>NC_028646.1:41903010-41988655 GCF_001406875.1 Solanum pennellii | reverse complement strand
TATATATTGTAGTAGTTTCATACAAAACCACGAGGATTTAACATACCATTTCATTCTCCAATTCGTACCAAGAGACACGACCACACACACACATTGCACAAGTTTATCATCACATAATTCCGAACACACAAACATGAACATAATAATTATTAAAGCACGTTATATTCCTAAAATATACCAGCAAAATATACCCAACCTATAACAATCGATGGGAGCTAGTGACATGGACATGCAAAGGGGAACATTCCTTGTTTTCGGATTGGAATTCGACTGAATCTTTGGGGTCTCTTGTGTAAGGGGCCAAGAGAATTTTACCTCTTGACCCTCCACATATAAGATTACCCATTCAAGTCCGGTTAAGACTAATCCAGGTGAATCTTAATATTCAGGTGCCCTACATGGATGGACCCAACCTTGTCTAGCTCAACTGACGCACCAAGTTAGTTGGCTTGGATGGTGCATAGGTTCGAGGTCTTGTTCCACACATATCAAGCTGTGTGGACCCGGTATAATATATGCATTTCGATACATTTGGGCATTACCTAGCATAGCTATTTTTGGGTTGTTACAATACAATAACGCGACTAATCCCATACAACACAATAAAATAAAGACTATGACATAAGGGACATGTGGATATTGTCCTCGAATCGATGATGACTCACCAATATTTTACTCCTAGCCTTAGAAACCTAACCATCCTCCATGACATATAAACAATTCCAATTCCCTACACTTTAGTCAAAAGGGAAAAGAAGGGATTAACACAATAGATGTACTATGTATGGAAGCCATGCAAAAACCATGAAAAAGGGACATTAAGTAAATAGCATGCTTTTCATGAATTTTGATTAATAAAACATATTACAATCATAAGAACAACATTTAATAAGATAGAAAACACATAAGAAAACATTTAAGCAATTATCACATTTTTGGAAAACATTACAGGGAACTTACTTCACTGTTACGGTGAACTTACTTCACTTTATAGTGAAGTTTCTTAGCTTAACTCTACACAACTTTGAGCACATCATTCCCTCACTTAAATCTATCCTAAGACTCACTAAAGTGAACCAAAGAGACCGCCCATACACCCTCTCTAGGCATACCTAAGTGATCCTTAAGACCACTTATAATGACACACACATACTTACAAATATATCAATCACATGAACATGAGATTCTCCTATCAAAGGGGATTTTAAGGTTCACTTGAGTGAGTTCTGAAAAGACCACCCACACAATACCTTGCACACACTCATAAGAAATCCTATAGATTACCTAAGATAGAATCATTCTCACTTATAATATAAACACATATATAATATGACCTTCTCCTTCCATAGCCTATCAAAAGACTTACTTAAGTAAATAGAGAAGATAACGTCCATGATTGACCTCAGCAAGATTACCTAACTAATCCTTAAGAAAACCTAAGTTTGGATCATGTCCACATAAACACACATTTTCCCTAACTAGAGTCATTCTTATGACTTATCTAGGTAAGATAATAAGTTACCATTCCTATGCCCTCTTCACACCTTAACTAGACAACCCTTAACTACTGTAGATGAGTACTTATTCATTTAACATACTTTTTTAACTTAAGTAATTACATTCATTAGTTCATTTAAGATACATTCAATACATAAAGGAAATTCAAGTAATAGTCTTGAAAAATACCTAGAGACTCTCACTAACACCTTCAAAGCCTATTGTGCAATGTCTAGATAGCGTCCCATACCACCACCTGATCCTCATAGATATGCTCTAATGCTAGTAGGTATCTAATATGATTAGAATAAGAAATAAACTACATAGACCATTGTAGAAAATCATGGAATCCGGAATTATGACGTACTACGATGAGGGTGTTCTACTTGCCAATGGTAGAACTTGGACCCATTCCATGTAGGCAAATGGTTAAGGAATATGAAGGGCATGCTTTATAATCTAGTCTGATCCTTTTAGTAGAACTACTCCCCTTACTATAATCACTCGGTGCTAGCTTTGTTCTCATAGAGTAATTAACATTAATGTTCATATAAAAGGGCTCCATATCAAGTTCATAACCCAATCACATTTGCCCTACCAATGAAAGGTCCAAAAGGGCTACCTCACAATGGCGGCAAGAGGATCATCATGACTTTTCTAAGGATTAATATGATGTCGTTCGAGCCAATTAACCTTTAGTTTATCATTCCTTTACTTTGAAGGATACCATTGCGTATTACGACTTCAACTTTCATAACCTTACCACTAGGTACAATGTTGCACATAAAAGACCCTCTTGACTTCATTTAAGGTAACATGTCATTCATACATTCAATTCTAAGAGACTTTAGCATCCTAAGTCAAGACATAACCTTATTAACTTTCATACATACATCAAGCAAGGGACACAAATCAACAAAGAGAAGACACCATATACTTCACTTTAACTCATAATATATGTCATTCTTTAAACAACTTAGGAATAACTATTATCATCTTTAAGTCATCCTAAACATTACTATATCATCATCAATATAACCATTATAGACTCATATAGTAAAGTAGGAAAAACCATGCATCAAACCTAAGACTACTATAGAAGCATATACTCATAGTCTACATAATTTCCTAACATACAAAGAAACAACTTATACTTTCACATTACTTCAAAGATAGATAGATATGCTCACACTTCACATAAATGAAGTATACAAATAATCATAATACTTCAAGTAGGAATGACAAGGCTATGATCATTGTATTGCATAAAGTTAGACCGACAAGGCCACATAAATTCACATAGCACGGCCACCATAAGTGGACCATACCAATTGCAAGATAATTGAATTCTAATTAATATTAAATAAAAGAAAATAGGGCGGCTCATCACCATTCCCTTCTCAATACCTTAATCCAGTTCCATAACAAAAAATTTAATGATAATTATAACAATATTCATGAAAGTATGTCAATTTACTACATATTCATCAATCTAATGCAACCTAGATACCAATTTACTATAAGCATTACATAAATCAAAAGCCTATGTAAAACTACATTAGAATTCATAATTCTGAAGTCAATATCAATTCAACAAGCTTAATATTCAATAGATATAATATTACTAAATACTCAATTGATAAAATTGGAAAATACGATAAACTAATCAATCATAATCTATACATACACCAAAAGCCCATAAAAATCTACACATGAATTCATCAATATCAAAACATGATCACATAACCTATATTTTAGTGAAATTGACAGATTTGTGAAGGTTAAGGTTTCATGGATAATTTCATTAGAAATCATTAAATATACATACATTACATCATATATTAACGTTTGAATACCTTTCATGGAAGAACACAACACTAAGAGTAGAAATTGAACTTTTCATCTTTTTGAAATCTTTGAAAATCCTCGTTGAAATTTGCTCTAAGGTGATAGAAAGCCTTAGATGAAGAACTCTCATACCTTATTAAAAGAACCCAATGACAATTAAAGAATAAACTACATTGAAAAAGAATATTCAAGCTCCATCTTCACTTTGAACTCTCATGGAGGTTTTTGAGGAAACTTTGGGAGGGAATGTCTTTTGATTGAGGTTATATGGTTATAATGAGAGTTTAATGATTTATATACATTTAAAATACCCATAAAAACTCAAAACAACCGTCCTCTTATCTTATAATACTTGGAGTGAATTTCCCAAAAGCCCAGGTCCTTAACATAAAAGCTGACAGGCAAGCCACAACACCATCGACACGCAGCATCGAGGGTTCGTGGTCTCACCCACGCCCCGTCGATGGGGTCTCATGGTTTGATATGTCATCCTCTCAACCTGAATAGTTGAAGGCTCCTTGGACGCCCCAAATTGATGAGACATTGTTCCATTGATTGCCTGACGTTTGGCACTGCATGCATGCTACCATGCAACTTCAAGTCTTATGTTGGGGTCGTCCTCTAGGGCCCCTTGTGGGTCCTACATGGATTTGTACTCCGACATTTCCAACCCAAATATGCTCGCATCCGAGTTTAGACTCTACTACATGAGTTTTATCCAAAATGAACATGTAAAACTCGATGAAACATACATATACATGCAAGGTCGTTGCAAGGTAAACCTTTTGAACTTCATGGACGTTCTCGGACGTTTGACCTCCAAACTTCACGAAACTTGACATACTGCCCATATACACCATAATAACTCATTTAAGGACCTTATAAACTAATGAATCACACATAAACACATAAAACCACATATAAAGCACATAGGTGACTTAGTCGTCGAACGTCTTTGTCGTCCCTTAACGTTTGACTTTCAAAGCACCTAAACTCCCTTAGACCATCACAACAACCATGTTAGGAACTAGCTTAACTTAAGTCATTTTATGGGTCTATAATAGTCCTCAATTAATAATATAACAAATGATTTATGAAATGGTTTGAACACACAATTCATCAAATACCCTAAAGTTGCATGCATATTCGTCAACCCAAGTGACATTACTAAAAACTCAAAGTGCCAATAGAGTGTCCTAAAAGTCGTCCTATTTACATCTTGAAGTCTGATCTTTAACTGATGGTAACTAGACCTTATATTAATTGTAGAGAAAGTTGATGCACTTTGGAACTGGTAAAAAAATTATTTGTTGAAGGCAATTGGTACTTCTTTTGAATTGTGTCCCTATTTAATTGTCGGTAATCTATGAACATCCTCTTACAATCATTTTTATCTTAACAAACAATACATGATCACCCACATGAGGATGCACTAAGAAAGATGAAACCCTTATCAATAAGTTCTTGAATTTGAGTCTTGAGCTGACTCAACTCTACTGGGACTATGCGATATAGAGAGATAGATATTGGGGGGTACCAGGTTTCAAATTAATGTATAAATTATTCCTTTTCAGGGACATACAAGGAAATTAGTAGGGAACACTTCTCTAAATTATGTACCATAAGAATTGACTTAATAAAGGGAGAGTCAACCGCAACACCCTAAATGTGATCCAAATATGCCAAACGAACCTGCCCCACCAATTTCCTCTCCTGAATAGAGGATATGACCTTACCTGCCTTAGGTTCCCACTATAAATTTTCTTTACATAAAATCTCTAGAGTCAAAGACTTAGTTTTAAAATTAAAGACAAAGTAATTCATTTAACAATAAGGAAATAAGCCCAAGTCTGAAACCCCATAAACAAGTTACAATAAGGATAGACATGTGTGACTATTCAAAACTCTCCAAATAGGGAAGAGAAATGGATGGGTGTATCAAGTACATCACATATCATATCATATCCCAAGACAAACTTAACAGACACAATATAATGAGTAGAACCATGATAAAATAACACATTAGCCATTCAATCACAGAAAAAATTAGTACATGTGATCAGTAAGTAACAAGTCTCTACCTCTCTCTTGCATGGAAAGGCATAATAATAAGTCATGTAATCTTGATAGGAGACTTACCTACCTGGGTGCACCATACCTCTGCGTGAGTTACCATTTCCTTGACCTCTACGACATCACTACTTTCCTAGTATCCCACCTTTAGGATTCCCCCTATAATTATTACTGTTGCCCCTAGGTACGACTGCTCTAATGTGCTATCGCGCAGAATCCAACATGCGAGGTTGGGGACAATCAATCTTCATATTCCCAAGCCTTAGAAAATTATAAGTAGTTCGAGCAAAATATGGCCTGCTGCCTGCCAAAGGTTCTTATCCTTGTCTATCCTAAATCAAATTCAGAGGTGGAGTTCCCGAGTAGTTACCTATGGATGCAGGCATAGCGGACTGAATTGGCCGGGCTGCAAATTTTGACCTCCCTAAACCTCTGGAATCGGAACCCTTAAAGTTGTTTGTGCTCTTAGATTTCATAAGCAAAGACTTAGCCAACATACAGATCTAACTCCTTCCACATTCTTTACAAAGTTTGTTATCACATTATAGCTTTTCCCTGCAGGATTCATGTGAATATACAATACCTGATGTTGGAGTTCATTCCATTGAGAAATAGAAGAATCCTCTCCTCCTCACTAGTTACCTATTTTGTAGCATATCTAGACAAGCCATGAAACTAATCCTGATATATAGCTGCACTCATACCACCCTACTCCAAAACCATGAACTCATTTTTCTTGCGATCACATAATGTTTGGGCACCACCTTCTCCAAGAACAGAACATAAAACATGATCCAAGTGAGTGGAGGTAAAGATGATGATCTGTATTCCACATATGCTCTTGAGAACTTCTTAGCCTCACCTTAAAGATGAAAATTCACAAACTCTAGTCCATGGTGATGGACAATACAATTTATGCAACCTTTTATAACAATCTAAGATTGACTCATCGGCAGCCTCCTTCTCAACACTATAGAATACAGAAGGATTCAATTTTTGAACTTGCAAAACATTTTGTGGTCATAAACACTGATCACAGGACCCAACAAAGGATGGAAAAAGACATCAGTACCTATAAATCCTCTCACCCTGGGGACAATAATAAAAATAAGGGATTGTTTGGGGTTTGAGTTGCTTGGACTGTGGAAAGAATTTCAGGGCCAACCACTCCTTTTCAGAAAAAAACAATCTTTTGAGCTAATTCTCGCATAAGGGAGGAATACTTGTAGTCTCAGCATGCACCTATTTCTCTTTTTCAACATATTCTTTATTCTCAAACACGACACTCACACAAATGTCTTCATTATGACAATAAGGGACCTTATTTTTTTGAGCATTCTCAACCTGAACCCCACCCTTAGAAAGTGCTACCTTCTTCGGCCTGTAAACCTTGGTCTTCTAGTACCCCTGCCTCGACAACAACCGCTTGTATCACACTCTTGCGTTGGATCATTGGTGGAAGCTACGGATCTGACACCATTGAAGTTATTGTTTACCATTTTTAGATAGAAAAGTGATATAGATAAGATATCGATTTGGATCACGAATACCAATTGTAACCATATTATAGCACTAAATGAGATAAGATAAAAACGTAGAGATTTCCTAAAGTGTTATAGCATCTCAAAGAAAAGTAGAGACTTCTCTTTAACTTTCCAAAATAGTCTACTAGACTCATTTTGGTAAAACGAGATGAACGAATCTAGGGCTCTAATACAAACTTTGTCACGACCCACACCGCCATAATTAAATCAGACAATATTCCTTTGGTGGGAGATCCATTACTACAACTAAGAAATTTAACAACAAGCTACACACTTAAAGATACAAAAGCATGTTTAAATGTAGAAACAAAATAAAGAGTTCCCATGAACTCCAGGAATTTAACAAACAACCATCCAAAACATTGCAAAATCTTCCCTTGAAATTGAAATAAATGTACCTAAATATCTAAATTTCAACAAGTCTAAACATAATGGGTACACTCAACTGAACATACGAGTAAGTATAACTAGAAAGTTTGAGTCCAAAAAGAGTGAACTAATTCATAAAGGACCCATGACATCATTAAAAAAATTGCTCACCCATGTATCCTATTTGACCACTTATCTCCTAGATGATGTCTATCAATAGTCCCCTGAAGATGCCTTGTACTCAACAAAGAAAGAGCAAGTGAAGTGTTAGTACACAACCACAATGTATAGATGGTGTACCAGGCTATTCCTGCAAGTGTAACACATATAAGCAGTTACAACAAGATTAACACAGATGTACCTGACATATATAATATTAATTAACAATTTAGGAGAAACGTACGATTTTACATTTCAGCAATACAAACATATGAAAAGTCTATGGTCCTATTTTAAACCCTACATACAAACTTTAAGTATACTAGAATGTGGTACCCGATCCAAGTTAGTGTGCAAGACGTGAGACCCAATAGCATATATGTATTGGAACGCGGCACCCGATATAAGTTAGTGTGTTGAAATATAACAGCCGATCCTAAAAAAACCCACAATGACAATGGAAATTCTCATAATTATTCAACCAAATGTTGATTCATGACATATAATCATTCATTTATACTCATTAGTATTTTATGATCAATAATTCAAAAGTTTAATACATACATGCATTACAAAGAAGCAAATACTAACATACATTACACAAACATGAAATCGAACCATCATATACCTCGAAGCAAAACTTGAATCCTCCGAAGACACTGGAATCTTCCCTTTGCATATTCTTCATGCTTGTTCTAGGTCTAAAAAAAATTCAATACAACGTAAGGATCAACAGTTAAGGTCTAATTTTACCCAAATTATAACAAACCAAATAACCGAAAACCCAACTCATGATCCAAGCCTCCAACTAGGTCTTTTTTCTTCCATCCTATTAAGTTCAGAACCCTACCCCTAGAATATATGATCAATATTATAAGTTCTACGAATCAAAAAACAGATTAGGGGAGTAAAATCCTTAACTTTTCCAACAACAGTAGTGGAAAGCTATCAAGAAATTGCTTAGTCTCCTCTCCTAGCTATCAATAAAAATTGCAGAATAATTAGTTTTTTTTTTGTTTATTTCTGGCTTATGTCACGCCTGGACCGCTATGGCGACCCCCAAACCGCCTGAATTCCCAAACCATGGTAGGAATAATCCCACCTAGAGGTTTTCACGGAAACAAAGAGTCAAATTTTAAGTTTGAAATCCTATTTCAAAACTCGCCTTGAACCTATGACACACAAAAACTGCCTGTTGACACTTAACGTCTTAGGTATCTATTCATGAGATCAGATTTATAATTATATCTCTCATTTATTAAAAGATTTTCCTAGACCTCATTGACTTGGTTTTACACCAAATCTTGACTAAGCTAGGATTTCTCAAGTTATACCAAAAAAAATTTCCACTAAAACAATTCCGTCGGCTGGTTTTCTATGAAAAAATGAGAACAAATTGTTATAAATTGTTAAAAAATAGGTGGTGGATTATGTGATAGCGCTAGGTTCTAACAGTAGTTCTCCTATTGTGGAAACATCTTGACCACCTCAAACGACTAAAGTTTATGCAGGACAAACACATACACCTCCTACTTTGTATAACAAACCTTCTTCGACTAATTAGGATAATTCCATTGAGTAAATCCTAAATCATTAATATTCCAAGCAAAGCTCTACTTTGAATTTTATGAAATCACGGAGGATCATACGTTAATAAAAACATAGTTCTACATGAATGGTGATCCGTTGGAATGGTAAAGGTGGTTGTTTTGAAATAAACAATTGGTTAATTAGGTGCATTTTAATGAATAATTTTTGTCCAATTTCAAATATGGAATCTAGAGGTACTAGAGGGTCAACTTGCTAAATATCGGTCGAGCACAACATTTACTTTATAGCAGAGTTTTTTCAAAACGGCTCTAATTTGATGATGCATTTTTAAGATTAGGTATTAGCACATTTTTTTTTACTTATGATATGATACCTTATACTAAAATTATTATTTTAATTCGTGAACCTACAAAATTAAATGAAGTTATAAGTTTATCCTATTTATACACGGAAAAAATCATACATGAAAAGGGATCCTTTAAGCATTCATTTAGTAAAACTCCACAGCTTCTGGGAACTCTCGCTGATCTTTGTACATTCTCAAATCCCACTATTTCGAATCATATAAGTTGAGTTTCTTGAAATACATCAAATCGATCTCCCATGATACGCCTTTCACCTACAGAGTTACAAAGTCAGATAAACATGTTCTTGGTTATTAATATGATGAAAAATACTCTCCTGGTCTCCAGTTTAAGTCACTTCACCATCTTCTACTATTATATGAAGAATCTAAGGCTGAAGTGACATTGCCATATCAATTTCTGTTGGATGATGTCTTAGCTGAGGAATAAAAATGTTTGGAGGCTCATGAATAGTCAAATATTTTATATCATTCTTTATATAGAGGAAATTCATCAACTATTCTCAAATTTACTGGTCATGTTAATGATTCACCAGTACAAGCGGTTATGGACAATTCTAGTACACATAATTTTATTCGGGCGAGGATGGAAAGATCTCTTCAGTTTAAGACTGAACCAACGCGAAACTTTTCGGTGGTGGTAGAAAGATGAAAGCAACTACGATGTGAGGGTGTAGGTAGAAAAATTCCAATAACCATACATGGAAACAATATAGTGGAAGATCTATACATTTTATCAATTCATGATGTTGATATAGTAATCAGGGTTTCATGGATATGTACTTTGGGAGATGTCCTTTTGATTATGCAAAAAAAATATTTGAATTTACTTTAAATGGTTGTAAGATCTTGTGGAAAAGGGATGAACACATAGATGTGTAAACGGTGCATTTACATAGTTTGAAAAGAATGGTTGCTATAAATGCAATTTTCTGCTATTTTCATCTACAACTTATACATGATTTGGAATCTTCATTTACTCCCCCATCTGAATTATAAATTGTGCTAAATACATTAGAATATATCTATCAAAAGCCTTTAGGTTTGCCTAATTCACGCAGTTAGGACCATGCAATCTGTCAAATTTCAGGTGTAGGACCTATGATGTGAAACCACATTGATATCCTTATATTCAAAGCAGGTTATTGAAAAGTTAGTGTCTAATTAATGCTAAAACAAGAGACAATCAGAACAAGAAGTAGCCCATTTTACACATAGTATTGTTTGTTTCAAAAAAAAGATGACATGGGGCGATTTTGTATTGTCTATAGTTCATAAAATACAATCACTATTAATGATAGATTTCCAACCATTGATGAACTTTTTGATGAATTGAATGGTGCTTGCTATTTTTTCGAGTTTGATTTATTACCTAGATATAATCTAATTAGAGTACATCGAGAGGATGTACCTAAGACAACATTTTGCACTCATGATGGACATAATGAATTTCTCGTTCATTCCATATGGTCGTTCAAATGTGTTTTCTTCATTACAAAAAGCTATTAATGATCTATTCATACCATACTTGCATCAAAATATCCTTGTATTTTTTGATGACATATTGATACATAGTCCTTCTTGGACTGATCCCATGGAATTGTCTTGGTTCTTTAGTTATTGCATCATTATCAGTTGGTGGCCAAGCATTCCAAATGCTTATTTTGCAGGAATCAGTTGATTACTTTATTATTTGGGACTTATATATTATCTCATCTAAAGGATTATTTTTCAACATAGGAGAAGTGAAACCAATCCATCAATTAGCACCACCGCTTACAATGAAAGAGGTGCACCGTTTTCTCTGTCGTGCGTGATACTACATACAATTCATCAACTATTATATTACAATAGAATGTTAATCACTGATTATCTCAAAAAATAGATTTTTTTGCTGGACACCTGAAGCTCAAAATAACATTTGAAACTTTAAAGACTAAACTAGTCCCACTCAAGTATTGGTATAACAGATTTCAATAAGGAATGTCAAGTAATTACTAATTCATAGGGGAAAGGAATTTGTGTAACTATATCTTATAAAAGGCATCCAATCACTTAAATTTAGTCAGAAATTGAATTCAAGGGTGAAATGTGTGTCGGCATATAATTATTAGATGTTTTCCATTATTCAAGCTGAGAAACTGGAGGGAAAATCTTCTTTGTAGATGGTTTATAATACTAACATATAAGATGTCTTTGACGAACAACACTAATCAAACCATACATACTTCTGTGAAACAACAATGTCTCACTAAACTAGTGGGTTATGATTCTTATATAAGATAGAACCCTTGGAAACGTAATTCAACCTTTGATGCCATCTCTCGTAATTTAGATGCTATTCTTTTTGACCATTTCTGCCAGGACATTTAATCTAGAACAAGTTTGAAATCATTAAATCAATAAAATATAGAATAATTGGCTTGTCATGATGCTATTCAAAAGGATGTGGAGACTCATATGGATTTCAAATTAAAGAACATGTTGTTATTTTTCAGAGGCAGACTTCTAATTACATCAGATGCACTACTACGACACAAGCTAATGTTTAAATTCCACGCCACCATTACAGAGGACATGCTGGTGTTTCAAGAACATACAACTGATTGGTTTGAAACTTTTATTTGGGACATATGGACATGAATGTGAAATAATTTTTTACAAGTTCTCATATATGTCAAAAGATCAAAGATACAAACTTGCATCTAACAGGTTATTGCAACATGTACCTTTATCGGATGAAGTCTTTGAATATAATGCCTTGGATTTTTTCACTTGCCTTACAAGTTCCAATGGTAAAAATACTACCCTAGTCATGGTGGATTGTATGACCAAATATGGTCATTTTATTCCCTTACATTCTATATTGTCTACTCAACTTGTAGCTCAAGCATTCATAGTAGGTGTATTTCTCCTTGACGACTTTTCTCGTACTATTATCAATGACTGTGGCCCACATTCTTCCTTTCCTTTTGGCAAGAAATAAATACTTTGCAGGGTTCGACATTGGATATGAGTACCGCATATCATCCCCAAACAGATGGATAATCTGAAGCCCTAAATAAGTATCTTGAACAAATATCTTAGTTGTTATGTTGCTGATGATCCAATCACGTGGGCAACTATGCTGCTTTTGGCTGAATTTTGCTACAATATTTTATACCAAACATCAGCAGGAATGACACAATTTCAGGGGTTGTATGGGAGGGAACCCCCCAACAATCACTTGAGATATATTGGGGAGCACTGCTAGTGCATTAGTGCATACCTACTTGATTCAACATGTATAATTCTACCGTTATTGAAAAATAATTTTCTTAAACCTCAAGCATGGATGATGACCTTCGTAGATAAATATTGTACTGATCTAGTGTTACATACCCAATACTCAAAAATAATAAGAGCAAGTGTAGAATAAATATACAACCACATTGTACAAGTAGGATTAGACAACTATCTCATTAGTGAACCAAAAACAAGTCAAACTACATTATAATCAGATGCATATATATCAACATATAGAATATTATCAATTTATGCAAACAACAACATTTTTGCATTTTTTATCACATCATTATTCCTCTCACGGAACCCAAATCCAAATAGTTAGCTTAAATGAACATGGCTATCCAATTCCATAATTGTGCTGAAACGTGGCAACCCAATCCAATCATTCAGTTGAAACATGAAAACTCGATCTAATATTTGTGTTGAAACGTAGCAACCCAATCAAATCATTGTGTTGAAACATGAAAAATCGATCAAATATTTGTGCTGGAACGTGGCAACCCTATCCACAATCACATACAACAATCACAATCACAGGTACACAATAAAGATCATATATTTAGTTTATGATTTCATGGCAAGGATAATTCATGTATTTCACTTACAACAAGTGTGTTCAACATTGTAACATTTATACAACTCAAGTATCATAAAGAAGAATAAACAAGCACGCATCAGAAAAACATAGAACCATCACCTACCTCAAAACAAACTTTAAAACCTAAGAAACTTGATCCTTTCCTTTACGGATTTTTTCTGCTTGTTCTAAGACTACAAATTATCTTAATAACATAGAAATAAAGAATCAATCATGAATTACCTGAATTGCTAACAATTCTATGAACACCATATAAAACCCGTGATTTCAACTAATCAATTTAGGGTTATTTCTATTATATAATCTATCAAGAAACCCTGCCCATTAATACTAACCCATTCTAGTACATTCTATAGATCGAAAAACATATCGGGGGAGTTAATATCTAACCTTTAGCCTCAAGAATGGTCAAAACAAGTTAGAATCCCATGTGGGTCTTTCTTTCTCTCTAAAAGTAAAAAAATCAAATAACATTTTTAAGGGGTTTTATTAACGACATAATTTGCGCTTATCCCACTAAAACGAAACACATCCTTTTTTAGCAGCGACATCACAGCGGAACAAATCCCGCTATAGCGGCATAAAGTGAATCAATAAGCTCCCTAATGAACTTACTATTTTATGTCCTTTCTCATCCGACAAAATGATCAAACTCTCGCTACAAGGAAAAAGAGTGAGACATAACCCTTTTTGAAGAATTTCATTTCGCCCATTACACAACATACTCTTAACTACTACGTTCATAAAATATATTTCACTGCAAGATCAATTCACGGAGATCTACTCATCCAAATTAGATCTCGTAAAGTCTTATGGCATTTTAAACAAGTAATCTTAATAGTAATCAAATAAAATTTATAATTTCTTCACTCGATTGCTACCAGAATCCTCCAAACCTAAAAGACTATGATTTTCTCTAAATCTGGATAAGATGGGAAAATTCAAGTACTACAAAAAGGTTTTTCTGGACCCAATTATTCCCTAGTTGGAATTTCTATAACAACAAAACCTGGTCATTACAATAGATATATATACACGCATCAACTATCCCCGAGTGACAATTTAGGATAGTATACTAAGGACAGAGCGAAGTACTACCTCAATCGACTAAAAATTATGGATATTTTTCTCGTATGTCCTTCCTGTCTCCTAAGTAGGTTCCTTAATAGGATGATGTTTCCATTGTACTTTTATAGAATTAATCTAATTCTTTATCAACTCACGCACATCATGATCATGAATAGTAATCTGTTCCTCCTCGTATTGGAGGTCGTTATCTAGTACGATTGTGTCCCAAATTATGATCTAATCACTGTCACCATAATATCATCCAACTTAGACACATGAAATACCTAATACACACTATATAAATTAGGGGTATAACAAACCTATACGCCACATGCCTTACAAATTCAAGGACTTCGAAGGGACAATTATACCGCTGACTCAACTTACTCTTCTTACCAAATATGATCACTCTTTCATGGGACAATTATACCGCTGACTCACACTACGTACTCCTTTGAAGTCACCCAAGATAAAGTGCATTCATATTCAATAACTCTTGACAAGAAAGTAACTCATATATATATATATATATATATATATATATATATATATACACAATTCACGTACAATATGAATCCTTATTATTAATCATCTAAGCACTTAAATCAACATTATTCATCATTACATAAAGAGCACATTCATTAACATTATAAAGAACAAACCATGACTTCTCTTAAATGCTTACTTGTGAAATGCATAGATAGCATCCCTTTCTACCACCAATTTTAAGTTTTACATCAAGAAGCAGCAATAGTTCATTAATGTTAATTCTGGGGGTAAAACATAACCGACATAGACCATGTGAGCTTAACATGGAATCACAGTATTACCCTCACCGGACAACTAGATTTCCTACTTGCCTAAGGTAGGACTACCATTTGTTTATCCTTAAATGGATCCACTGGCTTGAAGTACGTGGGCACATAGTTAATGGGATAGGGAGATATATTCTATATATTCCGCTTCAACTAACATATGAGGATAAATCTCAAGAAAAATCTAGTAAGCGGACCCCCTCAACTCTCATATGAGTACCCATCTCAAACCATATCCACTCAATCCTTAGTATTATTCCCCAAAAAGTGCATTACATTCTTTACAAACAATGATTAAGGGATAAGAGATTGATACTAGGTACCTCACCTTAACTTACATATGGCCATACATTTCAAACCCAACATTCATTAGAAGGGATTAGGTGTCACGATTGTAATCTAGAACCCAGACGATACTGGCGTCGTTGACCTCTCATAGGTTGCAGACAAGCCTAAAAACATTATTCTTACTTCATCTAGGTTAATTTTAGCGGAAAATTTGAATCTTTTTATTTTCTTATTTCATAATAAACATTTTGAACATAACAACATAGGCGTTCACAAATCAACCATCTAATATAGAGATAATCAAATGAAAGAAACAATTCATAATTGCAATAAAAGTATTTTTGCCAAAATGGCACCAATACAAAGTCTGAAATAAAAGTTGAAAGAAATAATAGTAGAACATGCTCCACTAGATAAATCCTACATCTAAGCTAGATAATTACAGTAGAAAGCCTCCTAAGCATGAGGGCCTACAAGGTCCGGATGAAAGCTCCACATCCGGAGAGCTGAAACGTCATACTATAAGATCTAATGTCCACATGTGCCTGCACCTAAAAGTAGATATTTGTATGGAATTAGTGCACATATGTACTAAGTATGGGTATATGAAAGCACACACCAAGGACATGCATGAGAAAGAATAGCTCTTTCCTAACAACATAATTTATAGAAAGTCAAGTATATGGACTTGCCAAATTTGGATTAGAAAAGTCAATGGAGCTGCCAAATTTGGATTTGGAAAGTCATGCCTTGAGGGTATCATGCATCATCAAACTTATCATTTTGCAAACAACACAAAACATATTTCACATATCATATTACATATAGAACATAACATCTTTCATATCATTCATTCATATGCCATGAGACCTTGGAATCATGGACTTAACATTAAGACTTTCAAGAAATGAGGGCCAACATATGGGACCTCAACTAGGGAGTCTGCTTTAGTAAACACGGAGTTTGCTTTGTTCATTCATATAGACTCCATTTTATTTCATTCATAGGCTAGTGTAAACACCAGCTATACCTAGGATTTAGTTTAAGACTTTGATCTGGTTGGTTGTGCAATGACCAGAATGACCTAATGTCATTACTTGAATCTAACTCACCATTTGATTATCCTATCATAACACCTTTGGTATCATTTATTTCATTTTGTGCATCATTAGAGGCTAACCTCCTTCATTCATTGGGAACTTTAACTTTAACCAACATAGATCATGTGAGCATCATGAAATCCAGTGTCATGAAACCCCACAAAAAAAAGAGGTGGAATCACCGGCCAAAGTGACCAATAACATGCTAGCGTATATGGGAATTGAACCACGCCAGATCCCTATATTGGCAATATAGGTTCAAAGTCTAGGAGATATAAGGAGATTCATACCTGGCATGCCGGACAGTCTCATCTCATGAGAGTTACGTGAACCTCCGCCCTTCCCGCAAGAAGGCATCACCGCTATAGCTATTCTATCGGTTCTCAGTATAAAGTTCCATTACATTCAACTCATACATCATGGAAGCTGGCTTCTAGTATAAGGACATCACAACTCAATAGATGATTTCTCATGTCATCATAATTATTAAGTGTGTTAATCTCAATACTTTTAATTAGAGTGTTCATAGAGACTGGTTTATTCATTAACTTTACACTATCATAGGTGAGTGCGTTTTGGTAACATTTACTTAGGCTCATTTTTGAGATTTCTCTCATCTTTTACATTAGCCTCATATCATGTTGTCACTACATTCATTATCATTAGCTCATTTGCTCTTCATTGTTACTTACCCCTTTTCACATGAATGTTCATTTCATCATATGTCAATGCACTTGGCCATTTGGTGTGTTTCACACTCTTACTTAACCCTTCTAGGGTCTCATCTTTTCATTGTTCATTTCATCATTTGATTGTTCATTTCATCATTTCATTGTTTATTTCATCATATGCCAATTCACTTGGCTATTTATTGTATTTTACACTAGTACTTAATCCTTCTAGGGTTTCATCATTTCATTACAAACATCTTAGTTTCACTTACTTTTAAACATATGCTAGACTTATGGGTCTATATATACAAGCCACGGGGCTTCATTCATCGTTTGTCTAAGTGATTCATAATTACTCATGATTATGTGGTACAAGACTTATACATCTTGTAGACATGACAAGATAATGATTTCAATCTTTAAAGGCAACATTCATTGAATATTTACTTACGTATGACTTATGTGTCAATATAGAATTGGGAAAGGGAACCCGATTTCGAATCCCTTGGACAACATATAATCTTATTTTAAACTAGATAATCACATTTTTAGATTTGGGGGACCCTAGTTCGATTCTCATCAACCCCATAATATTTCCTTTCTTTTTCTCCTCACCTTATTCATTTGAGTCAAGGAGGTTTTGGGTTCAATCCCCCACAAGCTCATTATTTTTATTTTATTTTATTTTATCTATTAACTGTCTCACCTATCCAAGAGGTTGTGGATTCAATCCCCACTCTCCACATTTATGTTCTCCTTTATTTTTGTCCTAACTCTCTCATCCATTCAAGATGTTGTGGGTTTAATTCCCACTCACCACATCTATTTTTCCTTGCATTTTTCTCACTAAATTTGTATGAAATTTTCATTAAGTTAGGTCATCGTTTCAATCCCCAATTACCTCACATAAAAAAAGTATTTAAACGAAGCTCATTTTATTAAAAGTTGGCCTAGACTACAATTTCTATCCGGCTAGAAATTTAGTCTCTTCCAATCCAGTTTTGTCTTAATCTTTTGTTTATTTTTTTAGCATACATGTAACGATGTCTTGGGTTATATTCTTAGCGATCTCACATAATTTACATTCAATTTTCGTTGCATTTTGTACCATTTTGTTTGGCCGAACCCAACCTACCAAATGGTGGAAATTTGTTCACTATTTTAAGCTTCTTTTAATCATCATTCATATGTTAATTCTTAAGGCAGTTCGTGGATAATTTGGTGCATCTTTAAGTGTAATATTTTTATGATTATATTAAGCAAAGTTTTACCATTTCATCCAGAAACATTACAACACTTTTACACCTCATGACTTACACAAACATTTGCACATAAAATTCAACCATAAAAACATTTTCACATACTTTTTGTTGACATAACTTAACATGCTTACAATTCAAAACACATAATCAAGAACACATTATCATGAAAATTAGACTTCATACTTAAACTACCAGCAAACATAGAAACAACATGATCTCTTACCTATTTCACATTGAGATCAAAGGGATACTAGGGACAAGAAGTTAAACAAGAACGGGAACAACCCTAGTATTCAAGTAGATTCATCTGAGCCTTAAGGGTCTCTTGGGAAACGGACCAAGAGTAAGAAAACTCATACCTTTTTTTGACGTTCTAACCATTAAGTTGCTGCCCAAAAACTCCACTCAAGAATACGTCTAAGCCTCCTTAATATTAACTCCACTCGTATGACAACCTCCCTTAGCCTAGTGTGCGATTAATGTTTGTTTTCGTATGAGTTCTTCAAGTGTGAAGAACATGGTTTATTTTTCTGGTTTTGTATCTTATTTTTGGCAGAGAAATTTTGTGTGAAAGAGGTTGGGAGATTTAGCGTGTGAATGGAGTGATAAACGTGAGAGAGAGTAGGAGATATATTAGGCTTAGTAATCTAGTTTGGGACTTGGTAAAATAAGGTTTAGTTTATTATTTAAAATCTGATTTTTATTTTATTTTAAATTCTAACGAATAAACATTTTTAATTAATTATATTAATTGAATATCTTAAATAAAAATCACATTAATTCATCGGTTCCACCTAGGTTCGAACCCGGGTGAAGCAAGACTTCACTTCAAGAGCTCAATTTCGGATCTCTCTCCCAAAATTGCCCCTCTACCTTAATGATAAAATAATTAATTTTATATTTAGGGTAGTTACGATATTACCCTTATCTTGGAAAAAGACCATTTTACCCCTAGACCCTCCAAACCTATGATTTCCTCTTTTTAAGTCCGATAATGACTCCTTTGAGTAAATCTTCGTCTTCAAGAGCTCTACATGGTTGGACCCAACCTTTCCTAGCTCTACTAACTCCCCAAGTTAGTTGGCTTGGATGTAGCAAGGGTTTCGAAGTATGGTTCTACGCGCATCAATCTGTGTGAACCCTGGTCTAATAATAAGCATTCTTGACACATTAAGTATCACTTAGTATATCCATTTTTAGTGTTGTGACATTACCCCCCCCCCCTTAGGAACATTCGTCCCTGAATGACACTACTCTTTAATAACATAAGTCATTTATTGAATGTATGCATTCATAGGTAATTCTATACCTTCCCATTGGTTTATATTTGATTCACATATTAAATGATGGTGCACATCCTTGAAATCTACTAGAAGCTTCACATTAATAGACTAAGGAAATATTTCCTAAACTAGTCTCATCAAAGCATAAACCATGAGTAAACATGTAAGTCATACAAATCAGCAACCAACATGATGATTCAAACATATTAACCTCATACTAGTGCATATGTTGTATACACACTCAGATACCTGAAGGACTAATTAAGGCTACTCACCAGAGACTTCACCAGAAGTGCCTTCCTCTACACCTCTAGACTTGATTGCGATGAATTTTTGCCTCCTTGGAGCCTCTTAACTTGGACCATTAGGTTGAACTCTCTTCTTCCCTTGTTCTTGACTTCTCCTATTCGGACAATCCTTCACAATGTGACCCAGTTTGCTACAAATCTGACAAGCATTAGAGCCCCTCATACACTCTCCTACATCAAGTTTGACACACTTCCAACTCTTAACTCTTGACTTGGAATCCCTATCATAGTGATCCTCGGACGAACTTGACTCCCCTTGGTGGGAGAATCCATTCTTAAACCTTGGATTATCCCTTCCATAGTATGCTTCCTATTCCTGTTTTCCTCCACTAGTTCGACATGGACCATAAGCCTTGAAAGGCCCATGCTGGCATGCAACATAGATGTCCTACATTCCTCCTCGAGATTCCCAGCAATCATAGATCCAGTGTAAACGGGAGGATTCATCCTCGTGAAGTCCCTAAACTTGCTAGCCATGGTGCTGGCAGGTGGGTTCTCCTTGGGAACACCTTGTTGCTCTGCCTTCGTTTCTCCTCGTATTCATATTTCTGAATCTCCAGATTTGATGATAGATACTCTCTTAACACCAATAAAAAGACATTAGAAAAGGCACGATAATATCAGAAGAGGGGAAATTTTCCTACGCACCATGAAATCTCTAATTTAGGATAGTGTTGCACTTCACTACGATGACTTAGAAACTACTCGATGTGGTTAATGTGAACTTCTTATCCTCAGAATTTTACCTAGCGCTCTGATACCAACATTGTCACGACCGGAATCTAGACCCCAGATGAGACTGGCGTCGTTGAACTCTCATAGGTCGTAGACAAGCCTACATACGTCATTCTTACTTCATCTAGGTTAAATTTAGCGGAAAAAGTTGAAACTTTTTATTTTATTATTTCATGTGAAACATTTTGAACATAACATCATGGGCTTTCACAAATTAACCATCTAATATCGAGATAATCAAATGAAAGAAACAATTCATAATTGCATTAAAAGTAATTTTTCCAAAACGGTACCAATACAAAATCTGAAATAGAAGTGGAAAGAAGCACTAGTGGAATATGCTCAACTAGCTAAAGCCCACATCTAAGCTACATAATAACAGTAGACAGCCTTGAAAGAACCAGGGCCTACCAAGTGCGGATGAAAGATCCACTTCCGGATAGCTGCAACATAAGACTATTAGATTAACGTCCACCTATGCCTTCACATAAAAGTAGATATGTTTATGGAATTAGTACACACTTGTTCTAAGTATGGGTATATGAAATCAAACACCAAGGACATGCATGATTAAGAATA
This sequence comes from Solanum pennellii, assembly GCF_001406875.1. Lineage (NCBI taxonomy): Eukaryota > Viridiplantae > Streptophyta > Magnoliopsida > Solanales > Solanaceae > Solanum > Solanum pennellii. Next base: position 41,967,255 of record NC_028646.1, on the reverse strand, counting down.
GCTCTTTTCTAACAATATAATTTATGGAAAGTCAAGTAAGTGGACTTGCCAAATTTTGATTAGGAAAGTCAATTGAACTACCAAATTTGGATTTGGAATGTCACGCCATGAGTGTATCATGCATAATCAAACTTATCATTTTCCAATAAACACATAACATATTTCACTTATCATATCACATATAGCACATAACATCTTTCATATCATTCATTCATAAGCCACGAGACCTTGGTATCATGGACATAACATTAAGACTTTAAAAAGATGAGGGCTCAACATATGGGACCTCAACTAGAGAGTCTGCTTTAGTAAAAATAGAGTCTGCTATGTTCATTCATACATACTCCATTTCATTTCATTCATGGGCCAGTGTAAACACCAGCTATACCTAGGATGTAGTTTAAAACTTTCATCGGATTCGTTGTGCAATGACCAAGAATGACCTAATGTCATTACTTGAATCTAACTCACCGTTTGATCATCCTATCCTAACACCTTTGGTATCATTCATTTCATTATGTGCATCATTTGAGGCTGGCCTCCTTCCTTAAATGGGAACTTTAACTTTAACCAACATAGATCATGTAAGCATCATGAAATCCAGTGTTATGAAAACCTATACCTAAAAGAGGTGGAATCACCGGCTAAATTAACCCAAAACAGGCTGGCGTAAATGGGAATTGAACACGCCAAATCCCTATATTAGCAGTATAGGTTAGAAGACTAGGAGATTTAAGGAGCCCCATACCGACATGTCGGACAGTCTCATCTCATGAGAGTTACGTGAACCTCCGACATTCCCGAAAGAAGGCATCACCGCTTAGAGCTAGTATATCAATGCTCAATATAAAGTTCCATTAGATTCAACTCATACATCATGGGAGCTGACTTCTAGTATGAGGATATCATAGCTCAATAGATGATTTCTCATCTTATCATTAGTATTAAGTTTGTCAATTTAATACTTTCATTAGAGTGTTCATACAGACTCGTCTCTTCATTAACTTTACAGTCTCATAGATGAGTACGTTTTGGTAGCATTAATTTAGGCTCATTTTAGATTGCTCTCATCTTTTACATTAGCCTCATATCATGTTGTCACCACATTCATTATCACTAGCACATTTTCTCTTCATAGTTACTCACCCCTTTTTACGTGAATGTTTATTTAATCATATGCCAATGCACTTGGACATTTGGCGTGTTTCACACTCTTAGGCTTTCATCATTTCATTGTTTATTTAATCATTTGATTGTTCATTTCATCATTTCATTGTTCATTTCATCATGTACCAATGCACTTGGCCATTTTGTGTATTTTACATCGTACTTAACCCTTCTAGGGTTTCATCTTTTAATTACACACATCTTAGGTTCACTTACTTTTAAACGTATGCTAGACTGATGGGTTTATATATACAAGCCATGGGGATTCATTTATAGTTTGTCTATGTGATTCATATTTACCCAAGATTATATGGTACAAGACTTATGCATCTTATAGACATGCCAAGATATTGATTTTGATCTTTAAAGGCAGCATTCATTAAATATTTACTTACGTATGACTTATGTGTCAATACGGAATTGGGAAAGGGAACTCGATTTCTATTCTCTTGGACAACACTTAATCTTATTTTAAACTTAATAATCACATTTTTCAGATTTTCGGGAACCTAGTTCGATCCCCATCAACCCTATAATATTTCTTTTCTTTTTCTCCTCACCTTTTTCGTTTGAAGATTTGAAGATTTCGATTTATATGAAATTTGAAGTGGGTGTTGAATATTATTCATAGTATTACATAGTTGACGGACAATCAATTTGGTAACAATTTATACCTTTTTACTATGTGTAGCTAAAACCTTAATTCATAAGGTTAGATTATGGGTTCATTTATCTGTTGGGTACTGTTAATTTATAGTTTATTAATTGTTGTTTATAGTTTGTTTATTCACTAATTGTGGTTGAAATTAATGGGCTTTTGTTGCACATACGATCCTTACTTCAAAATTTTGGCTTGCTCGAGAGAGAGGTTTTAAAACCAAAATTACTAATTTGATGGTTTGTGAGATTAGATTGTTATGGATTCAACTCGAGAGAGTGAATCCTAAAACATCTTCTACACATTCAGCCCGAGAGTGAATGGACTAAATCGAAGGTTGTGCTTATTTGCTTCTTATTCGTGTTCGAGTGAAACCAATTTGATTCGGGGTAAGTTGTTGGAGAGAAAGTTTGTCTCTACTTATGTCTAGCTTATTCACCAATTTACATCAATTTACTAGAAATTGCAATTGACTAGTTGCATACCTTATCCCATAATTAAATCACATCACAAGGACCCGCCACTATATTATAAATTTCGTTTTATGTTGTTTTAATTGATAATTAAATACAAAAATCCTTTTTGTATTTGAAATTTATGTAACCCTCAAACTTGAATTATGTATTTATTTTCTATCTATGATTGACTTGAACGTAATCTTACTTTTCTATTGATTATCATTTTAAACCTACTCCCTTAGAGCTCGACCCCAACTCACTAGTGTGGTAATTTTACTAACTAACAATCACTGACGCTTAGTATTAGATGACGTGTATTTGAAACATAATAAATCAAAATGGTGCCACTCACGGGGTATGGGGTTACTTGAAAATATTTAGTTTTGTCTAAATTTTTTTAGGTGTTTTAGTAAACTTACATAATATTTATTTTCATTTTTCTTGTTTTGCTATTTGATTACGAAATTGGAGCATTTCAGGTAGCATTGCTGACCAAATTAACCTCTCTCCTTTGAGGATGATATTTCTTAGGGATACCATCCTAAGTTTCAAACAATTATAGGGTGAGTCAATCCATGAGTTGTGGTTGAGATTAGGTTTCTTAGGGATGATTATGTCTCTTAGGGATAACATAGAAACTTAGACAACACGCTATTAGACTGCTTCTACAAATGTCTTTGCCCAAACAATGGAAGAGTGGCTGAGAAAATATTTCTTGGGGGAGGTCTCTCACGACTACGCTATGCAATAGCAGCATAAATCCTTAATCACATGTCCATGACAAACAAGGAGACTAAGAAGGACCATTTTTCCCAACACTTGTTGCCTAGCTTGTGGCTAAGAAAATAATGGAATTGGAAAAAAAAAAAAAAGAATGACCAATACATTCCCCTTTACGAGAGTACAAAGTTCAATATGAACTAGGGTGGGAAAATATAGGAGATAATCTCACTCATTCTCAAGAAAGTCAAAAGTGACAAAAAATGTTGAATGAGATTATAGACAATTTTTCACTGTTGAATGAGATAATTGCTTTCCATTCCATATTTGTTCGGCTACTGGTAACCTAAATGGATCATGTGTTATCTCGTCTATATAAATGATATTGAATAACATCATCAAGATATATATTTTTACTTCAAAAAATATTATTTAACTAATAATCAAGTTATCATTAAAATTTGAAAACAAATATTTTATTTCCTTTTTTTCTCATAACTTTATTAGTTTGATATATTTTTAATTAATTTCAATACAATATAATAAAAAGAAATGATAAATAATAATATATCATTTCCTAATTACTTGTCCACTTTTAAGTTGACACACCTATAAAGAAAACAATAAGTTATATTGTTTATTTTACACCTATTAATTATGAAGTTGATTAGTTAAAAACTTGATATTTTCATGAAAATCTATCTTTTTCAGAGTAATTATTTGAGGGTATAATAGGTAAAAATGGTCCTTTCTTGATTTGTCAAAATGGACAAGTAATTAGGGATAACTTTTGCAACACCTAGCCTTTTGAGAGAGTTAAAAAGAGGAATTGGAAATAGTCTTTTGAGGAAAGATTGAAAAATCACAAAATTTTTTAAAGTTATGTAACATTTTAGTTTTGGGTCAACTTCGAACAACCATAAATCCTAGGTTAAGATGAGTTAGGTGTGCTTTTAGATATAGTAGGAAATATCTTAGAATATCTTTCCAAATCCACCGAGTTTGTATGAGTGAGATATGACAATTTGATGTTGGGCTGTTCAAATAAGGAAAGTATATATCATATCTGAATGGAATTTCAGTCTTTTCCATAGCCTATTATTTCAATTCATTTTTAGGAGTTTATTTGGTTTCTAAAAATAATTACTTTAGCCTTCTCAATTGGAAATTAGTTCTAGGTCTTGGAGAAAAGATAAAAGATCAAAGAGGAGAAAGGAGAAGAGAAGTTAAGATTCATAAATAACGTTCACGTTAGGTTGTGGATTTTGCCAAGGATATAATACTTCATGGTATATGAAATCATATAACATCTCGTTACATCACTCGTGGACCAATCATCATTCTATTTAGAGAAGTTGTTTAGTTTTAATAGCAAAATCTTATGAGTTCTTGATGTTAATTAGTTTAAAATCTTGTGCGTTTTTGTTGTTGGAGTTTCTTGAAATTAATTAATGTAATAAGATGTGGTTTCCTATTGTATATTTCATATAATTATCGTTTAGGTTTTCGTAAGTGTTAGGGGAAAAAACTAAGTCGAATAGGGGGCATAGAGTTGAACAAGAACGAGAAAAGTCAGAGTGCATCTGGGCATGGGCCTGGGGCTCTGCCCAGGCTATAGCGCCCCTAATGGGGCTTTGAAGTATTGGATCAGGGGTTACATGCCAGCCAGTGCACCTCAGCCCCGTCTGTAAAATTCAATGTTGGTGCCCGGCGCCTCTCAGAGCTCTAGTGACACTAGTTCTAGTTATTTTACCCTTTATTTCCGTAAACAGAAATATGTTTTCTAGTTGATTGAAACACTCTAAGGTAAGTCTAAACATCATGATATCATCAATCAACATAAGATGTTGAACCTTGAATCCATAATTAAATTCTATGAAATTTAAGAGTCAAGTCAAGACAATAATAATAAAGTCAAAAGATGCTCATAGAGTTTTTAATATGTCTCTTACAAATTTAAATTTTTTTATAAGACATGTGCTTTGAGCTAAGTAAAAAGTAAGATTAAAAGTTCAATTCTTCAAAGATTATGCGTGAACTAAGTATTCCTAGAGTAAGAAATTTTGTCACATTTGAGAAAGAAAGGGAACATCATTTCCAAGAGATTTTTTAAGATTAGTTTTAAGTAATCATCATAAACGAAAGAAATTTTTTGTTTTTAAAACACATGATCTAAGTATAATGAGCACTTATATTGGGATGCGAGTTCATAATAACTAAAGTATCCATAAACCACGTATCCATGGATAGAGATAATCATTCTTTTTAGATGATTTCTTAGTAGTTGTTAGCATACAATAGTTAATCCACTCACTAAAGGCATCCTTTATTATAGAAAAGTATCGGAAAGTTCTTGCTGCAATGGCAAGACGTCGTACAACCACTTGGGTTAATAGTGGTTGTTTTCAGTTAGACAAACTATCACAAAATTATATCACTTTATTATATGAGTATATCCAGTATTTATTGCACTTTTTTATCAAATAGAGTTGATTTCTATTATTTTAATAACTTTACATATATTCCATGTGTATTGTTGATTTATATTAAGTTAAGTTATTCATGAGTTGAGTAAGGCCAAGGTAAGTGTTCTTTTCTGATTCTCTTCAAGCTTACATTGTGTTTTAGTATTCCTCTCACATATTCGTACATTCAATGTACTAACACCATTTTGCCAACATTATTTATGATGCAAAAACATATAACAATAACCATCATCCAACGCCTTGTTGAACCAGTTAAGCACTCACATTTTGTTGGTGAGCCTCATTAATATCCAAAGGACTCATCTTTATCATTTGTTTTTAGTAATTTAGTTCATTTTGATGTCGTGGGTCTTGTCTCAACATCTGTAAAATAGACGATAGTCTAGTTGTCATTACATTGTTATTTCTTATGTTAATACTTAAGTTTCCATCTATGGTTAGCTAAGTTTTAGATTCTTAAACTTTGTGAGTTTAATGTGAGACTATTGTTTTATAAGTGCATTTGATCATTGTAATAATGCTTATAGTCTTCTGCTGAGAGTCTAGCTAGTCCAAGGGTTCATTTATGAAAAAAATGGTTCTCGAATGTTATTCCTGCCCTGGGTGTAGGCTCGAGGAATGGAAAACTTTGTATTAGAGCATAAAGTTTAAAAGTCCTAGTGAGTGTAAGAAGTCGTGTCAGTTGGGTCCTAGTTGTTGTTGTGAAGCGCCCCACATCCATAATTGGGAGGCTGCGACACTTATGAAATTGTTAAATAATTTCATACTAATTTTGTGCGTTAGAGTTTGATCTCTATAAAGTCTCTTTATAATTCATTCTTGTGCTTGTTTTTCCGGTAATTATGCCTTCATGAACTATCCTATGTCATACTGCTGGAAGGAACCTTAAGGATCAAGGGGTACCTACGGCATGTGAAGTACAACCCCAAGGAGAATTAACAAATGTTGAGTTCAAGGAAGCAGTCAAGATGTTAAGCAAATTTAAGACAAAACAAGTAGCAAAACAAAGATGGGCATGGCAACAAAAGGCTGATACTTGGATGATACGTGTGGTTTCAAGGATGAATCCTCACAATATTACTAGTTCAAGAACACTGAAGGATACACAAAACATAATTGACTGCAAAAGGTATTTGAGGTATTGTACAATGTTGATATTGAGCGAGTAGAAGTAGCAGAATATCAACTAAACAGTGTTTGTAGACTCTGTTTGACCAGTGAAAGAAGGGTATAGATGAGGGAGCACTACCTCCGAGTTGGAATTGTTTTGAGAAAGCCTTCTTGAGGTGTTTCTTTCCCCAAGAACTGAGAGGATAGTGTATGAGTGTTTCTCTCTCTTATTAAAGATTCAAAAAGTGTTCATGAGTATGGTTGAAATTCACCCAACTATCTCATTATGCTCCTTTGGTGGTTTCAGATATCAGAAGTATAATGATTTAGTTTATTGCTGGGCTATCTCGTCTATAGAGTAAGAAAGGTAAAGGTGCACGTCTAATAGGTGCAATGCATATATAAAGGTTGATATTCTATGTGAACAAGTTTGAGGAAGAAAAGCTGAGTGGTAGGGACAAACTAAGAAATAAAAAGTGAAAGATGTCACGAAATGAGTTCGGGAATCAAAGAAATCATGCAACCCGGTCTTCTTTCCAACAAAAGCAAAAAAAATTGCTTTATCATCTTCTAGTGCAACTGCACCCAAAAACAAAGGTGAATATAATAATAAAAATTTAGAGCATTTTAGAGCTAGGCATGAACAACCTCATGGTAGTGTGTCACAAGGAGGTTATTGGGCCCCTGCATGTTTTAACTATGGTATAACCCTCCTAGGTAACTATCGTCATGGATTTAGAGGTTGTTTGAAGAGTGGAAAACATGCTTGCTTCATTAAAGAGTTCCCCAAGAACGTCAAAGTAATTGGAATTCGGGTAATAGATCCCAATTTTAATCTGTTTCTCTTCTAGACAAGGTTGCACCAAGAGGATCTAGTTCCGGTAGTGTCAGAACAAAAAAATGACTTTACTCGAGCAATAGTCGTCAAGAGAAAGATAATTTTCAAGATTTTTTCATTGGTATGATTAAAGTTTTTACTCGTGATATTATGATTTGCTCGATGCATGAGAAAATTTATCTTTTGTGACTCTTTATGTTACAAATAGTTTTGCTTTTATATCTGAGAAACATTGTGTAACCTATGCGATTGTACGCATATTGGGTAGTTTTTTCTAATTGAATAATTATATCGTGATTCTGTCGTTACCATCGAACACAAAGAGTCAATGACTTATTTAATTGAGTAAGATATGGTAGATTTCAATGTTCTTCAAGGTATGGATTGGTTTCATGTGTATTAAGCCTCCATTGGTTGTAGGACTCTATTTGTTAATTTTAACTTTCCTAATGATCTAGTATTATAGTGGAAAAATAGTTTTGTAGTCCGTACGAGTCATTTTATTTCATATCTTAATGCAATAAAGTTAATTTCAAAAGGTGTGTGTCTATTAATTAGTCCGAGTTATTGACCCTACAGTTCACATACCTCATATTCTATCACATTATATCGTGAGTGAATTCCTAAAAGTCTTTCTAGATGATCTACCTGGAGTCTTTCATGTGAAAGAGATAAACTTTGATATAGATGTTCTTCCAAATACTCTTCACATATCTATTCAGCCATATCAAATGTCTTTAGAAGGGTTGAAAGACACTAAAGAACAGTTGAAAGATATCCTTGATAAGAGATTTCTTAAACCAAGTGTCTCAGCTTGGGGAGCTCTGTTCTTATTTGTGAGGAAGAAAGAGGGTTCCCTTAGAATTTATATAGATTATCACTAGGTGAACAAGGTTTTAATAAAGAATAAGTATCATCTTCTAAGAATTGATAATATTTGAGATCAGATTTAGAGTTCTAGTTGTTTCTTTGTCATAGATATCAGAGATCGGGATGCTAGCAGTTGAGAGTAAGTAAATATCTTATTTCAACTACAATATTAAGGACTTTCTATTGTAATTTTGAGCTCCTAATTATGTCATTTGGGCTGACTGATGCACGTTCAATAATGATAGAGCTTATAAATAGAGTATATAAGCCTTATTTAGTTATATTTGTCATTTTCTTCATCGATGACATACTAATATATTCGAGGAATGTGTAAGATAAAGCTAATCATCTCAGATTAGTTCTCTACATTCTAAAGGATAAGGAGATGTATGGTATGTTCTGAAATGTGTATTTTGTCTTGAATGTGTTGAATCTTACGCCACATTATTTTTTATTATGGAATTCGAGTTGATACAGAGAAAATTAAGGCAGTGTAATATTGGCCTAGACCCATATTTCAAACTGATATTAAGAGTTTCTTGGGGTTGGCTAGTTATTATAGAATATTTTTCAACGGGCTATCAACTATTTCATCCCCTTTGACTAATTGAACTTAGTAAAAAGTAAATTTTCAATGGTCTGAACCATGTCAGAATAACATTACGTAACAGAAAAAGAGTTTGACTACTGCCCTAATTTTTACCTTACGATAAGGTACGCAATACTTTGTTATTTGAGCTGATGCATCTAGAGTTGGTTTTTGTTGTGTCTTAATGCGGCATGGCAAGGTTATAACTTATGCCTCGATAGAGTTGAAAGTTCATGAGAGGAACTTCCCAACATATTATCGACAGTGGGCTACAATATTGGCTTTTAAAATATGCCACCATTATATGTATGGTGTTCATGTGAATATGTTCACCAATCACAAGTCTTTCGTATGTATTTAATCATGTTGAGATTAATCTAACATAAAAGATATTTACTCAAGGATTATCATATGAGTATTCCTTATCATCGAAGTAAGTCTTATGTTGTTTTTGATGGCTTGAGCAAGTTATTTGTGGGTAGTACAACCCATTTTTAGGAAGATACAAAAGAGCAACCAATAGATGTGCACAAACTTGCATGATTGGGAGTTCAACTAATTGATTCCACTGAATGAGGAGTAGTTTTGATGAATTGGGCTGAATAACCACCTATATTTGATGTTAAAGAGAAGCAAGACCAAGATCCATTTTTCCTTAAATTCAAGGCAAATGTTCAGAAGAAAAAATTATTGACTTTTGAACAAGGGGGCGATAATGCTTGGAAGTGTAAAGGTAAATTGTGTGTACCAAGAGTGGATGAACTAAAACAGAAGATCATGGAGGAAACACATAACTACTAATATACCATTCATTCATGCATGTTGCAGAAAGATGCTTCGCCATTGGAGAGAAGTCTATTGGTGGAGTAGTATGAAGAAGGGCATTGGAGAGTTTGTTGTTAAGTTTCCAATATGACAACAAGTTATAGTAGATAATAAAAGGCTTGGTGTATTGGCTCAAAATATAGAACTTCCAAAATGGAAGTGGATGATGATTAATCTGGACTTCATCACAAGTTTAACAAGGTCTCGCACGCAACATGATTCAATGTAGGTAATTGTTGTTAGAATAACAAAATCAACCCATTTTTTGCTGATAAATACTACCATTAAGCAAAAGATTATGCTAAGTTCTATATTTTAGAAGTAGTAAGACTTCATGAAGCATGGTATCAATTATTTCAGACAGAGGAGCAAACTTTACTACGTAGTTCTGAAAATCTTTTCCGAAAGGCTTCTGTTCAAAAGTAGACTTAAGTACTCCTTTCATCCTCAGACAGATGGGAAACGAAAGCACACTATTCAAACCATACAAGAAATTTTGATGGCTTCTATGATTTATTTCAAAGGTAATTCGGAAGATCACCTATGTTTCATTGAGTTTGCTTAGAAAAATAGTTACCACTCTAGCATCAAAATGACTCCTTATGGAGCTCTTTATGGGAGATGGTGTAGATATGCTATTGTATTGTTTTAAGTTGGTGAAGTTGGGTTGATAGGGCCAGACTTAGTTCATCAATCTATGGAGAACGTGAAACTCATTCAAGAGAGGTTTATAGAGGCTCAGAGTCGTTAGAAATCCTACAATGTTTTTGGGAGAAGGGAGTTAGAATTTGAAGTATACAATTGGGTCTGCTTGAAAGTTTCACCCATAAAGGGTGTTATGATATTTGGTAAGAAGGGGAAGTTTAGTCCCTTCTATTGGCCCCAACAAAATATACAAAAGAGTTGGTAATGTAGTTTATAAATTTTAGCTACCACAAGATATAGGCGCCGTTCATCTGGTAATTAATATATCCCTGTAAAAAAAGCGCAAGCGAGATCCTTCATTGATCATACCCAATGAAGATCTTCAGATAAATGATAGCTTATATTTGAGGATATCATGTGCATATTCTAGATCGCAAAGTTCACAAGTTCAAAACAAAAGAGTTAGCATCATTCAAAGTCATTGGAGGAACAAATTTTTCAAGGAAGCTACTTAGGAAGGTGAGTAATATATGAAGAATAGATATCAACATTTCTTTAAACATCTAGAAATTTCATACAATGGTACTAATTCTCTTGTTATTATTCTATAATTTATATACTTGATGTGTTAGATTTTCTTGTTGGGTGTTTCTACTTAATAATTGATGTTACACCCTTAACCTAGTAAGATTAATCTCATTCGAGGACCAATGTTCCCAACGAGGAGATATGGTTACACCTTTCATTTTGAAAGAACTACACATAGTAAGAATTGGAAATAATAATTTTAGGATAGAATAAAAAACTTGGAATTCGTTTAAGTTATGTTAAGTTTGAGATTTGGTTCAAGTTCAAATTACTATAAATCCTAGCTCATAATATTTTTTTGATCTTCAATATATTGTAGGAAAGAAGATTAATTCATAATTCCAACACCGCCCAGTTTGTGCGATTCCGAGTTAGTATGAGTGAGATATGACCATTTGATGTTGGGTGGGTCATATAAGGAAAGTCTAAGCTAGATTTTTGAAGTGCAATTTAATTTTTTCCTTAACCAATTATTTTAATTAGGTTTAAGAATTTTATTTCATGTCTGATAAGAACTATCAGTTTAGTCAATTGGAAATTCACGCTAGGGCATGGAGAAAAGAAAAAGGAGGAGAAAGGAGAAGAAAAGTAAATATTCGTCAAGAACATTCAAGTATTGTTGGGAATTTTTTCCCAAGGATTCAATCTTACGAGGTATGTAAGATGACAGAGCGTTATATTAGTTCACTCACGTGCCAATCTTCATTCAATTCATCGAAGTTGTTTATTTTTGAAAAAAATTCCTATGAGGTTTTCATGTAAATTCTTTTGAAATCTTATATGCTTTTGTAGTTTGAGTTTTTTCAGATTGACTCATGTAATTAGGTGTGATTCAAATTGGATCTTGTACATGTTGATGATTTAGTTTTTCCTAATAGTCTGGGGAATGAACTAAGTCGAAATAGGGATTTGGAGTTGAAAATAAAGGAGAAAAGTCGGAGTGCACCTGGGAAGGGGCCTAGGACTCCACCCCAACCATAGCACCCCAAATTAGGCTGTGAAATATGGTCTCTGATGCACAGCCCTAGTTAGTGCGCCCCTTCGCGTTTCTGAAGTTCAAGGGCTTGCACCCCACTCCTCTTAGAGCACCAAGGGCGCTAGTTCTTCCCATTTACCCCGCTTCATTCCTTACCAGTTCCTTAGGAACACACCTATCCTTCCTAATTGATTTCAACACTCTAAGGTACGTCTTAATTAATGAAATCATCCATAAACATGAGACCATGAACCTTAAATCCATAATTTATTTCTAGAAAAGTTAAGAGTCAAGTGAAGAAGTTAAAAATCAAGTCAAAAGCAGTTCATAGTCTTCCAACAGTTCTTTTTACAACCGTTTCAGCTTTTTTTAAGTCTTAAGTTTTAAGTTGAGTAAAGAGTAATAATAAAAGTTTCATTTTTTCAAGATTAATGTGAACTAAGTAGTCCAAAGAGTTAGAAATGTTTTTCCTTTTGAGCAAGAAAGGAAACATCAATTCCAACAGAGGTTTTAAGCAATTATTTCAAACAAAAGAAGAGTTTTCTTTTAAAAACATGTGAACCAAGTACTTTTTTTGTTTAGTATTTAGCACCGATATGGGCATGCGAGTTCATAATAGATCAAGTATCCATAAAGCATGTAGACATAATAATACATTTTAGATGATTCCTTAGTGGTTTTAGCAGATACTAGTTGATCCACTAAGTTAAGGTGTCCTATATGACGAAAAAGTATAGGAAAGTTCTTGAAGCGTGGACAAGATGCCGCATCACCACTGTGGCTCATACTGGTGGTTGTCGATTAAAGAAACTCCAATAGTATTATATTACTTTATTATATGAGTAAGTTGAGTTGTTATTGTATTTCTTTAACAAACTTAGTTGCTTTCGAGTGTTTTGATTTTTTTTATATATATTGCGTGTGTAATGTTACTTTATATTAAGTTATTCATGAATTATGTAATTTCAAGGTAAGTGTTCCTTTCATATTCTTTTCAAGCTCATGATATGTTTTTGTATTCCCTTCTATACTTGTACATTCAATGTATTGACGTCATTTGGCCTGCATGATTTTATTATGAAAATACACGTATTGAGCGCCTTGTTGATCCAATTAAGCACTCAGAGTATGTTGGTCATCCTCATTTCTTTACGCAGTACTCCGTTTGATCAATAGTTTTTAGTATTTTGTTCACTAGGATGTGGTGGCTCTTGTCTCGACATCCTTGTTTTTGTTAAAGGCTTCATAGATGTTCAGTCAATTAGTAGTTAGGTTTTCTTTACGGTGTACATTTTTATTCTAAGACTTGAGTTGCTATCTTTGACTAGTTGAATGTTTAATCCTTAAAAGTTTGAGTTAAATTTGAAACAGTTGTTCTATACATGCATTTTATCAATTTAATAATGCTTTGAGTCTTCAACTGACAGTCTACGAAGGCAAAGGGTTGTCTTGGTGCAAGAAATGGTTCTCAATTTTAAGTCCTCCCTCGGGTGTAGGCACAGAGCGTGAATGCTATAAATGAAAATGTGGACAAGTAATTAGGGGCGGAGAAAGTAATAGTCAGAAAAGAGAAATGAGAAGTTGAAAAAACTCAAAACATATGTCAAATTTAATGAGGGATGAAACTTCATAGGATATGATGAGGCAGAGAGAATAAAGGAAATTAGATTAATAAAAATGGAACTATGTAAATTGTACATGTGTGTAAGAAACTATTGAGAAAGGGAAAGAAAGAGCTTTTTTCAATATGTGTGTTTGAAGTCAATTAAATTGTAATCAATGACATTTCTGATTTTTAAGTAGAATACTTATGGTATGTTTTTATTAATTTGAAAATCAAGAGCCACATATCACTTGGTGTAGTAACTAGTTATAGAGCCATGTTTTATGCAACTCTATTCATACTCTTTTTTCAGGGAACGAAAAAGAATATCTTCCTATATCTTTGTAATTTCTCTTTGGTGAAACATTCTAAGTAAGCCGTGTTCGATATATATTTTCAACTTTTTTTCCCATCTTCTATCATCATATTTGTATTTTCATTCATTTCTAACCTTCTCAAGCTTGTAATTATTTTGGGTTGAAGAGGTTACAATTTTTTTATATTTTCTTTTTATTCACTTAAAAATTTTTCCTTTACTTGGAAGTTTTTATCTAGGTGAGATTCTTTTTATATTGATCCGAGTCCCTCACTCATTTATGCATTTTTTGATGTATAGCTAGAAATCTTTTGTTTTAGAAAATTCTACAGTATTGTAAAAGCATTAGCTTACACTTCATCTCAATGTCTTCTATTGGATTAATACTTAGAGGTTTGTGGGCCTAGCAATTCTTTTTTATTTTCAAATCTCAATTTGAGTTCTACATTGTCTGAGGTGTGGGCTAATGGTACATGCACAACAAATTGAAGAAAAGAAACTTAAGGGAAGACCTATAGAGATAAAGAAGTCAAGGACCTGTAACAGTGACTTTTCACATTCAAGTTCCGATGGACGTGTTCATTCTAGGTTCCATGAACGCTTTACGGTCAAGGATTCTCAAATAATCTTCCATGAATCAACAAAGATAAGGTATCTAAACCTAATCCTCAACAAAGAAATTGTAACGGATTTTCATTATCTACTTGTGTTAAGTGTAAAAGTAAGCATGTGGTAAATGCTTTGTTTGTATGGATAAGGAATCAACCGACACTTACTCCTAAGGGAACATAAGGTACAATGATTCGCCTAGTGGGTTAGGTTGAAGTTCTCCAAATAAGAAATTGATGTGCTCCACACTCTCCAAGAGTGTAACATCTCTTAAATTGAAATATACTAGGAAGAAACTAGTAATTGGAAACAGTTGTTTTTGAAAAGAATCAAAATATTGAAATCTTGTTAAGTTAAAATAAGTTGAATTTGGTAAACATCAAAGGGACATAACTTCTAGTTCAGGATGAGTTAGGGATACTTAAAAACATGGTAGGAAATCTATTGAAATGATGTTTCCAACGTCATTGAGTTTGCTTGATTCCGAGTTCGTATGAGTTAGTTATGTCCTTTGGAAGTTGGGTTGTTGGAATAATGAAAGTCAAATACGGATTTTGAAAGTTTAGTCAGGTCTTTTCCTTGCCCTGTTATTTTATTTCATTTTCAGTAACTATGTTAGAGCCTAATAAGAATTATTTCAGTTGACACTTTTAACATAATACACTATGGCTTGGAGAAAAGGGAAAAGGTGAGGAAAAAGGAGAAGAGAAGCAAGATTCATCAAGATCGTCGAGTTTAGCTTGTGGATTTCTTATTGGGGTAATCCCAGCATTGTATGCGAGATCAGATAGAATTTGGTTAGATCACTGACGCACCAAGCATGATCTAATTCAGCCAATTAAATTATTTGAAAGTTTAGAAATTTAGTTCTTGACGAATATTGTGGAAAGTTTTGTTTGAATTTCTTCTGATTTGTGTTGTTGGAGTTTCTTGCATTTTGATCCATATTTGCTGGTGTATTTGTAGTATGAATCTATCATATATTTGATTCATTTTTCTGGTGTAATTTTAGTATGAATCTATAATATATTTACTGTATAAATGATTCTAAGTGCTCGAGGAAAGAACCATTGGAGTAGCACTAGCCAGTGCACCTTAAAAGATTATCTGAAGTTGCGCCCTTGGAGTGTCACGCAAGCCAGCACGCCAAATGGCAAACTCTTAAGTTTTCCCTGTGGCGCCATGCGCCTCTTTGAGCGTCACCAACGCCCGTCCTACCCATTTCTTCCTCACCTTTTTGTACGTGATACTTAGAAATTTACCTATGTTTGTTTGTTGATTCCAATAATCTAAGGTACATCTAAATATCTTTAAATCTTCATTTAACATGAGACCATGAACCTTGTATCCAAAATCAAATTCAAGGAAAGTAAAGATCAAAGTAAAAATAAGTAAGAGTCGAGTTAAGAGAAGTTCCTAGAGTTTTTCATAAGTCTTTTCCAAATGTTTTAACTTTTTTTAAAGAAATAATTTCAAGTTGAGTAAAGAGTAAAGATAAAAGATCGAATTCATTTCTTTAAGAGTATGGGAACAATGTATTTCCAGAGCATTAAAAATGTTTTTCTAGTTTTAAGAGAAGAGTAATCTCATTCTAGATAAAGTAAGAGGGAAAGCTTTGATTTTCAAGGTAGACTTTGTGCAAATTTTTTGAGAAACTATCTCAATTAAAAGAAAGATGTAATGTTTTTAACATAAGAGCTAAGAACATAATTTTTGGAGTAGTAATGATCTTCGATATGGGGGAGATTTCAGACAAACTCACAACCCAATTAAACATGTAGCCATCATGGGTCGATAAAGGTCATTAGTTTTTAGATGATTCCTTTAGTGCTTTTTACCTCTATATCCTTGTATACACACCAAGTTGATATCATGATTTTAATTAAATTTTCGTGATATTGTACTTTTTTTAAACTGGTTTATATTCAAATGAGTTGGCACGACCGGGGAGCAACCATTAGAAGGAACATGGTGTCCTTAACCTCTCGGAGGTCTTATACAAGCCCATTGTCATCGTTAATCACCTTCTCATAGGTAAATTTAGTAGAAAATTTAAAACATTCATCGCACATCATATGATAGAACTTCACTTCCATTATATCAAAAATATAAGTCATAATACATTCTTAGTCTCTTTTGGCATCTTAGATTCAACATCATAGAATAGATCATGAACGCGAACCTTGAACATCATAACCTAATATCTAAGCTATTACAATACATAAAATATAAATTTGACATAGGAAATCCTTGGGACATAAGGATTTCTTTCCTTGATCTTGGGAAACACATATAGAGCTCCTCATCATCTTAAGACATCCTTTAAGCATCCATAATCTTCACTTTGTGTAAAAAGGTAGAGAAGAATGGAGTAAGTAAAAGAATGTACTATGTATGACAATCATGCAAAAATATGCATTTAAAAGGGACTTTTTACTTGAAATCAATTATAATGAATATTTGTGAAATCTTCATAAAACTTGATACCATATAATTTATAAAATTCACATACTTCATATAGGAATATTGATTTGTCATATAATAAATAAAATCATGCAATTCATTTAAGGAAAATTTGATGTCACATTAGAGTAACCTACTTTCCCTTTACAGTAAGCGTTTTCCTCTTTATTATGTACTTCTTCTTCTAACTCATCAACCTCCCAAGTAACCCTATAGTGATACTTGGTGTAATGCATTACCTTAAGGTCACAAGGAAAACCATACATACAAATTTCATAAGCCAACACATAAAATCATAGAAGTATAATACATAAAATACACATTTAAGCCAAGACCATAAGGACATTTCTGTGAACTCGATTCACTTTGCACGTATACATATTTCACTTCACATAGGACATTATAAAACCTTACTCCCAATACCAATCTAAGTCTCCTAGTGCAATGTACATGTTGATGGACCATAAGCTCACACATACTTAGTAAACGTATCATGAGACCACAAGACTTAACATATCCTCATATACCAAACACAATACAATAGTCAACCAAATATACTTCAATGTAGGACCTTATTAACATAGTCATATTACAACTTTATATCATTCATATCATAACATAATGTAGACACTAACACAATGTCATGCAAGAGAACCATAAACATATGGACATATATTAGACGACCTTCCTAGGTTTACCTTAGATAGATACTTGGGCAATGTCTAGGTGGGTTCATTTCTTCCACCTATGTGTAATACCTTCCTTTAGGTTATCCTAGTTAGGGTCCTTTAATTTACTTTACATCCATTGTACATTTTACATTAAGGAAACTATATCCTCAACCGACATTAAGATTATGAGTGCTAAATATGAAATTTGGTGTTGTAGAGCCTTATAAAAATGGAATGTGTTCATACCTAGCCAAGGTAAAACAGTTAACATGCTAGGATATTAAGGTAATTCACTTGTTGGATACTATGTGGCAAGTATAGTTCATAGAACTAATATATATAACCTCTACATGCTCATTAGCATACGGAGCCTCATCTCATGAAAAACCATGGTTTAACCTTCTTCAAGGGAAGTCAAGACCTCATGAGGAACCATTGGTGAGTATTCCTCCAAGGGAAGTCTACAGCTTTTGAGAACTCAATAGTGAATCTTCTTCCAAGGGAAACCAACGCCTTTCATTGTCAATTTCACTTGGTTGTAAGCTAAATTCCATTTATATAAAATCATTTATTACATTATTTATAAAACATAGGCTTAGGATATTGAATCCTCATATGCTTATCTCATAGCATATAAAAACACCTATCTAGTTTAGGGTACTCTTGAGGAACACCATTCAACTTCCTCTATATTTATTATATCATCATTCATGTATGTCAGTATACGTATATATGAGTAAACCTTTCACATAAACACATTAAGACAATATGCACATTCATAACATAGTGATAAATTTATATTCATGAACATAGAAAACAAAACCTAGGAACTACCCTATCAAGGCACACACGTTCATTGCATAGACAAGGTCTCATACCCTTTTCCATACTAGTACAACTATCAATTCATCCTATTTAAGAGATACATTCATTCTTCATGGAAATTTACCACACAGTTCGATACGAGGCCAGGAATCTAGCAATTCTATAGACTAGCAGAGAGAAAAGGATCATCTTACAATTCCACCAATCTTTGATCCTCATTGATTAATTCCCATAATTCAACATCAATACATGTGAAAAAAATTAGCTAAAAGGACCATTCCAAATATGATATCATACTTCAAACATCATGGTTTCAAGATCATATTAAGTACACTACTGCATCATGTATATAAAAAGTAGAGGAATATAGATCAATTTACCCAATCCCTACATCTTGATCATCATTTATTACTCTTTCAAAAATTCATATAAAATTCACAATATTACCAATAGAAAGAGGCAATTCAATATAATTGAAACATTATTTAAACAACATACAATCAAGATCACAAGACCCACATCATAAGCCAATTTGAGAGTTTAGGAGGATCATAGGTTCATCATGAATTTGGATTGAAATTTATCATTAAAACACTACATATTCACTAATTTACCATGAACATTCTTTTGAAATTAATTTCAGAAAGTACTCATGACTGGATTGAAAATTGGGAATTTTGGTCTTTGAATCATATTCTTAAAATATTTGATTAATAGCTTAGAAGAATGGATAACTTTGGATGAAGGATCAACATACCTTTTTTACTTAAGATACATGATAAATTTGAGAAGAAACCATGAAAATCCAGCCACTAGCTTGAACTTGAGTTTTCCCTCCAATGGAGGTGTGGGGGTATTTGGAGAAGAAGAGAGTTTTGGTATTTTATATTTTCTCATTGGTGTTGGGGTTTTAAATTATGTAAGGGGATAAATAATTCTTAAAAACTGTCTATAACCGTCTCCCAATATTAACAAAACACCCCCACACTTATTTGGACTTTTCGGCATGTCAAACTCATCTTTCATTTTTGAATTCTTCGGTCCGCAACGCGGAGCTACTCCCGTAATATATTCTTAAAATAAATTCCAAACAAGTGGAGTCCTCCATGTGCACACGACGCGGAGAAAATTTTTGTCTCTTGGTGGACAAAGTCCGCAAAGCGGACTTGTTCCCCGAACGACCAAATGATGCTGCCTTAGGCAGCATGCTAGTTCAAGGCTTGGGTCCTCCTCTAGAACCTTATAGTCAGTCCTCGGGGAGTTTTGCCCAAACGTTTCAACTTCATATACACTCGTATAGATTTTATCAATATATATCCTATAAATTTAAGCATCAAAACAACCCTTAAAAGATACCAACCTACACTAGAATACAACCACACATTTCAAGGGCTATTATTCAAACGTCTCAGCCGTTCTTGGATGATTAACCTCCAAATGCCATCAAATGATGAATACATACTATAAAACACTTATTTAAAATATTAGAAAGCTTATTAGGCACAAATGAGTCTCTAGACACCTTAAGTCATTTTTGGGATCTTACATGAGTTAAGTTTTGTTGAGTTGAGTTGAGCCAAGTTAGTTCTTTAGATTCTTTTCAAGCATAAGTCGTCTTTAAGAATCAAACACATATATCCGTACATACATATACTGATGTTAGTTTACTTGAATATAGGGGTGGGTGTTCACTTCTTTTTTTTTTTGGTTTACTAAAATTTTGGTTTGGTTCTTTGCTGTTCCCTTTTAAAAAAATGTGCACCATATTTCATACAAAACTACATTGAATCTATTCAGTTTTTCCTACTTCAGTTTAGTTTAGTCCAGTGTATTTAAATCAGGTTTATGGTGTGAATAAAAATAAAGAGGTAATATGATAAAGTATTAAAAGTTTCCTGTGTTTAATAAAAATAAAGAAGGCAAAAATGATTTTTTTTTATCAAATATGCCAAAGGATTTTTTCTGTTTCTATTTCCTAGCTGAAGTTAATGAGCCACAAAATATTTTGACTAAATAATGTATAAGTATTATAATATAAGAAATATAACTTAAATATTTTTAAAGTTAATAAATAAAAATTTGATTATTTAGTGAACTATAGTTAGAGACCCTTGCATCGAATTCCAAACCAAAAAACCGAAGTTCCAAAAGTAAAGAACTGACATAAAACTGAAACAACGAACATCCGACACTGAATAACATAACAATTCAGTTCGGTTTGGTTTTTTGGGTTTTCAATATTTATGACCACCCATACCTGCATCATATTAAGGTGAAGATATAGGTTACTAGGATCGACATCCAGCGCATCATTGATCTTAAAAGAAATTCAGTGTCAGTTCGTCATTCTCTTTACATTCTTGAGGGCTCTTTGTTATCATTTGCTTTTTATTATATCATTTTTTAGGATGATCCGGGATAATGTCCCCATATCCATCTCAGTTGTTGTACATGCTTCAAAGAAAGATAGATTTTAGTTATTTAGTATTTTTGTTGTCATTATCTTATGTTAAGTCTTTAGTATGCTCTAAGGTCCAGGTGAATGTTCCTTTACAATATTTTAGTTTATTTCATAGATTTATCTTTATTGTTTTATGTGTTTCGCTGATTGCCAGCCTCGCCCATGGTATATTCTCAGTGCATGAGATACTTTGTATGAGAGCATAGAGTTCAAGAGTCCTAGGGAGTCTGTAGAGTCGTGTCTGTCGACTCCTAGTTATCAGTATCAAGCGCGCCATATCTATTATAAGAAGGCTGCAACAATTGGGAAAATTTCACACTTCTTTCACACTCATTTCGTGTGTTAGAGTTTTATATCTAAAAAGTTTCCTTCTGATTCGTGCTTGGCATGCTTTCAGATAATCATTTCTCCAAGAAGAGTAGTAAGAGGTCGTCCGACTAGGAAAAATGTTGAACCACATGTACAAGGGGTACCTAATGCACTTGAAGTGCAACCTCAAGGACAAGTTACCAATGTTGAGTTCCATGAGTCTATTAAGATGGTGAGTCAAGTTGTGACCAGTCTAGTTGGGCAACAAAGAATAACTAGACATGAAGGGAATAATACTTTTCGGATCGAAGAGTTCTTAAAGATTAATCCTTTTGGTTTAACGTGTTCGAGAACTATGAAGAATATGGAATACTTTATTGAGGAACTACAAAAAATATTTGATCTCATGTGCAATGCTGATACTGAGCGAGTTGAACAAGCTGTATATAAAATTAAGCATGTTTCATCGACTTTGTTTAATCAGTGGAAAAGTGTAGGGATAAGGATGCACCACCTTCGAGTTGGGATTGTTTTGAGTAGGCTATCTTGAGGTGTTTCTTTCCCCGGTAACTGAAAGAGGATAAGTTATGGGAGCTTCTCACTCATAAAACAAGATTCTCTTATTATTCATGTGTATGGGTTGAAGTTCAACCAACTATCCCATTATTCTCTTATCTGGTTGCGGATGTGAGGGGTAGAATGAGTTTGTTTGTTATTTGGTTGTCACTTTTATCAAGTAAAGAAGGCAGGGCAACAATGCTTATTAGGGACATGGATATATCGAGGTTAATTGTTTATGTGAAGTAGGTTGAGGAATAAAAGCTTAGGTACATGGAAGAGTTAAAGGACAATAGAGCTAAGATAGGGAACGAGACTCTGTAATAGAAGGGTAATGTCAGCGGATCATCCTTCCAACAGATATTGAAAGGACACGCTATATCATATGCTAATTCACTTTAACCTAAGAACTGAGGTAAGAAGAATAACCAGAACATCATTAATAAACATGCCTATTCTCCGGGTCATATGGCGCAAGGGTGTAGTAAGCTTCCTTCATGCACTAAGGGTTGTAAGAACCACTTAATTACATGTTGTGAGGACTTTATTGGTTGAATAAAATGTGGTCAGAATGGTTATTTCTTGTGATAATGTCCAAAGAAAAAGTATGGTAACGGGAATGAAGTCAATAGTGCACATTCTTGTTCAGTTGCACCATTAGAGAGAACTACAACTAGATTGTCTACTTATGGTACTGGCAGAGGAACAAACCACTTATATGGTATCAACGACCTCCAAGAGCAAGAGGATTTGCCAAATGTTTTCAATGGTATTATCCATTTATTTGGAGTTACTCTTTTTACTTTGCTAGATCCATTAGTAAACTCATCCTTTGAAACTATATAGGTTTCTAGAAATTTGATGTTTTTCCTAAGCACCATAGTGAATCATTCAGTGTTTCTACAACTTTACGTGAGTCCATTCTAACAAAGAGAGTCTATAGTGATTTTCCTTTTTCCATCAATCACTAGATTGCGATGTCTTATTTATTTGAGTAACGCTTAGATTTTTATGTCATTCATTGTATGTAGTGTCTTCGAGCCTGCTACGGCTAAGTTTAGCAGTCATTTCATTTTATACCATCAGGCAAGGAAGTTAGTTTTAAAGGGGTGTGTGTATCACTTAGTTTGAGTTAATGAATCTTGTAATGAGGTAAACTAAGGACGCATCCCATGTAGGCACATGGTTTAGGGATATCAAGGTCTTCATTGTTCTCTAGTTCCATCCCCAAGTAGAGCTACTAGTACAAGCATATCTACTCGGTGCTTTGCATTTGTTCACGTAGAGCAAGTTCATTCACATAAGAGTATTTGAGAAGGTACAGTCACTAAGCCCTACAAATTCAAAATAACATTTCCAAGAATGAATCCACAAGTGTCTACTGAGCAAGGTTCATTTGGATAACTCATTCATGAAACGGGTACCACGATCGGTCTATCCCATTTACTTTATTATAAAACTTATTTATGATTCAAGGTTTAATATTAGTTCTTTCATTGACGGGTACCTACTTTAGGTCTACCAATTCTATGAAAAGGGTGCCTAAGTCTACGAAGTTAAGAGATAAAATTTACATTAATTTAATATATCAAGTAAGGACAATGAGGCCTTCAAAAACAAGACATCATCTCTACATAAAGTGAGTATTCATAGTCTATCATCATCACATACCAACATGTAGGAGAACATACTTTCATTCACAATATCACAATACTTTATACAAGTTTACCTTATTATCATACCACAACTTCGCAATATGCATATCATCAACATTAAAACATAACCAACCTTTAATTAACATCATAAATCCATTAAGATCATAATCAAATAAGAACAAGAATTAAGAACCTCCACACGAAGAATAAGAACCAATGCAATAAGGCAATTTAAATACAATTCCATCCATAATCAATTACAATTATCAAATCCACTTTACAAGAAAAAAATTTAAGAATTAGGAATATCATGGGTTCATGGAGTTACTTTCTTTCTTAAACCATCACTTAACATTCAATAATTCATGTATCATCAATTTAAACCTTTGTGGAGAACCCATGTTTATAATTCAAAATCGGATTTTTAGAATTTGTGAGATCTTTTGAAAAGCCTTTGAATTGGATATTTTAATTAAAGAAGAATTAATGATGAAACCCACTAAATTTTGGTTGTAAAGTTAGATAATTGACCTTGTTCCTTAGTGCCTTAAATTTCTTCAATCGAGGATTTGTTTATATTGAGAATTTAACAGAGAAGTGAAAGAAATTGAGTTTTCATTTTGGGTTTTTTTTTGTGTGTAGGAATGGGTGGAAAATGACTCAATTTAAATATAATATAAACCCCTAAAAAACTCAAAACACCCCTACTTAGTTGGACTTTTTTAAATAAGTAAAACTTAACTTTTATTTTCGGAATTATAGTTGGGGAACAAGTAGGCATCACATAGGTGCTGCCACAAGTTTCTAGAAATTAATTCTTTGAAAGAAGGGTCCGTGATGAGGTCTAAGATGTGGAACAACCTTGTGGTCCTTAGTGGAGCAGGTCTATAACACGGGGTGAAGTTCTCAACGTTCATCCCGTACATTTCCTTGGCAACACCTTAGCAAAGGCTTTGGTCTTTCTCAAGCACTCTTTGGTTTGTCCTTGGGGAGTCATTCCCATACATGTTGAACCTAACCATGTGTCTCTAGGTGTTAGGTCAACTCCCCCCCCCCTGATTATTGACTCCAAACAATACACCAAAACATAAACTATTATCAATGACACTCTAGCACATAAAAGACTAGTTTCAGTACGTCTTGATCGTCCCTTCAGGTTTAGACAACAGTGCTATGAAACAAAATTGATTACAATAGTTTAGGTATAAAAACATCACTTTAACAAATTTTAGTCATTATTCATATTGTGAGGCTCTAGCTTAGGTCATCCAATTTTTGGGGTGTTTCAGTACTCCCCCATATGGAAAACATTCGTACTTGAATGACACAAACACTTTCCTCATATACAGAATCAAGACTATCAGAGCACAATAATACATTAAACATATATTCACACACAATTAGGAGGAAAATAAAATACACATATGAGACTCCACATTTCTCATTCCATATTGGAGGAACTTCCTTCTTCACATATCATCATGCTCATCAAATCATTTCTAATCACATCATGCCAATTTCACATAAAAGCACGTTTAGCAACATTTTCTAGATTATATTCAAGCATGCTCATAATTCAACTCATTCAACATTTAGGAAATTTTACGATAGAGACCGGCCAACATGAAAAACAAAGTCAATAAAGCTCATTTTACCATCTAAACATAAACTCACCTAAATTTGCATAATATGAGGAGATCAAGGAAACTTATTTTTCACAAAGACTCAAAATACATGCAACATGCTACTATGAAATTCTAAATCTAAAGCTTGAATAGAATATAAGCGAAGAGAAAAAAACCATCACCCCAAATATTCATCATGCTCTCTCCCACTTGGAAAGAACTCATCACAACGCAATAAATGGATACTAACTTAGCGGCACCTTCATCCGAATTTTCTTCTAGTTAGCTTGAAGATTATAGAAACAATATAATTCTGCGTTTGTTCACCAACAATTAGACCATTATTGAGGGAATGCTTGATATTTCTTCCTCTAGTAAAAATAATCTATCACCTTGTGATTATTCTTCCCACATCCATAGCATTCAGTAGTACCAACAAGAAATTTTCCTGAATAATTCTTCCCTCAATTTGATAAAATAGGTTTATCATGTTGAGAAGCACCACCTCTCTCGTAGCTAGCCTTCACAACACTACAAACATCTTGATTTGCAGTCCTCCTCTTAAACCTAGGTTAACTTTATTTATAGGTTTTCCCCTTATTGACATCTATACCCCTCCTTTCTAGCTTAGACTCCTCAATGGGTTGAGCATACACAATAAACCTGCTTAGAATCTTATTATCATGGAGCATTGTTGTGCGACACTCTTCCTTCACAAAATAGGAAACACCGGAAAGGAACTTACTCATCTTATCTCTAGGATTAGACAACATAGATGGAGAATATCTAGACAAAAAGGTAAACTTCAAAGAATACTCCTCCACACTCATATTATATTACCTAGGGTTTATAAAATCCTCAATCTTAACCTCTTTCATATCATAGGTAAAATACTTCCCTAAGAATGATTTTTTAAACTCTTCCCACTATATAGGATCCAGTTTAACTGGACTACATTCCTTTCATTATGTGTACCATACCTAAGAAACCATTTTCAATTAATATGAAGCCAACTCTCTGCCTTCTAACTAGAAGATACATCAATAGCATGAATTATATTGTAAGCCTCATCTATGAAATTGTAGGGATCGTCTCCCACCTTAGAGACAAAAGAGGTAGGAGGATTCATCCTTACAAAATTCCTCAACCTAGAAGTCGTGGTACTATAAATAACATTCACCCTAGGCCCCAAATCTCTATTTTCTTGGGGCATAATGTCTCAGTCTAGGATAAGAGTAACCCATCTAACCTCCTCCTTAGTACTGTCCCGGGGAACTACCGGAACCTCATTCACTTTATTAGTTATAGGGGCTTGTTCATCTTTAAGAACTTGTTCCTCTCGGGGAGGAACTCCCTCGTTCATTACTTCTTCCTCCACTCTTTTTGCGGATGTCCTTCTTGTATTCATATCCTATAATCACATGAAAAGATCAAAATAAACGACACTTTTAGAACTCTAATCTATGGAACGACACAACAATAATGAAGAAAAGTCTCTCATAGATGTATCGTGACTGACACAAATGAACAAGACTCTACTAGTTGCGGCCTCATTAGAATTTAAACCCTTAAGACTACTTCATAACCTTATGCTCTGATACCATGTTTGTAACGACCCGGGAGCACCGCCATGTTGCCACACAATGTACTCAACCTCTCGGAGATCTTATACAAATATCTTACAAACATTTATTACATAATTATGAAAAGTAGTGTGAAATTAAAACTTTTCACAATAAATTCTCTAAGGAGAACTCTTTCATAAAAGATAAGGATTAAATCACATCACAAAAAGATCTTAGAGGCATCTCATTATCATAGGGTCACGACCCTTACATTTAAAAGAAACTTATAGTATAATACAAAGTCTTTAATAAAAGAGAACTAGAAATAAATTTCATGTCCTCGAACATATGAGGACATACCAATCTTTAGAGAAACCTACTTCCGAAGATTCAACTCTTGTAATGATCACATTCCTCCTACACTTGTATATATACAGAAAAATATGAAATCACTACAATTAAGCAATTAGTATGGTTACATGGTAGAAAACTATGCTAAAAGGGACACTTTGGTTGAAATATAATTCTCATGCTATTTTTTTTCTAAAAGTCTCATAAGAAAAGTCTAAGAAACATCTTCAAGACAATATTCATATATAACTAAGGTTAAATTAAAACCCACCTAGGTGAGACTTGAAGAAACTGCCCATACAACATCTTCAATACACACCTAAGTTTTCCTTGAGACTACAAAAGATAAAGATGTTTCCATTCAAATACAAACACAAAAAGTCGGCATCCATTACTAAAGATCTTAAAAGAGCATTCATAACTTTAATGGGCTTCAATTAATGGTATTAGAAGACCTAGGGAACTCATGTTAGCATCTTCAAAGACTACTTGTTCCATCAGTAGATAGCATCCCACTCTACCACCTACAATTTTGTAGAACCAATCCAATCACTAGAGTTCACATCCCACATGATCATAATAGACATTAACTGACATATACCATACTAGCTAGGTATGGTATTTGGTGTCAAAAAATCCAACACCGTGGAAGGTGTTCTACCTACAAAAGGTAAAACTAAGGACACATCCTATGTAGGCACATGGTTTAGTGTTATCAAGGGCTTCTTTGTACTCTAGTCTCACCCTCAAATAAAGCTACTAAAATAAGTGTATCCATAGAGTAAGTTCGTTCACATTTGAGTATTTGAGAATGTACCATCACCAAGCCTTATTAACTCATTATACCATTTCCAAGAAGGGATCCACAAGTGTCTACCAATCAAGGTTTATTTTGATAGCTTATTTATTAAACGCGTGCAGAGCTATGTTTATCCGATTTACATAATTATAAACTTTCTTTTCTTATTCAAGGTTCCATTTTAGTCCTTTATATATGGGTACCTAATTTAGGTCTACCGATCCTACACTTTCGTTCATTTGTTCAATTCACGATAAGGGTGCCTAAGCCAAGCAAGTGAAGAGATCACATTCACATAACTTTCACGTATCATGTAGGGATAAATAGGCCTACATAAATAAGACATCATATAAGCATATAGAGACACTTCATAGTCTATCATCATCACATACCAATATTTAGAGGAACACGCTTTGATTCACAAAATAACATACTTTTATACAAGTTTACCTAATAAACATATAAGAACATCAGAATATGCCTATCTTCCACATAACAACATAACCAAACTTCAATTAACATCATAGATCAATAAAGATCACAATCTAATAAGAACAAAAACTAAGCACCTCCACAATAAGTGGATCAACCATGCCAAACAATCTTACTATACTAATCAATTGAATTAATCCACCAATTTTATCTCAGAATTCACACTTAATCACCTTCCAAGACCTCCAATCATAATAACAGAACATAGCCATCTTTATTCACATAAGGTCACGATCACCAACTTATACTTAAATCACAATTCTATCCTTATTTAATAATAATTATCAAACACACTATAGAAGAAAAAATTAAGCAATAAAGAAGATCATGGGTAAATGAATTTTTTGATCATAAAACAATCAATTAACATTGAATCGTTCATAAATCATAATTTTAACCTTATAATGACACAACCCATGCTTAAAATTTGCAATATGTTTTCAGGATTTTTGAGTTATTTTGAAAAGCATTTGAATTGGATCCTTGAATGATAAAACATTCAAGGATGAAATAACCATACCTTAGTATTGCGAAGACCACTAAATTTGTATTTAAAACATGGAGAATTGATCTTCTTCCTTGGAGCTTTAAAGTTCTTTAACGAAGGATTTATATATAGAGAGAATTTTATGGAGAAGTGAGAGCAATTGGCTTTTTGATTTGGGATTTTTTTTCGTGTGGGATTGAATGTAAAATAAATCAAATTCAATATATCATACACCCCCAAAATACCTAAAACACCCTTAATTTAATTGTAACTTTTTAAAAAGGTCAAACTTAACTTTTATTTCTGGAATTATCGTCGGAGAACAAGTCCGTGTCGAGGAGGTGTTCCCACAAGTTTCTGGAAATTTAATTTTTTGGAAAGAAGAGTTCGTAATGTGAACCAAATTTTTCTTTTTTCATAGAGTAGGTCCACGATGCGGAGTGGCTCCCTCAAGGTTCGACTTACACGATGCCTTTGCAGCACCTTGACCAGGGCTTCGATCCTCCTTAAGGACCATTTGGTTGGTACTTGGGCAGCCATGCCCAAACGTTCTGACCCTAAACATGTTACTATAGGTGTTAGGGTCCTTCCCGCTTATCATAAACTCCAAACAATACACTAGAACACATACAACAAGCAAGGACACACTAGCACACAAAAGACTAGTTCTGGAACGGCTTGGTTGTCCCACAACGTTAAGACTCTAGTGCTACAAAACCAATTTAATTACAGTAGTTTAGGTCTAAAAATTACTTCAACCATTTTACATCATTATTCACAATGTGAGGCTCTATCTTAGGTCATTCGATTTGTGGGGTGTTTCATCCTCTTGAGAGAGTGATAAGCTTATGTATAGATATTCTTCGAGATACTTATCCCATCTCTATTCTTCCATATCTAAAGGAACCAACAAAGTTGTAAGATATTATAAGGTATATATTAGACAAAGTGTAACACCTTGTGGCTCTCTGATTTTTTTTGTGAGAAAGAAATATGGTTTCCTTAAGATGTGTATAAATTACCGTTAGTTGAACAAGGTTACCATCAATAATAAGTATCCGCATCCAATAAATGATGATCTATTTGATCAACATTAAGTTTCCATCTGTTTCTCTAAGAAAGATCTCCAATGTTGCTAATATCAGTAAAGAGTAAAGGAACATGATATTCCAAAGACAACTTTCAGAACTTGTTATGGTAATTATGTGTTTTTCTCATGTCTTTTGGTTTGACAAATGTGCTTTCAACATTCATTGACCTTATGAATAGGGTATTCAAACCTAATTTACATATTTTTTTATTGTCTTCATTGATTATATACGAATATATTCAAGGAATAATGTATATAATGCTAGTCATCTCATAATAGTTCTGCACACTTTAAAAGATAGAGAGTTGTATGCCAAGTTCTCTAAGTGTGAGTTTTGCCTTGATTCTGTGGCATTCAAAGTCTATATTGTATGAGGAGAGAGAATAAATGTTGATGCTCATAAAATTAAGACAGTTCAGAATTGGTCTAGACCTACATATCCTATTGATATTATAAGTTTCTTGGGTTTGGATGGCTATTATGGGATGATTATAGAGGGGTTATCATATATTTCGTCTCCTTTAACAAAATTGACATATAAGACAATAAAGTTTCACTTGTCTTATGCTTATGAGAAAATCATTCAAGAATTGAAATAGAGGTTGACTACTGCCCTAACTTTTACCATACAAGAACGTACTCAGTTTTGTGGTGTATTGTGATGATGCATGTAGAATTTGTTTTGGGTTTTGCCTTAATGCAGAATGACAAAGTTATGGCTTATTCCTCAAGGTAGTTGAAAGTTCATGAGAAGAATTACTCAACCCATACCTTTGAGGTTGTTGTTGTAGTATTTCCTTTGAAGATATGGCTTTATTATTTTTATCGTTTTCATGTTGATGATTCATTTATCAGAAGATTCTACAATATTTTTTAACTCAAAAGAGATTATCTCAATCAAAAGAGTTGAAGGATTGTAACATTAGTATTCCTTATCACCCATGTACGACTAATGTTGTTGTTGATGCCTTGAAGAGGTTCTTTAAGGGTATTATCACCCATAGTGAGGAAGAAAAAGAAGATTAAGCGAAGGATGTGGATAGACTTTCACGATGAGGAGTTCGACTAATGGATTCCACAAAAGGAGGAGTAGTGCTGATGATTTCGGATTCTTCATCATTAATGTCAAAAGTTAATGAAATGCAAGACAAGATCCTATTTGTGTTGAATTGAAGGTAAATGTTCATAAACAAAAGTTATTATCTTTTGAACTAGGGGGAGATGGTGTATTGAGATATAAAGGTACATAGTGTGTACCAATTGTTGATGGCCTCAAAGAGGGGATCATGGAGAAAGCTCATAAGTCCATATTTTCCATTTATCTGGTTTCCAAAAATATGTATTATGACTTTAAAGAGGTGTATTGGTTGAATAGTAAGAAGAAGGGCTAACGAAGTTTGTTCTTAAGTGTCCAAATTGCTAACAAGTTAAAATAGAGCACCAAAGGCCTGGTGGCTTTGCTCAGAATATAAATCTTTCTAAATGAAAGTGGGAGATGATTCATAAGGATTTTATCACAGGTTTACTGAGGTCTCCCAGATACCGTAATTCCATTTGGGTAATTGTCGATTGAATAAAAAAATCAACCCACTTTTAACATGTAAAGACCACTCATTCGGTTGAAGATTATGCAATATTGTATCTTCAATAAGTATTTGGCGCAATGTGAGTGCAGGTCTCCATTATTTCTGACAGAGGTTTGTAATTTTCTTCATAGTTATGGAAGTCATTCAAAAAAGGCTTGGGTTCAAAGGTGAACTTAAGTACCACATTTCATCCTCAGACAGACAGCCAAGCGGAGCACACTCTTAAAAACATGGTGGATATGTTGAGGGCTTGCGTGATCCATTTCAAAGGTACTGGGATGATCACCTACCTCTTATAAAGTTTCTAAGCATAAAAATATACCACTCGAGCATCCAAATGTCTTTTTATGAAGCTCTTTATGGAAGAAGATGCATATTTTCTATTCGATAGTTTGAAGTTGGTGAAGCTGGGTTGATAGGACAAGATTTAGTCCACCAAGCTAAGAAAAGGTGAAAGTTATTACAGAGAGGTAAAAAATTGCACACAGTCATAAGAAAACCAAAACTGATGTTAGGAGAAGGGAGTTAGGTTTTAAAGTAGATGATTGATGAGTCCTCAATTTGGATTAATTTGGAGCCTTATTATACTACAAATAGTGTCCTCAATTTCTCATTGTATCTCAAAATCTAATGAAAACTTTTATTATTCAGGTATTTAGAGTTTTAGTGTAAGTATGGTCAATTAGGAGCAAAACAGGAAAAAAAAGGATGAATAGATATAAAGATAAAGCTTAATCATCACAAAGTACACTCGGCGATTTCTTGTGAGTATAGACACTTCTCCCTTTGTTCTAGTTAAGAAAAGCCCTAAAGAAAATTGATAAAAAAGACAATGAAAAGGAGTAGTTGGTGCTTCACCGCTAAGTTATGCAAAGAAAATATTTGGCCTAGTGATCCATAACACATAGACAATAAAGTCAAAGCACAATGCACAATGAATTATACGAAGGGAGAATCCCCGAATCACCCGGAGGTCTATGACTAGAGTCACCAAATTGATTTGCCAGCACAAATTGTGAAATCTATAAATACTAAATTATTTTATTATTTAAAGAGATACAAACATAAGAATTATAGTTTTACATTTTGTAGATTTAGCTCTAAAGTTTCCCTCATGTTTCAAAAGGGTTTTGTGGGAGACTTGAAGAAAGAGTTTCTTCTTCCTCAAAATTGGAAGTGGGTCTTTTCTATTCTTCTTCCTTTGCACAGATTAATGCTTAATATCTTTTACAGATTTTATTTATTAATCATTTTAGGAATATTTTATTATTTATTGATGTGTGGCTAACACCCCCCACTATTGGGGTATGATTTAGAAAATGTGTTAATAATATTGTTGAGTCTTGGTTGCTGATAGGTTAAATGTACTTTAATGGTGATTTAACCAAGTGGTTGTGGTGTAACATAATGAGTTTGGAGATTGAAATTACAAACCAGTAATGTGATTTTAGCTTGATAGAGAAAGAGGTCGCAAAACTAAGACCGCTAGAGTGATGTCCTATGGAGTGGGAAGACCTAAGGCTCAGCCTGATAGGGTGACCCCTAGTTCTATATCCGAACATTCTTCATCGAAAGAACGGGTGTAGATAAGGCGTAGGCAGGTCTTTATTAGACGAGTGGGTGTCTGTGCGGAACCCATTTGTTTTGGGGTAAGTTGTCTGAGAGGGAATTCACATTCACTTTAAGTTTAGCCTAGTAAACATTATCTTGCAAATTACCTATCGAAATCATGTACTCAACAATCTCTCTTTACATATATTGCGGTCATACCCCAAGAACTTCCCCCATACTGGATTATGTCTTTTTTTTTGTTGTTTTTACTACTCCTGACAAAAACATTTTGCTATTTGACACTTTGATATTGCAAATCGAATTTAGTTTGTTTTATTCGTTAATTTCTTAAGCTACTACTAACCAGAACGACATTCTAGTGAACTACTATTTCCACTACCACTCTCTTATGATATGACCCCATGATATACCGTGGTTTCATGGTATTTTTAATGTTTTTTTCTCAAGTTTAGTGTGTGTTCAAAAGCCTTTTTTTATACGTTTTTATGTAAGTTTCTCTTTATTTGTAGGAAATATGTCTAAAGATGAACGCGGATGTTTTTGAGCAAGAAATGCAGAAAAGTTACCACCTACGGGGCGTGAGACGGTCCGTCAAGCTTGTGACACCCCATAGGTGGCAACGTAGTGAAGCTGCTGAAGGAAGATGGGAAGTGTAACATATGTGTGGGATTACGAAGTTCATGATGGACAGTCATTACCACGACGGTCCGTCCTGGTGGTTAGTCGTGATGATCAGAGAGTAGTCCCAGTACCCAAATTCAAAGAAGGTTAAGCGTTATGGAACGGAGACCCTCGACGGATCATCGTGCTTGGAACAGTCCGTCCTACCTGTTCATCGAGTGTAATGAAGAAAGCAACAAAAGGATTTGTAAAGTATAGGATGACGGAGGACATGACGGCCCGTCGTGACCACGACGGCCCGTCACGAGGTCCATCGACTCGGACGCGTTTTAATAGATTTTCAGCAATTGAAGTCCTTCTTTTATTAGGTTTTTGTTTTTTATAAATAGTTGGAAAAACCTCGTTTTTGGGGTTATATTATCTTAGGTTAGACTCTTTATTAGTAGACTCTTTGATATTAGACTTTGTGATTGTATACTTTTAGAGAATCTTTAGTCCTCGATTAATTTCAGTAATTGATACACTTTTTCTAGAATTGATTGTTGGTGCGTTTGTTGATTAATAAAGTGAACTTCTGGATTTTATTCTTTCTCATTGAAGTAAGTGCATGAATTCTTATATTACACGTATGCATATTGTGATTATGACTATGGGTAACTAAAATTCATAAGTAGGGTTGTGAGAACCATGAGTGAATAATGAGGCTAAATCTAACTAAAATAACAATTCTAGAATAGTGTCTTGCATGTATTGATAATTCTTCAGTTTAGAAGTCTTTTTAACGGATGGGCAACTTTAGAACTCGCCTTAATGCTACTTGCCGGACCAAGGAGGTAGATAATAGGAAAAGAATTATCAACATAGATTTAATGTATACTATCTAATAGGCTAGTATTGATTGGTACGAGGTAATAACTTAGTCAAATATCGAATACAATGCTTAATATGAGATAAAGGTAAGGGTTAGTATAGCAAAACACGTAGCCGTAACGAGGTGCAGAGTAAAATTTTCTAGATGTCGGACCAATGATTTAGAAATACATAACTTATAATTTTGAGTGCAAGATAGTAGGAAAGAATTGTTATCGTCAGAATTATCAAGTTAGGAACTTGTGGGGAACACGTAAACCCTAGTTACTTTTATTAATTGATTAAACTCCAACATTTGATTCTGTTAGTTGGTTACTTTAATTTAGTTTGTCTTTTTCATTAATTTAGAAATAAAAACTTCCCTTTTATTGTCTTTTGTTTTCTAAGCAAATAATTGACTAAATAATAGTAATAATAGATTAAAGTTAAGTCTGAACTATTTTTATCGTGGGAACGATCCCAACCTCATTAGTTTGGTTCTTTACTTGATACAACCGCTTTACTTCTTATTTGAGAAGTAAGTTTTAGTGTATCACACCAATCCTTGGTTGGGTTACTATACTAATTTTAAGTCA
This sequence comes from Solanum pennellii, assembly GCF_001406875.1. Lineage (NCBI taxonomy): Eukaryota > Viridiplantae > Streptophyta > Magnoliopsida > Solanales > Solanaceae > Solanum > Solanum pennellii. The sequence continues at coordinate 41,932,222 of NC_028646.1, read as the reverse complement.
TATACAATCAAGTTGTAGGATAGTGTCATTGATAACGATAATCAAAGAAGCAAAAAAATGGCGACGCTGTCAAGGAGTGGTGTCACGTGAAAATATAGTCGCTTAGAATTTTGTACTTTTAGTGTCGTCTTTTAATAATGTCATCAACAACCTCAATGATGTCAAAGAGCTCAACCTCAATGACCACATCACATTGCAGGTGTTGGGACCATCTATTTACCACCAAACATGGGAAACGCAATATTCCACATTAATAACACAAAGTTGCAACTCTTGCAGCTAAAGGGACTTTTCAGTGGATTTGCTCACGAGGACCCACACGAGCACCTTCGAAACTTTATGGATGTGTGTGGGCCATTCTAATTAAAAAAGGTATCTAAAAAATAATTTCGATTGAGACTATTCCTTCTTTCATTCATGAGCGAGGCATACAAGTGGCTGGTTAAATTTCCATGCAACGCAATCACATTATGAGAAGAAATAGTTACAACTTTAGATGTACGATTCTTTTCCCCCTCAAAGATGATACCATTCGGGATTGCATCCAAACCTTCAAGCGTTTGAATGGAGAGCCCTGCACGAAACTTGATTCTAATTTAAAAAAGTTGTGTTTCAACTCCCAACACATTGTCTCCCTTATAACGTACACCTTCAATACTTCTATATGAGTATATACACGGTCAATAAAGAGTTGGCTGACCAAATTTCCCCTGGAGGATTAATGTAGCAGCCAAAGTGTCAGAACAACTTTTAGATGGTAAGAAAACAATCAACAGCGCATGGTACACATGCGAGGAGCATGTTTTCCCGGTACTCTTTCAATTATCTTAAGGGCAGAAGGACAACGAAAGAGATTATAATGTGGCTAAGATTATGAAGCAACTTGATATTATATCAAAGAACGTCATGGGGGCAGGAACCCGTAGTGTCAATACTTTGGAAGTTGGGAGAACTAATACTAAAGATATAAAGTTTAAGCTTTGTATAGTGAGGAGGTAAGCTTTGTAAATAACCAAGGCGGTGGTTATCATTCGAATTAAATGAGGCAGGGTGTTAACCATTGTTTGACTACAGAAAAGGATAGAAAGATATAAACCCTGATTGGAGGGACTGAAATCTAAATTGTAAATATGGGGAGAAGGATAGAGATGTGCCTCCCCACGAGGAAATAATGCCCAAGGATTTGAAATGTTGTAGGTCGAAGGATATGCTCTTGCATATCATAAACATAGTTTAGGGGTTAGAGAAAATTCTAAAAGGCATGAAAAAAGATGTGTCAACTCTTAGTCGGACTGTCACCTCTCAATCAGTTTCAAAAAAGAAGTTAGAGACCCAAATACCTGATATATTGTCTCATCTCAACACAAGACAACAAGGAGGTTTGCCTAGTTATACTACTACTAACTTCAAGAGTGAAATCTAAAGGTTTACTTGCATTGTGAGACAACGTTAACTAAGGTGTTGTTTCGTAAGAAACTCAAAACTTACTATTTACTTTTTGTTACCTTGAAAAAACAATTGTGTTGTTTGTGCAGATTGAGTATAGAAAGAACTCGAATGGATGTATGGTAAGGAATAATATGTAACTTTTTAGGATCGCCAAAAGGGTTTATGCACCTGATCACTCTCTCCATTTAACTTATTACACCCCAAATGATTGAGTCTATCAAACTTTACAGAAAGAAAAATTCGTTACCGAATCGCCAACGAAGTTGGCAATGTCATAAAACACAGATGATAAAACATCCACAGGAGATGGGAATTATTTTATGTTTAGAGAAAACATAGGCGCTTGGCGCATTGATATACGAAAAAAAAATGACAAACATTCCCAAATGGTGAGAACTTGGACAGTTGCAAATAGCAGGTTTAAAAGTCTTACACCTCACACTTCCTCTCATTTCATCTCTTTCTCACAAACTCACACTTGCACTATAGTAGTTATATTTCTTGTATTTTTATATTATTTTAACTGACCAACTGTTCTTATATTTGTATTGCATTGCTTCCTAGCTCGTCGGAACAATGTAACTCAACATGAAATGTTGTTAATGAAACCCCTCTGTTATTGTATCCAAAGTCGCACTCACATTCACAATAATAAATAGTTTAGAATCACCGACGAGTCTCTAGAGTACTGGGTTGAATGTATGATTGATGTTTGTTTGTAAATTTAGCATTATATTAGAGTATCTATCATTGTTGTTCTTTTAGTTTAAATTCTAATGTGGTGGAATTTGTTATGCACCAATCAATCTTCATTTACATCATGTGATATAAGTTAAATTGTATAATTTGGGCTTCAGGGTGGTTTGTAAGAAATGGGTTGAAATTAGGCATTTTGAGATGTTCTGGGGATGTTTGTATACTTAAAAAAAGAATGTTGCGGAACCAATAGACGATTCACCTAACTTATTTTTTTCAATGATTACTGAAAACCTTATGCATTATTTGATTTTTAAATTAATGGCGGTAGGTTCAAATCGCAAACCGCACTCGACAATTTGCTAAAATATTCTTTTGACTCTCTTTGGCTGCGCCCATAACATAATTTGCATGACATCTAAACAAGTAACCTATCATGAATACGCACTTCGCCGTCCAGATTGGAGATGCGATACTACACTTGAAACCCTCCCTGCATATGCTAATGGTCTGTCTAACCTTGTATTCCTAGACATTGCAGAAATGGCTAGACCAAAAGTCATAGGGAGAGGTCATCCACCTAGCCATGTAAGAGCACGAGAAATTAGAGACGAGGGAAAAAGAAAAAAACTAGGAAGACAACGGCAATACACTAAAGAATCCCGGGCAAAGAAACAAACTCTCGTCGACCCTCATATGTTGCCATAAACTTGAAGTTCAATGAATGCAAGAAACGTGTTTTTGGCAGCTCATGACATAGACAGAATGGTAGAAGCTAACATTTTGGTCGAAGCTAGGACATCGAAAGAAATAAATCTAAGAATTGTAGCATTTCAGGAGCCATTTTTTTAGGGACGACATTTTGGGTATTGATACCTCAAAAGATAATGATGCTGAATAGACAAGATAATTTCTTCACTCTCTTCTTTTGATTTTCTTCATTAAGTTATGAATATTGTAGTTATTTGCATTTGAGGCAAAAACTTCTGTTTGTGGTGGGGTGAGGCCCACCTTGTTTTTCTTCATGTTTGCTTGATTTTAATTTCTTTTTTGTGTATATTTGGGTTGTCTGTTTTTAGATTGTGTTTGAAAACATCTTTTGTGCATTTTTGAGCTTATCGCTCTTATTTGGGTCGTAATTCCAAAATAATTTTGACCCTTCCGAAAAATTTCCATTTTATAAAGTTTTCCATCTCTTGTTGAAAATGGTTGTTCTTTTACAATTTCAAGTCTCAATTTCGATGTATACCAATGACTTGAATAGTTTTTTCAATTGAACAAAATGAATCTGAGGCTACGAAGAGAACAAATGATGTTGTAAAGACAATATGTGAACAATTTGCATCTCATTGTGATTAGAAAATTATCAAAACATTTATTATTCAATGACCATTGCAAAGTAGAAAATGTGTGTGATTTTGTTTGACATAGTTATCTATGCCTTGTGTGATGAGCTTGCTTTGAACATTGCATGAATAAACATATAACTTTCCCCGTTAGTATGATTTATTAAAATGGTTTCCACTTGAAATGATCTTCGGTTATTTTAAAGAATGTAAGAAAACTATGACATAATCCTCTTTTGTGGCTACCCGTGAGCGTGTGAAACTCTTTTGAACACCCTTTGACCTTTGCCTTACTTTTCAAGAACATTGATTAAACCTAGACCTTACGTTATCAACCACCGATAATCCTCTTGTTATGTGATTTATCTTACTAGACAACATATGACCAAAATCCTTAGTTAATGGTGTGTATTAAAGGAAAAGAAGAAGTCAAGAAGTGGAAGAAACGTCTCGCAAACCCATGGTATTGCAAAATATGGAAACCCTACGTATTAAGTAAAATGAATGGAAAATAAAAAGAAAAAGAAGAATGAAAAAAAGTTGTGAAATAAAAGTACAAAAAGTAATAGGGTTTCAAAGTAATTCATTGATAAGAATAAAGAGCTAACTTAGATGCACTTGACTAAGGATTCATGAAGGAAGATAGGGCATAGCTTGAGAAAATCACATATCATTGAGGAAAAATTAATTGCACCAAATCATACCTTTGCACTCAGCCTCATTACAAACATTAGAAATATCTTTTTGATCGTGAGCGAGCCGAACCGAAAATCAATTGGAAAATAAGGGTAAACCTATGGGTAAAAACATGCATTGTTTTCATATTTTTGAGTGTAAGCTTTGCATCTGAGTCCTAATCTTAAATTGATCAATTCGTGTGTGAATATGCAATAGTTCTATCTGTGATAGAGTTTAGATACTTTTGTCGAGCTTGAAATTTCATAAGTATAAAGTGTTGACAGCAAGAGAGTCTTTGATCATGTTATGTCATAACTTGAAATTTTTAGTATACAATTGATATATGCATGAGTAATTTGAGTCTAGTTGTGACTCTTCATGATTATGTCTTGTGTAGAACTGATACACTCAAATTCTATCTCCGTAAAAAGTATAAGTAGTCGTAATCAATGACACAACCCAAACAGAAGGTTGGGGTCGATACCACGAGGAAAATGGTTTAGACATAGCTTTAATTCACAATTATGCCCGTTTAGTCAGTGTCTTTTCGAAAACAAGTAAATTTAGGGGGGGGCGGTTTGCAACAAGTTGTTTAAACAATAAAAGTTAACACGTAAATGAAAGATGATTTTAAGTTTCAAGTACTGAGAATTTGTACGGTATATGTGTTCCCCATAGGTTCATAACGCCGTAGCAAATCTATCTTAGTGTTTTACATGCAAAGTGGTAAGTTAATTATCTCAAAATCCTTGGTTCGGCATCTAGAGAACTTTACCCCGCATATTGGTCCGTCTGCGTGTGTATAAGTTACTAACCTTTAACTTTACCTTATATTACACATTATAATCGATGTATGGCATAGTTATTACTTCCCACAAATAAACACTAGCCTATTAGATAGTATCACACTAAATCTATATTGATAATTTTTTTCCTATTACTACCTCCTTGGTCCGTCAAGTAGCAAGAATGTGAGTTCTAACGCTTGCACTCGTTAAAAAGACTTTTAAGAAAAAGAATTATCAATGCATAGAAAACATTTTTTGACAATTTCTTAATTGTTAGAATTACTTTGTTAATTACTCATGGTTTCCACAATCTTGTGGATTTAATTACCCGTGTAACCAAGATCACAATTCATAGTTTTGAATGAGGAAATCATGAACTTACTTAAAAATGAGAAGAAACCCAGAAATCCAAATGAAAATTTCAAGAAAAGCATTCTAAACGAATCTAAAAATTGATTAATTGACAAAGTTTGCAACCAACAATCTACAACACAAAATATAATGATAACAATAGTGCCTAACCTCTAAAAAAGATTTTAATACCCTATATATATAGAAGACATAGTCCTAATGAAAAAAAATTAAAATAAGGAAATTTTGTCCAGGTACGCGGCTTCAATCGAAGACCTCACTGGCAGACCATAAATCAATCGACAGTCCGTCAATCAATCGAAGGTCTGTCGACTGCGTCCATTAGTCAGGAATTAGAACTATTTTTTTCCACCGGATAGCACCTTCTCTGAATCAAATGACAGACAAAAGGTACAGTCTGTCGATCCATCAATGGTATGTTGATCCATCTATGGTCCATCAATTCTCCTACGTCGATCCATACTTAGAACCTTCAAAACCAGGTACTATAACCTTCCCTAAACCAATTTATGGATCACAAATATGGTCCGTCGGTTAATTGATAGACCATCGTTTTCTCTCGTGGTTCCACACTTCGTCTGATTTCCCTGATCTTCTCCATATCCTGAACTACCCGTCAATAGTCAACAACTACAATGCATCGATAAAACGATGGACCATTGATGGCCTTCGTAAATCATCTTCTATAATTTCTAAGTTGCCTTTTGCGCTTTAAACATGGACATGATTCCTGCAAAACAAAACACAAGACTTGATAAAACTACTTTAAAAAGGCTCAAGACACACACAACGCATAGGTAAAATGCATTAAAATATTGTGAAACCATGATACATCAAAACCCTCAAATTAAATTTGTTGTTTGTCCTCAAGAGACGCACTGTGACTAAAAACAACATTTGAACAAAAAAATATACACTTTTAAGCTCTAGGAATGCCAACTCTTTATTTGATTTATAATAGGCTTACACTCTCAGGCTAGACCAAATAACTCATGTGGATCACATAATGACACAAACTCACCATTTAACAGAAACCTCTACTATTTGTCCTCTCACAAAGGTACAAACTTTCCGATAACACAACTTATGCCCTAACTTTAAATAGATATCCTCATTTTTCACATAGTAATTATGAATTTTTTGGGTACAAGGATATTTGTTTCAATACTCAAGCTCAAGAAAAATTTCAAATACAGCTAGTACTCTTCGCCATAGGCTTTCCCTTGTTTTTAAGCTTATGTTCACTAGGCTAGACTGTAGGATCACTATAGTAGTTTCGTATCTTGTAACGTAGGCTCAAGGTCAGGTGTGGAGCATTTGGGTAAATTATTAATGACTTCTTTTGCCTTTCTTAAAAATACTGCTAAGCTTCTTACCTCTTTTCATTGACTTTGGCTTCCTATTTCCCTTCTCTATCCTTGCCCCCTTTTAGGATGTGACTTTCACTTCTTTTACATATTTTTTTAAAAAAACTTTGTTCGCTCTTTTCTATTTTTTTTCTTTTTCAATAATTTCATAGTTTCAACAAGTCACACCTTTCGCTCATTTAATCTTTTCTTTTCAACATCCAACTATTCTCATACACATTTTTGGGTCCTTTCTCATTGTAGCCAACCTCAAATCATGACTTTTCCATGAGTTGAGGTACACAATACCCGAAGTCCGGTCAAGGCCAAGACGAGGTTAGTTACTGCATAGCTACCCTCAGCTAAGTCTTTTGGCCTAAGTCGCGGTGCACATGTCCAAGGAGGGACTAAGGCCAAAACATTACACCATGGGAAAGTGAGTTGGTGAATCAAAAAAATTGTCTCTTACACACTCAACATATTTGCATCAAAAGGGAGAATTCTATTATTTGGTTAACTTCTTTTAGGCTAGATATGGGATATTTTAAACAAGGGCCTACGATAACTTACTAGTGTCTTACACAAATTCTCTTCGTTGGTCTAGCTAGGCATGTTCTAGTTAGTTTCGAACGAGTTAACACTGAAATCTCCTCTTTATATCTTGGCACATCATTACACTGTCAGATATAAGCTTTCCCGGTTCAGGTTTTCTTATAATGTCATGCATTGGATGCCTATTTATGTCATGCTTAGAGCCAATACATCAAAATTATTTCACCTATACATGCAAGCACTATCCCGAAAGGGTTTTCACTTTTTTCACCCATCTTGCTTCATTTTCATGCTTCTATACATGTAAAAACTAAGAAATGCCGGTTTAATAGAAAATTAAGTACTCTCTTGGGGAAAAGGAACATAGACAAGAGAACCTCATGAGAGGATTACGAGTTTGTCTACCAGGACTTCACCCTCGCACTTACATTCAAGTTACCCCACCCCAATAAAAAAATCATGCAATTGTACTTAATGAATAAGACATAACAGATACATGGTGGTAGCTGAAGAAAAAATATGGTACAAAGCCCCAAAAAACTCAGTAGTCACGACATCCACTTTCTCACCATCACTGGTGCTCCTATCACCTATAAACAATAGATATATGGATGCTACAACAACCATCTCTAGTGCTCTCCTCTTGAATATCCTCGTCAACTAATGAGGCTCTTCTACCCTGCTATACCTCTGTCCTCTCTCTTTTTCACGCACATGACTCATCACCGGCCTTTATAGTGCGGTTGGAGCGGTTTCTCTTTGAACGACTTCATTGCTTAGACTGTGGCTATGTATGGATCTTGAAAAACTCCTCTAGCACTGTTTACTATGCTTAGGTAAGTGAGAGCACTCTATGGCTCAGACCCCCTCATCTTTAAGATGGCATCGATGTTGGATCTTATGTTTGACAACTCAGTCAGGATGGTAGTTTTGTCAGTTGTGGGGGATGGTCATGCTAGAAGTCGCAGCTCCAAGGCACCGAGGCGTTTACGGACCGATTGAATCTTCTTCTCAGCCTCTTTGGCCACCAGCTTCTCTATGTGATCCTCTGCCTCAACATTTGATTTCTTAATCCGAAGGTTAAATGTGGTTAAACAGGATGGCCTCTTTGCCTTTAACTTATGGAATCGAGCTAGAGGGACTAGTGGTGCAGATGGTGGCATGGATCTGGTCAAACTGGGGGCCCTTCTTGCTGCATATGAAGAAGAAGTCGGAGTAGGGTCATCATGCTCTAGTGTGGCAGGGTCAGCTCCATGGTCTAACTCCACATTGTCTACAAAATTCTCGCTCAGTGGCAGAATATTAATCTTGAGCCCTCTACGTGGTGCCACTACATTATCCTCATCATATATGAACCTTATATAAACTATCCCCATTGGTTGCCGGAGTTTATCACAGTGCCAAATTGGCCTTTCCATGGTTCATCGCTATAAGCACCCGAGCAGAGTCTATTTCTAGTCCCTCTACCGCAGTTGCTTTCATCACCGCTCTATCCCATCTGAGTACATTATCAGCTTCCGCGCGTGATAACTTGTGTCGGACGAGCAGCAGGAAAAACATTGCTACAAAAGTAAGGGTAGCCTTCTTGATCATCCCTCGGGGATATATCACCCAATCTTCCCTCTCAGCATCGACCACCAGATATTGAGCCAGCCATTTCTTTGTCACCTCATGATGCTCCACACTACTACCAATCTAGCCACTGTATACTACCTCCCACTTGTAAAACTCTAATGTATTGTGAGTCCTTCGTGAGCCACTGTTGGCGCTATATAGGAAGCAGCAGATAGTGGATTCAGAGATGTCAACCCAGCATCCCCAGACTAGTGTAGAGGAAAAGTTCTCTTGTTTGGCAAGTTTTGCCCACCTTTTTATTCAATCTTGGAGAGTAGCTACATAGGAATCATAGAACTCCCAAACGATTTCCTCACTATATTTGTCAAAATCCTTAGTCATCCAGTCAAATTTTTGTAGATTGAACAGTCATTGAACGTCGGGGACGCGAAGCTCTTAAGTAAATAACCGAGTCATCATCCCTTTTGCGTTAGCATCCTCGTCTCTTCATTCAACTACCACTTCCCTTCCGTACATCATCGATTAGGTTTTTTTGCAGCTTGACTGGGGTCATCCTGTCTGGGTGCATGAGTAGCCTACGAACTAGTGGCCTTAATCGACAAGCCTTCTTCTTCATTTTCTCTAGAACTTGTTGCTCACTAAGAATTAGAACAAGAAGCAGTTACACTCTTCAACCCTGAGGCTTGGCCCGATCCAGATCCGCATGCCAAGCGACCTTAAGAATATGTAGAAGACTCGGTTGGTGACCTAGTAAGTATGTGATCCTAATCAGACTGGAGAAAATCACTACGTCCGGAGTCACCATTCATGGGTTCCATTGTGACCCGTGCGGCTGCAGTCGATGTTGTTGAACATTGAGGGACATAGGCTGCATTTTCTTCGTTATTGGAGTCTTTTTCCATCATCTGATGAGACGGGGCAACCGATATGGATTTTCTCCTCTTTGCATAGACGTCCTTCTTGGGAGTCATCAGAAGCTGTGATGTACTTTTAGCTTCAGGGTAGCATAACGACATAGTTGAAAACCGACAAACAAAATAAACGTACAAATGTAAAACACAGAATATTGTTGCAGGGGTAGATCGATGGACACCATCGACGATCTGTACACCCTATCCATCGTTTGACACTTAGAATTATTCAAGGATGTGTGGAAAACAGAATTCTCTATTTGAAATGATGGACGTGCAGTAGGTTCCGTCGATCAATAGACGGACCGTAGTCATCTCCTATTGTCTGACACTTTGACATATATTATAATGAGGTATAATCAGGTTCTCTGGATGAAACGACAGGCGTGCAGAAAATTCTGTCGATCAAATGAGGGACCATAGACAACTTCAATTGTTTTGTACTTAAGTATTTGTTTTTAGAGGTATCAACCGACAGACCCCATTGAAGGACCGTCGATCAATCGATGGTCCGTCGATAGGGTCTTGTACAGTTGGCCTGAGATAGAATTCAGGCCTTTTACAACTTCCAATTTTACTGTCTTTAGTGACTTTTTTTTTTTTATTAATAGGTTTTAGCAATACTTATTAACACACTAACACTAGTTTGTCATTCCCAGGGTTCCGATTTAATACAATAATCATCCCATTTTGGTCAAAATAAGGACCCTAAGTCAGAAATTTAAGACACACAGAGATTCTCTACATTTTAGACATACCAATATGCTACACAACCACACACTATCATTATGAGCGAAGTAACTACGTACTATTAGCATGAATATTAAGTTAATTTGGTCTGAAGGTCAAGAACCACATCCAAATTTCTCTAAAAACAATGAATAACAATTTAAAGTTAATGAAAATAAAAATACCTTTAGTGTGGCGAGGTGTGGTTTAGAGACATGACGACATACCCTATGCTACCGAGCCCCATCACTAACCTTCTGTAAATAGAATAAAAGAGAGTTTGGGAGGGAAAGAAAGTTTGGGAATTCTGGCGGATTGATGGGACTTATTGGAAAGATGGAAAGTTTATTTTTGAACTGAATGTGGGGGGAATGAAGGGTTACAACGGCTAAGGATGAGATTTTGAAAGAAAATGTATTGAGGGAATGAATTTGAAGAGTATGTCTTTTAAAATTACCGACTGGGTCGGGTCGAATAAGTTTCATAGTTGGACATACGAAACAACATCGACTAATCATAAGTCAATAAACGTTTTGTCAATTCGGACCGTCGATCCCTATGGACTTAGAAAAAAATTGAAACATACCTGGGATCTACGGATTCCATTGACTGTCTGTCGATGGGTTTTGTAAACCTTTGCACCAGACCCTATACTAATTTCTAGCCAACACTAGCATAAAAGAAAAAATAAAATAAGGAGAAAAACATAACAAAACTACGACTATTGCTAGGAGGAAAAAAACCAAACCTATCGTTTGCCAGAGGATATACCTTGTGTTGCCCCCCAAGAAGAGATTGATTAGACGTCGCGGCACGAGGCAGCCCCCTTGATTACTCAGACTTCATAGAGATTATAGGCCTCAACCACTTCATGAACACTCTTCGCATGATAAAGATAGAGCTTTATCCTTTGCCTATTGACTATGGACTTAGTATCTTCCATATTATCAAACTCAACCGCTCAATGTTGGAACACTATAGTGATGAGGAATGACCCTGTTTACTTGGACAAGACTTTTCTTAGAAAATATTGTAGCCTAGAGTTGAATAGAATAACCAAATAACCAACTAAAAATTTTTACTTTTCAATCCTTTGGTTGTGATACTTCTTCATATTCTCGTTGTTGATGGTTGAACTTTCATAAGCCTTTACGTAAAACTCATCAAGATCATTGAACCTATTATGTCTTTGTTCTGCTACTTCAGTCCAATCAAACTTTAGTCTTTTCATTCCCCGCATTTTCTTGTCCTCTAGCTCGATCGGAAAATGTCAATCCTTCCCATATAAATGTTTGTATGAAGACATACCTATAAAAGTCTTGTATATAGTGTGGTAGGACCATATAGAATCGTCAAACCTCTTTAACCAATTCGTTCTATTAGCATTCACATTGTTCTGCAGAATTTCCTTGATCGAACAATTAGATACCTCAACTTGCCCACTAGTCTTTGGATGGTAAGGAGTAGCCACATTATGGTGAACGCCATATTTCGCCAATAATCGTTTGAACAATTTATTTAAAAAGTGAAATACACAATCACTAATAATGGCCCTAGGTGTTCCAAATCAAGAGATGATATTCTCTTTCAAGAATGCGGTGACCCTCTTTTCTTCATTGTTAGGAACCACAACTGCTTCCACCCATTGTGACACGTAGTTAACCGCCACAAGAACATACTTCATCCCATGAATACTCATAAATGGGCCCATAAAGTTAATTCCCATAAATCAAATAACTCAATCACCATAATATATTCAAGGGAAGTTCTTACCTCTTCAAAATCCTCCATCTCGTTTGCACCGATCAAATTATTTGGTAAATTTGTGAGCATCTTGTTTAATGGTGGGACAATAATACCCACAATGCAAGATCTAATGCGCAGTCCGGATACCACTATTGTGCCCACACAAAGGCGAGGAGTGAATTGCTATAAAACACTCAACATCTCAACCTTAGGTAAACAATGGCGAATAATCCCATCCACACAACTCCGGTATAAGTATAGCTCATTCTAAAGAACATTTTCACATCATGCATGAATTTCTTCCTCTAGTAGAAATTCAAGTCCGACCGAACCACATCACTTACCAGATTGTTTGCAAATCCAGTGAACCATGAGATAGATTCTGAGAAGCGACCAACACATTTTCATCTAGGATTGCATCATCAATTTCCGTATTTTCTCCAAATTCCACCATAGCTTCATCCTCAAATCTAGACAAGTGATCAGCTTCATCCTCAAAATCGAACTCTTGCAACATAGTAACCATCTGAGTAAACTTGGTTTAACATATTTCTTTGCCATCACATACAACAAAAGAAAATGGTCGGTATGCACTATGACCCTCGTGCCAAGAAAATAGGAGCAAAATTCCTCACTGCAAGAAGTTCCATTTCGGTTATCGTGTAGTTCTTTTGAGCTTTATTCAAGGCTTTACTCTCATAGATGATTGGGTGAAGGATATTATCTCTTCTCTTTCTCAATATCACACCAATTGCCACCCCAATCGCTTCGCATATTACCTCAAATAGCTCACTCCAATCTGGTGTATTAATAATGGTCACAGACACAACCTTTCCTTTTCAAATCTACAAATACCTACAAACATGATTCATCAAAATAGAACTTACATTCCTTCTCGAGAAAATTGCACTAAGGATGTGCAATTTTCAAAAAATCCTTGATAAACCTCAATAAAAGTCAGGATATCAAAGAAACCTTCTCACACTATTTACAGAGATAGGTGGAGGAAACATCTCTATCACTTCCACTTTTTCTAGATCAACCTCTATTACCATCTTCGAAATATGGTGGACTGACTCTATACCTTATTTCACCATAAAGTGTCAGTTCTCCCAATAACAATCCTCACATCTTTTGAACATGTAAGCCAAATTACTCAACACCATTCAAAAGAGTTGCCAACCACAAAAAAATCATCCATGAACACCTCAATGGTTTCCTCCATCATATTAGAGAATATCAACATCATATAATACTCGATGGTGGACAATGTATTGCATAACCTAAATGACATTCTTTTGAAGGCAAATGTCGCAAAAGGGAAAGTGAAAGTTGTATTTTCTTAATCCTCAGAGAATAGATATTTTATTGTTGCCCGAATAACCATTAAGAACGCATTACCACTATTTTCCTGTAAGTCGGTCTAACATCTGATCAATAAAGGGCATGGGGAAATGGTCCATTTCTGTCAAAGCATTAAACATTCGGTAGTCCATGTGAACTCTGCATCGTTCACTGGCCACATTGGAACAAGCTCGTTCCTCCCATTAGCTACCATTATCATCCCACCTGTTTTAGACACGCAATGAACAGGACACACCCAACTGTTGTCCATAATACATTAAATGACTACAACAACAAACAACTTGATGATCTCATTTTTTTACTACCTCTTGCATAGGTGGATTCAACATTTTTTGGAGCTCAATACTAGGTTTGTGATAGGGAATGAGTTAGATTTTGTGGGAACTAATACTTGAAGGATACCAATAATATATTCAATAGTCAAAATAATGAATATCTTGAACCTCTTCAACAGTGTCACTAAGCACTCAACTTGTAGCGCATTTAATCTGCAGCAATAATCACTAGCAAAGTATGATATCTTCCCAAGAACAGATACTTCATATGAGGTTGTAGAACTTTAAGCTCTGATTTTGGAGCCTCTACAATAGATGGTCTCACAAGTGGAGAGTCGCGATGCTTAATATCTGACTCCAACATCTTCTATTTTGACTGATATTCATTTTGTTCAAACGCATCCACCAATGAATTATAAGGATTGGGGTCTCTTGTCACACCTCGAGCTACCCCTAAGACGCGGACACAGAACCTAGGACAACAAATGATCCCAACCTAACCCTGCTTGCATGATCATGAGTATACTAAAGATAATAAACGGAATGCGGAATCTAAAATCACAATTAAAACTCTAAAGCTGGGATTACCCATATTTTATAACTGAGATATTTGAAATAATGGGTTTAATACAAAGGAAATATTAACTCAATACCAAGCTCAAACTAACTATATATCTGATATAAAACCTTAACTAATTAGAAATGTTGGGACAAGCCACAACAAACTGTAGAAAAAACATAAAATAAATGACTTAAAGACTGAAATTAAATCTTGACTATTGTCCTAGGAGAATGAGGACTCACCACTGAATCTGTTGAACTAGAGATCAGAAATGTGGGAGCTACTAAAAACTGATAATACAACCACATGAGCTAAATGTTGAGTCTGATATATACTCCCCATCGAGACGACCCAATATACCATGCAAGAGGTATAAAGGCATGCTTGCGTGATCACTAAACTGATTTTCCACAGAGGGGACATACAACATACTTGGCTAGTAGTTCTGGGACTAATTGGGTACGCCGAACCCTAGTCCAACTAGGTATTATGATACTCTTAACAAATTATGTAATTTACTAATTCTAATTGAGTTTATGTAAAAACTGGATAAATTAAAATTTAACATGCAAACTGAGAATGCAACAATTAGACAAATAATAATACATTAATAACTGAGGCATGTATATATGAACTAACTAAAATATCTGACCTAACATCTGTAATTCATGAACTAAAGAAATACATAGATAGGGTTCTGAAATTCATGCAATAAATTGAATAATAACATTGAAATATGTTTTTGAATATATAAATAATAAATTTATGAAATTTTTCTCAAATTTTGGGGCTGGAATTGTTGGAACCTTATTGCGTTCTTGATCTAGGGTACTTGACATTTTTGTCCTTTCTTTCATCTAATTTTCTATGTTTTTATATAATGATTTAACTTAGGTAATTATTAGTTATTTTTTAGGCTTAAACTAACTAAAATCTTATAAATTAGGGTAAAAACGACGTATCTTAGGCTTTAAACGAAGTGGGAAAAGACCAAAATACACCAGAGTTAGTCGAAACAAATGACGAACTAGACTAATGGGCCTTCGTTCAATCGATGGTCCGTCGTTTGGGTCCGTAGGTTGGGTCTCTTAGACAAGCCTTTTCTAAAACGAGCTGAACTTTTTACTAAGAGGTTTAATTTTAGAAAATCGATGGCTACCGAAAGCTAATTAAAATATGTATCATTTAATAGGTTATAGGACACCTAATTTATGTTTTATTAAGAGTTATGATCATTTGATGTTGTCCCAACTTCTTTTTTCTCCTAAATGTCTACTAATTTCCATCTACGATCATACCTACAGTTTTTAGGTCCATCTACGGGCCATGCTGATCAATTGTGCTCCTTGTAATAGAGTGGGTAAATGGAGTGTTGATAGACCGATAGAGACTACGGATGGTAGTATGACCTATTGATTGTAGGTCCATCTATTGTTCGACACTTAGCCAAATTTTCTGGGTTGCATCAATTGGGAGTTTCAATCATAATCGAGGAATGCGTAGCATGGGCCGTTGGTCCGGCTATGGTCTGTCGATGGTAAAGTCAATTGTACCTACAGATTTCTTAAAAGTTTAAGAAATCGAATGAGGACCACTTTCTGAACTACCTGTGCTTCTTTTGTCGTTTTATCCACCAACTCTCCACAAGCTTCTAATACATCTTCATCAATTCTCATATAACCTTCTACTACAAACGGTATAAGTGGATTAATGGTGTGTGTACCTCCTCGCGTAGTCATTGCCATTCATTTCCCATCATTTTTATGATTCTTGATAGTGCTTCAAGGAAGAGTGCCAGCTTTGAGTCGGTTCACAGTAGTAGATTGCTGAGCCATCTGTAACTCAAGATGTTTAATCTAAATCGCATGTGCATCCAACATTATATAGTTAAACTATCATCTCCTTGACATTCTCATAACTCGCAATGAACCTCCTCATAATCTTTTGCATCATATTCTCGACTCGCACCATACTACCTCCACCATACGTAGGAGCAACAACCCAATTTATAGGGGGATCATATGGCCCACTCCGATCATTCATTTTACCATGATTATTCTCATTGATTTTTTTGTAGAGGTTGTAGTTCCTATCTCGAAATAATTGACCCTCTAATTGAAGTTACCATAATCATGGCCTTGGTCCTTGACCTTGGAGACTTGGGCTTTTGGTCGACAACCCTCTTTCTGATCATTCACTACATAAGCATCCTCTTCATAATAGTACTTATCTGCTGGCAGCGGTGCTTTAGTCGAATAGTTCACCGGATTGACCTACTTTGCACCGCCGCTAACATTTTCAAAACTAACCATAACTCAATTCTCATCTGCGCCTTGTCTGCACGTATCCCATTTGTAACTGGATTTTTTGTATCTTGAACTCCAACGGTGCTTCTACCTGTGTCCGACTTTCTAGAGCTCCAAGCCTTATTATTGCGATAAATCCTCTCAAACTTCTCTGCAAATCTCAACATATGTGATTTATCTATAGGAGACACACGCATTAGTATAGAGAAATGCTTGGTGTTATCATCTTGAACCTTGTAGAAGTACTCCTTCAGTGACTTATTGTCAATCTAGTGGTTTTGGGACGCTTCTCATGGAGACAATAAATGTGTCCCAAGAGCAACTTACCGAAGCTCCAGCTAGTTCCACAAAGTTGTTCATATTATCCTTGTTGATGACCTTCTTTAACAATTATAGTACCTTACTACTAACACATCTCTCAACCGATCCTATGTATAGAATGAGTTGTAGGGAAAATCAGTAAACTATATAGTGGCATCTTATGTCAGTGATAGAGGAAACACTCAAAGCCCAATGACATTCATATCCAAGTATGGTATACCCAATGAACTTTTGCACACAAACCTCAGCTTAGCTATATGAGCAGGTGCATCCTCTTATAGTTGTCCTACAAACAAGCCCCTCGCGGTGAGCATCTGCATCAAGCTACTCGTCACCATGAATGTGTGCACATGGGGTAGAGGAGGTAGGAAAAGAGCTCCATCAGAATACGTGATGTTCACATTTTCCCTATTGTAATCTTGAAGTTGTAGGGATGGAGGCTGCATCTTCAAGTCATCTCCTAGGTTAATCATCAAGATGAACTTGGTTGTGTTCTTAAACCATTAATGGAGGTTGATGGCCTGACCCATCACCTAGATTCCCTCTGTTAGGGTTCACTAGAGCCTCTTTGTTTTCTATTCTTCTCAATGTGTAATTTAGTTCGTGATCGTATGGGATGAGTGGTTCGCCTAGACTCTATGTACTTTGAATACATTAGAGCTAGATTCAAGAGAAACAAAAACAAAAATAAAAAGTAAGATAAGGAAATAGTTGATTAAATTTCAATAATATCCTTAAAGTTAATCTAAATGCCAGATTCTCCAGCAGCAGTGCCAAAATTGATACGCTTAAATTACACCTCCCTAAAGAAGTATAAACGGTCGTAATCAAGTAGACAACCCAACTAGTAGGCTGGGGTTCATCCCACAAGGAAAATAGTTTAGACTTAGGTTCAATTAAAAAATATGTCCGTTTAGTCAACGTATTTCTAAAAACAAGTAAATAAAAATTGGTTTTTTGTGAAACAAGTTTATTGAACAGTAAATGTTCACAAGTAAACGAAAGTAGATTTTCAGTTGTTATCAAACTATGACAATAACTAAGGTATATGTGTTCCCCACAAGTACATAACGTTGTATTCCTAGCAATAGAAATTCTTTCATTGTGTTTTACATGCATGGTGGTAAGTTAAGTATCGCTAAATTCTTTGTCCGGCATCTAAAGAATTTCACCCCGCACCTTGGTTTGCTACTAACCCTGACATTTATCTTATATTAGACATCATAATCAATGTATGATTTAGTTATTTCTTTGTACCAATTGACACTAGCCTATTAGATAGTATCACACTAAATTTCTGTGGATAATTCTTTTCCTATTACTACCTCCTTGGTCTTGCAAGTAGAAACAATGTGAGTTCTAACGTGTGCACTCGTTAAAAAGACTTAAGAGAAAGACGTATCAGTGCATGCAAAAACACTATTTGAAAATTCATAATTGTCAGGATATCTTTGTTAATCACCCATGGTTCCCGCAGCCTTATTTTTGGATTTAGTTACCCATGCAAGCAAGGTCACAATCCATAGTTTTGATTGAAGAAATCATGGACTTACTTAACAATAAAAAGAAATCCAGAAATTCAGCTTTAAATTGCAACAAAATCCTTCAAAACAAATATCGAAATTGATTATTTGACAAAGTTCCAACCAAAAATCTCCAACAAAAAATAGAAAGATAAGAATTGTGTCTAACATCCAAAAATGATTTTTTAATACCCTATATATATATATATAAAAACATAGTACAAATGAAAATGAAATTGAAATAAGAATTTTTTGTCCAGATATGTGGCTTCAATCGATGACCACATTGACTGACCGCCGATCAATGGACAGTCCTTTGACTGCCTTTGTCAGTTAGGACTAAGAATTATTTTTCTGTATCGTATAGCACATTCTTTGAATAAAATGACGAACTTCCAGTATGATTCGTCGATCAATCTATGGTCTGTCGATGCTCCTCCATAACTACATACTCGTTATACCTCTAAACTGACTTAAGAGAAACTATATCCTAACGAATGTTTTATGAAGTCTTGAAGACCTAAAGTAATTTAAAATATTGAGGCATTGTTTAAAGATTGGGTTAAGTTTAATGTCAAACGTCAAGGGACGACCAAGACATTTCATGAGATTATGAGATCCTTATATTCAAAGATTGGTTGAGTTTGGTTGAGTTTGGAGGTCAAACATCCAAGAACATCCGGTGACGTTTGAATGTTAGCCTTTGGATTCCCTTGTGAGTTTGTGTGTGTCTTTTCATATCTTATGTGTTTGATTGTATTGAATTTTATTGGATATGATCCTAAGACATAGACGTGAGTGTTTATGCTTTTAACATCTAGGTACCACCCTACCTAGGATCCACAAGGGGCCCTAGAGGAGGACCCCGACCCGATCAGGTTGACCATTGGCAATGGCAATCGACGCCCCCAAACAATGGCCAGTTTGATGCGTGGCATCGACACAGACATGTAGCCTTCAGGTTTTGAAGTTTCATACTCAATCAATGCATACAAAATGATGTGGCGTCCTCCAATTGACGGCCCGTCGATGATAGGGCATTGATGGTGTCTTCAATTTGCTATATTTAGTGGCTTGGCTTGGGCTGTTTTAAGAAATTCACACCAAGTATTATAAATTAGTAGGACGGTTATTTAATGTGTGTATGGGTATTTTAAGAGTATTTATGTCTTAAACTCTCATTCGGATCCTAGCACCTAAATCAAAACTCTTTCCCTACCAAAGTTTCTCCAAAAACATTCATGAGAGCACAAGATGAAGATGGAGCTTGATAATGGATCCTAAATGGAGTTTCATCTTCAAATATAATTTCATGACCTAATAAGGTATAGGAGTTCTTCATTTAAGTCATTCTATCAGCTTAGAGTCGATTTCAAAGTGATTCAAAGTGGTTTCAAAAAGTTTAAAACGTCCGATTTCTACTCTAAGTCATGGGTTCTTACATGAAACATTTTAAAATGTTAAAATATAATATAATTGATGTATAATTAATGTTTTCCATTGAAAATCTCCATGAAACCTTAATCTTGTCAAATCTCTATATTTGACTATAATGTGGGTGAATTAATCATAGCTAGTTAAGGGTGAACTCATGTGTAGATTTCTTTGTTATATTGATTTGTGTATGGATCATGTTTGAATTGTAGATAAGTTGCATCAATTTTATTATATCTATATTGTATATTCTTAATTGTTTGTTTGGAAATATTTTCATGGCTATGGGTAAGAGCATTTGTGACTTGATTTTGTTTAAATGACTAAGGATTGTGATTATGATTATGGAAGGTTTGTAGGTTGACTTGATCTCTCTACATTGTGTAGAATTGATATAGAATAGTATTTATTTGTATGGTCCACTTATAGTGGTGGTGTTTACGTTTGATTATATTATCAACATGGCCTTGTCAGCATTGAGCCTCCGCTGGATAGACTGAACGGAATCCCCCCCTATCACTTCATCCAGTTGATACAGATAGGGGACCACTCGTGGGGGCTGATTCGATGGACCAGCTTCGTTATTACAATGTAAATTGTAGTGGTATCATGTTAGGGCTTGTATGAAGGTAAAATGAGAAATCGTTGATGTGAAGTAATGTAATCATGTTGAAGATTTTATGGCTTGTATGAACATGTGGATTGAACCAGAATATAATACATGTGTTAATTGTGAGGATGTATAGTGAGGAAATTTATTAGTGCTTGTATGATCTTGTATAAATACTTATATTATGATTCTTCCTTAATGGATTATATGTGATGAGGTTGTATATGAAGGCTTTGATATGGTATCATATGTGGTAGACTTAGTGTCCCTACTTGGTATTTGAATGATATGGATCATATGATATGAGAATGTAGTGTCTTGATTAGGTAGACCTATGTAAACATGTGATCTCTTTACTAGGTAAGATCAATGCACCCTTTTATTGTATGTATGACCTTAAACTGTGTTAAGAAGGTCATTTATGTGGAACCTTTTAGAATGAAGATATGATATCCTTGCAGTCGAAAGTCGTAATGGTATCCTTGTTGTGTGAATGGTAGACTTAGGGATGGTTTGCTTGTACGACATTAAATCATCCTTAGGAAAGTGATTGAGCTATCCTCCTAATCATTATAGGCAGCCCTAGTGGACCCTCTTTTTAAAGCTATGTTATTATTTGGTTGTGAACTAGACATGGTGCCTCTTCATATGCTCCTTTATGGAAATACTCTATGAGAACAAAGCCTAGAACCGGATGAATATTCTTGGGGAGTATCTCTAGTTAAGATAGAAGCTAGAGTACAAACAAACCCTTTATATTCCTTAACCATGTGTATAAATGGGATGTCTCCTAGTTCTATCTTTGGCAAGTAGAACATCCTCCATCGGAGTAGGTTATAACTACGGATTCCATGCATAGCTATTATGATATATGTCATTTATTTCCTATTCTCATCATGTGGGATATGTTCTTTTGTTAGATAATTTCTACAACATTCATGTACTCTAATGGTCCGTTATCTAGAGATTGCACGAGTAGGCTTTGAAGATTCTAGGATATAGGTTCCCTAGGTCTTTCCTAAGACCATTATATGAAGTACTTAGTTGAAGGAATTATCTATATCCACTAAAAATTTGAGGGTTTCTTAGGTATGCTTGAAGATGGTGTATTGGCGGTCTCTTCATATTTTTCTCAAGTGAATCTTAGAGTAGCCGTAGATGGTAAGTGTATGGATTATAATAGAATAATCTTATCTTAGATAGTCCTAAGGATCATTTATGTGTGCTTGATAAGGGTTTATGGTCGGTCTCTTCTTATCTTAATTAAGAAGTCTTAGGATAACTTTTTTGGAGAGGTTTGTATGCTTCGATGTTTACAGTAATGTTGAAGGTAGTAACTGTAATATTGGATAAGCTTACTGTGAATTGGTTGTATATTTGATAAATTACTTGTATCATGTATTATATGTTTATCATGTGTTAAATGTGGTTCTTATACTTATATTATGAAGTTTTAATCAAAAAGAGCATGTTTCATATAAATGTCTCTTTTCATGGTATTTGCATGGCTTCCATACGTAGTGCTGTGCTAACCCCATCTTTTTCCTTTTTGACTTATGTGTTGGGAATTGGAATTCTTGAGATATTATGGATGATGGATATGTTTCCAAGGGTTGAATATGAAGTATTGGTGAGTCCTATCTAATTCAAGGACAAGATCCACATGTTCCTTTAGATGGTGTTAGTCCCAACGTTGTACATTTAATGTATTAGATGGTCAATGAGACATTGAAAAAAGGTTATTATTTTAATTTAATCTTCCACTTGCATATTAATGAATGTGTTCTTCGTGTGTTAGGAAAGTTTAAAATTCTTAATTATTTTGGAATATATTATGCAATGAATGAGATTTAATGGATTGTACAAGACCTCCGAGAGGATAAATACGTTGTGTTTACAACCTAAGAATGTCCTAAGTTATAGGGTGGAAATGTGGGTCATTACAATACTTTGAATCTTGAAAAGTCAAGTACTGGAACCTTTTCTGAACAAATTTTTGTGTCATTGGTGACTCTTTTTTTTCATTACTAAATTTTAGACATACTTATTAACACACTAACACTAGTTGGTCATTCCCAGGGTTCCGGTTTCATACAATTATCAGCCCATTTAGGTCAAAATAAGGAACCCTAAGTTGAAAAATTCAGACACACAGAGCCACTCTACATTTTCAATAGACCAATATGCTACACAACCACACTCTATCCTTATAAGAGAAATAACTATGTACCGTTAGCATGAATGTTAAGTTAATTTAGTCTGAAGGTCAAGACCCACATCCGGATTTCTCAAATAAACTACGAATAAAAATTTAAAGTTATTGGAAATCGAAATACCTTTTGTGTGGAGTGGCGTAGTTGTGAGACATGAAGACATATACTACGCTTACGATCCCCATCACTGACCTTGTGTGAATTCAAGAAAAGAGAGTTTGGGAGGGAAAGTGTATTTTGGAATTCCGGGGAATGATGGGACAAATTGGAAAGATGGAAAGTTTATTTTGGAATTGAAATATGGGAGGAATGAAGGGTTACAACGGTTGAGGATGGGATTTTGAAAGAAAATGTAATGAGGGAATAATGTTGAAGAGTATGTATTTTAAAATTACTGGCTGGTTTAGGTCGGATTAGTTGAAGAGTTGGACATACGAAACAACGTCTACTTAACGTAAATCAGTCGACATTTTTTAAATTGGGATCGTCGATCACTTTAGAGTCGGAAAAAAATTTGAAACATACTTGGGATCTACAGACTCCATCGATGGTCAATCGATGGGTTCCGTAGACCTCTGCACCAGAACATTTTGTCCAAATTTTTTATTTTCTTCTCAGCATATGTGACACCCATTAGGCCATTCTTTTTGTTTTTTCAGGAAACTTTTGAGACACAGAACCTATACTAGTCTCTAGCCAACACTAGCATACAATAAAAATTAAATAACAAGAAAAATAAAACAAAACTACAACTATTGCTACTAGGAAAAAAACCAAAACCTATAGTTGTATAGAGGATACACCTTGTGTTGTCTCCCAAGAAGCACTTCGTTTAACGCCGCGGCACGACGCATGCCCCTTGATTACTCAGACATCATAGAGATGATAGGCCTCAACCACATCATGAATACTCTTTACATACAGAAGATAGAACTTTATCCTTAGCCCGTTGATTATGAACTTTGCACCTTCCTGATTATCCAACTCAACCGCTCAATGTGGGAAAACTTCAGTTACGAACATGTGTACCATAGAGTTAAATAGATTCACCAAATTACCAACCACAAATTCTCGCTTTTCAATCCTTTGATTGTGATACTTCTTCATCTTTTCTTTGTAGATGGTTAAACTTGTAAAGGCCTTTAGGAGAAACTCATCAAGCTCATAGAACCTATTATGCCTTTGTTCTACTACTTTAGTCCAATCCAACTTTAGTCTTTTCATTGCCCACTTCTTCTTGTTCTCTAGCTCGACCGGCTAATGCCAATCCTTCACTTATAAATATTTAGATGGAAACATACCTATCGAAGTCTTGTATGCAGTGTGATAGGACCATATGGAATCGTCAAACCTCCTTGACCAATCCGTTCTATAAGTATTCACAATTTTCTGCTGAATTTGCTTGATCTCACGATTGGACACCTCAACTTGCCCTCTAGTTTGTATATGGTAAGGAGTAGCCACATTATGACAAACGCCATATTTCTCCAATAACCTTTTGAGCAATTTATTACAAAAGTGACAGCAACCATCACTAATAATGGCCTTACGTATGCCAAATCTAGAGATGATATTCTATCAAAAGAATGTGGTGACACTCTTTCATTCATTGTTGGGAAGCGCAACTACTGCTACCCATTTTGACACATAATTAACTGCCAGAAGAAACACTTCATCCCATGATAACTCACAAATGGGCCCATAAAGTCTATTCCCTATATATCAAATAGATCAATCACCAGAATATTATTCTGTGGAAGTTCTTGCCTCTTCGAATCTCAAGGCAAAAAGATGTTATCTAAGAGGTTAGATATACTCTTTCTAAGTATGGTTTATGATTAAGAAACTCTAATTTTAAGTGCTTTAGTGGATTTGGTGTGGTAAGTCCCTAATCTCATGTTTTATAATAGCACTATTGTGAGTTATAATGAAGTTATGTTGCATTTTATGTTGCTGTTTTTGTGTTGCATAGGCATGTTTTATGTGTTGCGTGATTTGTGATGTGTATTAAGATAAGTGTGATTGAGTAGGAAATTCCTCAATCTCAAATATGAAGCTTCATAAAAGCTTAAAAGATATGCATCATCCAAATAAGTGTGATCAGATATTCATAAAAGAGAAACATTTAAGTACGACAAAGTAAGTTACCCTCTTTTTTTAAATCACGTATAAGTGTCGTTCGAGGATGAATGTTCCTAAGGGGGATAATGTAACATTCCGGAAAATTACCTGTCTAGTGAAGAACCCAATATGTCTTTAAGAATGCGTTTTGGGGGTATATAGGAATCCCAATGCCCATATATTGAGAAATATTTGGCATAGTATAGAAAATTGGCTTATGGGTATTAGCCAATTTAAATATAATACCCAAATAAGCAAAATATTGGGCATATTAGAAAATATTGGCTAAAGGCTGTTAGCCAATTTTTCAAAATATTAATGTGCTTATTAAAGAAATGTATCTGCAATGAAGACCCTAAACTAAATCAATATTTTATTCCTTAACGAACAAATTATGTATTAGGAATCCAAGTGTCAAGCCTAGTACGTAGAACATAGCACATGATCATTTAAAACGATCCTGTATATTAAACGGTGCCCAAAGACATGGCGATGGTCCTTGGGACAATATGTAAAGATTCCCAAATGAATCATAAATAATAGTTAGTTAGGAAAGAGTAACCAACCCATGTGCAAACAGATGTGCAATACATGTGAATAAGCTGCCAAAGGAAGGGACCACCCTAACCGAATTCGGTTAGGATAGTTAGGGGGAAAAACGTGCACAAGGGACAACTACATGTGGGTCCTAACCTCCCTACAAATTTTAGACTCTAACCTACTGTCGTAAATATTTAAATAACCTTATAATAACCGAATTGGACCCATTAATGCACTTGACAACCTAAGACCGAAACCGGGTTGACACTAACCTAGTACTAGTTAAAGAGACAACCCAGTACCCAACCTAGGATATTCCAAAAGGTTAGTTATGGTCCTAATAACATAGGGTTTATTTATTATTTCCTATAGATTACCAAATTAATTAATTTAGCAAATTATTAATTAATTTAAAAGGTCTAGAAACAGCAAATAAAAAGGAAATTTTCAGATTTCGGTTAAGACAAGAAAGGGACAACCTAGTACCTAACCTATGATGGTACATAGAGTTAGTTAAGATCCTGACGACTTAAGGGCACTTTATTAAATGCCCTAGACTACTTAATCAATTAATTTAGCAATTTAATTAATTTATTTAAATGATGAAAACGTAATCCTTACACTAACCTAGTATAATTCAAGAAACATCCTAGTACTTAACATAGGATGGTCTTAAAGGGTTGATTATAGTTCCAATGATTTAGGGGTACATTAGTATTTACCCTAGATTATTAAATTATTTAAATTAAGCATTTAATTAATTAATATAGAGTTAAAATGTTGTCAAAACCATAGTCAACACCAAAATTTGAGATTTTGTGTCGAGTCAAGATTCTCCTATGTTTAGTCAACTTAGGAGGTGCTTTTTAGTAATTAATTAATTTATCTATTTAAGTAACTTATTAAACCCTAATTTGAAAGATCCATGAACAGTTCTTAAACCTAAAAATTACGTTCAAACTCATAGACAGAAAGGATGCAAACAGTAAGCAACGAACGCATGAAAAATGTAGAAAATTATCGATTTCTCTAGGGTGATTTCAAGGTTTCTTCATGTTTTTCGTTCAAGGTGGACTTCGTAAATTAAGTTCAACATAAGTTATGGGTTTCTCTCTTGGACTTCTTTCTTCAAGAGAACTTTCGTTCGAATGATACAAAGATCTTGAAAACTAGGGTTGTTTTCCATCTTTCTTGTCGAACTCCTTTCCCTAGTATCCTTGTTACAATTTCAATGTTGAATAGGTTCGTTGTTGGTATGTGGTGCTGCCTGATATTAATTTGTATGGTATTTGATTAAATAATGATTGAATGATCCTATTCATTGGACTCATTTGATGCTAAGTGTTATTATTTGAATTAAAAGAATGGTACTATGTTAAAGATATGTTCAATAATGTTATGTATGAAGGTGTTACGGTCTGTTGTGCATACTTGCTGTTATTATGAAGTTCTGAAGATGTTAAATTTATCAATGTTAATATGATGTTGTCCATTACGACTTAAAACTGTTACTCTAATGTCATGAACTAAAATTTTCTTAACAAGGTCACTATGAAATCATATCTTGAATGAACTAGCTATCTGGTTCCAATAAAATTGGCTAACTGAATCTATCAAAATAAATATATGCTAATGCCTAGAAACTTATTTAAATGATTAAAAGATTGGCTAAGGGTTCATACATATGGAAAATTAAATATGAACATACGTAAAATTGGCTTATGCCAATAAGAATGAATTTTCTAGTCTAACATCCCAAATCTTGAGCCATTACTAATCATATGTCAATCTTGTGTAATTAGAGTATAAAATGATAATATAAGCACTTCTAAAGTAATATCAATGAATCTATAACCAAGGGCATGAAACTCATTGGGACAACTCCCAACATGCTCTAAAAGAATTACATATGAACTCATGAAACTCATTAAATTAAGTGTGCATCGTCCATAAACGATGATATGAATCGTCTACACAAAAGTACGTATGTAATGTGAGTTATAACATAATTAAAGGGGACTAGATTAAGTATGTGACCAGAATGGGGTGTTAAAGGAAGTGAGACAAGCCTAACTTACAGCTAAGCTGCTATATTAAAAGAACTCTCAAGTATGAATGTGTTAGAAGGTGTGAGCTAGTCTTATTAACACCAAAGGATGATATGCAAGGAAAATTCACATTTCATTAATGTAAATTAAGGATAACCACTCATCAATAGATTAAGTAAATAACAATTTTGAAGCCAGCCTCCATAATGCTTGAGTCAACTCTAGAAGATAAATAAGAAATGAACATTCACTTAAAGGGGTTAGTAATTATGAAAAGAAAATGTACTAATTTTAGTAAATGTGGTGACAAAATGATAAGTAAATGCTACCAAAACATACTGACCTATGAGAGTGTAAAGCTAAAGAAGAGACCAGTCTCTATGAACACTCTAACGAAAGTATTGAGATTAATGTATGCTTAATACTAATGATGAGATGAGAAATCATCTATTTATCTATGATGTACTCATACTAGAAGGCATTTTCCATGATGTATGAGTTGAATGTAATGGAACTTTATACTGAGCACCGATAGGCTAGCTAGGAGCGGTGATGCCTCCTATCGAGAAGGGCGGGGGTTCACGCAAATCTAATGAGATGAGTCTGTCTGGTATGCCGAGTATTGATCTCCTTATTTCTCCTAATCTTTGAACCAATACTGCCAAAATAGGGATCTGGCGGGGTTCAAACCTATGTAGGCTAGCATGTTTTGGGTCACTTTGGCTGGTGATTAAACCTCTTTTCTGTGTGGGGGAGACACTGGATTTCATGATCCTCACATGATATATGTCGGTTAAGTTTAAGGTTCCAAAGAATGAAAAAGGCAGGCCTTAAAGTATGAAACATAATGAAATGAACGATACCGAAGGTGTTTGTGCAAGACAATCAGGAGGTGAAATCAGATTCAAGTAATGACATTACATCATTCTAGGTCATTGCATTTCATGATCCCTATGAGAGTGTAAATATTTATCCTAGGTATAGATGGTGTTTACATCATCCTACGAATTGAAATGAATAATGTGAAGTACGAATGATTGAATGAAGCAGACTCTGCGTTTGCTAAAGAAGGCCCTTGGGTTGAAGTCCCATATGTTGGGCCCTCACTTGAGATGTCTTAATGCTACATCAACGATTCCAAAGTCTCGTGTATATGAAATGTATAATATATAAAACATGAAAGTAATGAAATCAATGGCGTGATCAATAGAGAATTGCTAATTAAAGGTAATGAATATATAGTGTAAAGAATGAATAACTATAAGGTAGGGAAATCATTCCTTAGTCCTTGGATTACTTACTTGATTCATTGTTAGTATGGCACTACAATGAATCATTACACTTGTAATTAAAACATAGAATCAAAAGAATTCTTGAACTACACAATAACAAGAAGAAAAAGATTGAAAAATAAACTAAGGCTTGTACTAATATTGGAGTATGAATAGATGCCTAAAGGTATATAAATAGGGTTAATAACCAACTAATGGTCATATCCAATAAAGATTGGCTTATAAATACATTCATACCCAATTTAAAAATGAAATATTTATCTTGTAAGTAAGGTAGCCAATAATGGAGAATGGATTTTGAATCAACTAAACAATGGGCATAGACAATAAATATTGGCATATATATATATATATATATATATATATAAAATCATACCCAAAGGAAATAAGAATGAAGAATCTAAAGTAGAGTAG
>NC_028646.1:41866518-41902889 GCF_001406875.1 Solanum pennellii | reverse complement strand
TATATATATATATATATATATATATATAATCATACTCAAAGGAAATAGGAATGAAGACTCTAAAGTAGAGTAGCCAAATCATTTCCTTCGTCTTGTGAATGGCTTACTCAATTCATTGTAGGTATGGGACTACAATGAACCATTGCACTTGTAAGTGAAACATAAGATTATTGGAGATCACTGAACTACATAACAAGAAGAAGAAACAGACTGAAAAAATAATCTAAGAAACAGACTGAAAAAATAATCTAAGTGTCAAAAATAGGGCACTCGTGTTTGGACTATCAAATTTCCAAATCTTCGCTAGAGTTGTTTTAAGATTATGTGGATCATACTAATGCTTTGTAATCATATAGAAAATGAGCTGTGTGCTTTCAATGCATTAAAATTCATCATATTCATACCACAATTCACATCAACCATTTAGGAAAGTCTAGTCACTAGGCTTTCCAGAAATAGCATGTTGTTTAGGAAGAGCTTTCTTTGATCATGCATAGCCTTATGTGTATGTGTGCATACACCCATACTTAGTAAAAGTGGTGTTATAACCCCTACTATTTACTATTTTATAGATGCAGGTTAAGGACAGATTGACAACTCTTGCAACGGTTTGGACATCAACGTTTCTCCAGACCATATAGTAGGTCCTCTTGATCATGAGGATGCTACAATTTTAGTCCAGCCTTAGTTTTGGAAAAAGCTAGAGGATGTTGTCCCTAGCGTTTATTTCGTACTTTAATTTCTAAGCTTTTTTAATAAGACCATGTTTGGCAAACGTATTTATGATATATTCTAACTGTATTTTAAATTGATTATTATGATAGATGGTTGTTATATTTAAATTGATCTTAGTATATGAATATGAAGTCTATGTATACATCATACATTTAAAAGTTTTAAATTTTCCGCTAAAAATAACAATATATATGTGATGAATGCAAGATAGGGTTTGTCTGCGACCTCTGAGAGGTAAACGATGCCTGTTGCGATCCGAATACCAGAATTTTGGTCGTGACAATATATGATGAGGTTGTATATGAAGTTTTTTATATGGTATCATATGTGGTAGACTTAGTGTCCCTACTTGGTATTTGAATTATATGGATCATGTGATATGTGAAAGTAGTGTCTTGATTAGGTAGACCTAAATCTCTTCTGTATGCGTGAATGATATGTTAACATGTGATCTCTTGACTAGGTAGGCTTAATGCACCATTTTATTGTATGTATGACCTTGAACTGTGTCAAGAAGGTCATTTATGTGGAACCTTATAGAATAAAGATATGATATCCTTGAAGTCGAAAGTTTTAATTGCATCCTTCTTATGTGAATGGTGGACATAGGGATTGTTGGGTGGTACGACATGAAATCATCCATAGGAAAGTCATTGAGCTATCCTTCTAACCATTATAGGTAGCCCTACTGGACCTTTGTAACATTCCTGAAAATGTACTTGTCTAGTGAACAATATTTGGTTTTATGAACAATATTGAGTAATATTGGTCATGTTAGAGAATATTGTCTTAAGTGTGTTACCCAATTTCTATGTATTAACAAGTAACTTAAAATACACTTTGTTGTTCAAATTCTCCAATCGAAGCTTGTTTAGGAATTGTACCTGCAAGGATGACCCTAAGCTAAAAATCTTAATTTTCGTAGCAAACACATATAAGGTACGAGGAATCCAGTGTCATCCTAGGTACCATAGCACATGATCATTTAAAATTATCATGTAGATCAAGTAGTTCCCAAGGAAATAATGAGGATCCTCAAGACAAGAAATTAACTTTCCAAGTGCAACTATAGAGTGCATGGTTAGTAAAGTACATGACAACACATGTTCTACCAGTCGAAATACAAAGCGACCAAGCCCAACTTATTCGGTTAGGGCTGTTAGGGGGACAACATGCACCGGGTCAAGCCACGTGGGGCTTAGAATCCTAAAAAATCCTAGGATCTAACTAACTTACCTAACTAGATAATTAACCGAGGACTTACTACAATGAACTAACTAGTGTGCTCGAAATCCTAAGACCTAACCGAGTGATACTAGCCGAGTAGCTAACAATAGAAACATCCTAGTACCTAACCTAGGATTGTCCAAAGGGGTTGGTTATGGTCCTAGTGACTTAGGGGTACTTTAGTAATTGTGTTAGATCACTTAATTAATTATATTAAAAACTTCATTAATTAATTTAAATTTATGGTCAAACCCGAGACCCTATGCAAATTATCAGAATTTGGCTATGTCAAATGCTCTTCTATTTTTAGTCAATTTAGGAGGGGTGTTTTGGTGATGATCTAATTGATTTATTTAATTAATTTAATCAAACTAAGTTGAATTGGTAAATATTCAGTTTCTAAGACTTAGACTCACATTTATCAAGCAGAAACTCACGACTAAAAAATAGTGAACACACGTAAGAAAAATAGAAAAATACTTTCGGTTCTCCTTAGGTGATTTCAAGGAAATTCTTCAAGATTTTCGTGCAAAGTAAAGGGTGATCTTCATAGATTCAATTCTACAGTACGGTATGGGTTTCTCTCTTTGATTCCTTTGCACATGAGACTTTTTAAATGTTTTCAATTCAAAAAAACTGAAATTAGGGTTGTTCCCAATGAAATTGTCGAATGTTCATCATCTCAGTTCTCCCTTTTTTTCTAATTTTAGAAATATGTATAGTGCAAATCTCGCATGTTGTTTGTATGTGGTGCAAACTGATCATTATGTGTAGGTTTCTGTAATTTTATAATGTCGAATGAGACCTATAGATTAGATCCGTATGATTAGAGTATCATTTACATGATATAAGAAACATTGAAATGACTAATTGTGTTTGAGAAGATGAAATTGTTATAAGTCATTTATGAAATTCAATTTAATGCGGAAAGGAATGAGGGTTTTAATTACTGTTTGTGTTTACTGTAGATATGCTTGTAAGTGTTTGGAATGAAATGTTTATAAGAAGAAATAACAATGACTATCAAAGCTAGTTAATGAATCTTCAATGCCAAATCAATGTTACAGCTTGGCCAAACTAAGCACTGTATTGTTCTTATAAGCTAATCAAATGTTAAAAGTTGGCTTGCTTAAAATGATGAGATTACAATAGTATATGCATGAAGTTCATTGACTTGTCTAGTTATAATATCATGACAAGTGCTTAGTGAATGTTTGCTTTATGCCAATAAATTGGCCAACAATATTATTTCCAAATTATGTAATAAAATTGGCCAATGACTAAGTCATACCAATCTTATGTGGCCAATATAAATTATGATGTTTCTTTTAAGGCCAAAAAATACATGTTAAAGAGTGACTTGACAAGATGTTACTCAATAAACTCATAACCTAGGGTATGCCAATGATTGAGACAAGTACCAACATACCCTATCTAAATGAACTTGTGAACATAGTAGCACATTGAATAAGTCCTTAAAACTTTTATAAAGAATGGTACAAGACTACTAAATAACATTGAACAAGATAGTAATGAAATAACTAAAATCTTATGAGTAATGAAATTGACCTAGAATAGGGTGTTAAAGGAAGTGAGACAAGTCTTACTATAAACAAATATGTTAAAGATACTCACATAAGAGGTTGTAAGAAATAGTGAGACAAGCCTCATGCACACCATAATGATAATGAAATATTTAAGTTTACATTCATCAATTATAGTAAGGATGACAAGTCATCAATTGATCTAAGCATACCTCATACTAGAATCAAGTTGCCATACTGTATGAATCAATTTCAAAAATTGTAAATTATAATAAATTGAGCTATGAACCGATAGACTAGTAATGAGCTTCTTCAAAAACATGTAAGATTCATGAGATAAGACTACGACAAGGTGGACAATGGTCTCTAAATTCTCCTAGTCGTTGAACTATGTCGTCATAATAGTTAATAGTTAGTTGATCCACCTCAGAAAGGTAAGAAGCATTCGGTTTCACTTTGTCCAGTAAACCACCTCTTTTCAGTGTAGGGGAGACACTGGATTTCATGTTAGCTCACATGATCTTTGTCGGTTAAATGCTAAAGATTTCTTTAACAAAGAAAGAACTAGGAAGATGAGGGGTGTTCGGATAGGATGACCAAAGGGTGAGGTTAGACTAAGTAATGATGTAAGTCATTCTTAGTCATTGTACAGAAAGATCCCAATGGAAGTCTTAAAAGAATATCTAAGTAATCTTAGCATGTTCAAAGTGAACAGGAGATCCAAGAAGAAGAAATGTAAGTTCAAATTTAACTAAGTATGCAAAAGCATAAGTATATCAAAATCATTAATGTTTGATAAGAATGAAGTTTTAATAGTTATTGGCTTATACCAATAAATGGAGCAAAATATAATGACTCATCAATTGGAGTATGAATATATGCCCCAAAATTTTTATAATATGCAAATGATCAAATAATGCGCATGCTAATAAAGATTTGCCTACAATGATTTCTTGCCCAATTTAACAATAATGGAAAGAACAACTTATGAGTAGAGTAATCAAATCATTTTCTTAGTCTTTTGGATTACTTACTTGATTCATTGTATCAATGGGACTACAATGAATTATTGCACTCTTAAGTAAAACATAGGATCAAACGATATCATTGAACTACACAACAAAAAGAAAAAAAGACTGAAAAATAGACAAAGTCTGGGAGAAAGAGCTTTAAGCCTAAGTGGAGCAAAATATTAAATTTTCTTGAGTTGTTCAAAAATTATGTTCATGATTCCACGATGTTATTTTCATATATAAAATGACTTGTATTCTCTAAATGCATGAAAATATGTCATATTCATAGCATGATTCAGACAAAACGAATTAGGAATGTGAAGTGACTTCACATTCCAAAAATGGCATGTTGTATGGGAAGAGCTTTCATTGATCATGCATAGTCCTTATGTGTTTATGCGAATACACCCATACTTAGTACAAGTGTGTAATAACCCATATATAAGTACAATTTTATATGTACAGGTCCTTGAAGAAGATTGAAGATAAGTTGAAGTTGTTTGGACTAGTACCTCCAGACTTTGGTAGGTTCTCTTGAGTTTAAGAATGCCTACGCCTTATTTTCTAGCTTTAGTAGATTAGACATAGCTAGTAGATGTTATCCTTATCGCTTCCTTTCAAACATTTGTTAATGCTTTTGTATTAAGGCTGATTTGGAAACTCTTAATGATATTATGAATTCTTCATTTCAATTGTTCAATCTATTAATAGATGGTTGTTAATTTTGAGTTGTTAGTATGTCACTCTTATGCAAGAAATATATAACGTCTAAGTACATTTCAGTAAATTTTAAAGGTTTTAAATTTTCCGCGAAATTTAACTGTGTGATTATGATGAAATCTAAGAAGAGATTTGTATGTGACCTCTAAGAGGTTAACGACGCCGGTCTTATCTAGGGTCTTAGTCCCGGGCATGACAAACTTTGTATAAGATCATGAGGTTAAATTACCTAGGAACTATGGCTCATAACTACCACGTTGTGTAGTTTCTAGCTTATGGTTTTGAGTGCACCACAACCATGACTTAGAGACTTAGTGATGTTAAGAATCTTCCCTTTCTTCTACTCTTTATCGCATTTTGTAGAATTTTGACATTTTGTGTAATTCTAGCATCTAACTTCCTTCTTGTGTGTGGGTGTGGAAAAATGAACAAAAGATGAAATGCAGGAAGAGGAGTTGGAGAAGGAGTTGCTGGGGGAAACCAAGCTCCTCCCTCAAGCCCCAGCTACTAGAGTGCAGTGCCTGTCAACCTAGCTACATTGACTGATGGAGAAGTGAGAGAAGCACTTGTTCATATGGCCCAAGACATCACTGCTCAGGCACAAACTATCACAGCCCAGAACACTAGAGAGGGTGATTCAAGGGAGAACCCACATGCTAGCACCTTGGCTAACATACTAAGAGATTTCACATGGATGAATACTCTAGTCTACATCGTGTCTAGAACCAATAATGATCCCTTGGAGTTTGTGGACGAGGTCGAAAAGATTCTCTTTAGTATGGGTGTTTATGAATAGGAGAAGGCTGATTTGACTACATACCAGCTCAAGGATGTGGGTCAGATATGGTACAAGATGTGGGTAGATGGCCGAACACTAGCAAAAGTCCCTATCACTTTGGACACTCAAGACTGCATTCCTAGAGAATCTTTCCCAGAGAGCAGAGAGAGGCGAAGGTTTAGGAGTTCATCAACCTACGTCATTAAGGTATGTCGGTAAAGGAATACTCCTTGAAGTTTGTTAAACTTTCCAAATATTCTTCTTCCCTGGTTTGAAGTAGCAGGGATGAGATGAGCAGGTTTGTGATTAGTATGTCGCAAGATCTGGAGGAGGAATGTCAGGAAGCCATGTTGCATGATAACATGGACCTTGCTAGGTTTATGTTACATGAACAACAGGTGGAGGAGAGTCATCGAAGGAAGAGAGGCCGAGAAGGAAAGAATCCTAGGCCATCATTTCAGGCTGGTTCTAGCATTGGTAGGAGTTCATTTGGAGTCCAGGACCAGCCCAAGTTAAAGAAGGGGCACCAGCAGTCTTGTAAGCTTACTCCTTCCAGGAATACTAATGCCAAATGGGGCAAGTCTGGACCAAATAAGGGCAATCATAGAAATGCCCAGCATGATAGAAAGTCATGTGGTATGTGTGGCCGTTTGCGTGGAGGTGAGTGCATGGTAGGTTCTAATGTTTTCTATGGGTGCGACAAGAGTGGGCATATGATCAGGGACTGCCCACATGTGAAGAATTAGGCGAAGGTATATACTCAGCCTCGGCCTAATCCTACTACTGCAGCGTCCCAAGAGGAAGAGGTTCTATGCTTTGAAAGGTAGAGAGGAGCACGAGGAGTCAGATGATGTGGTCACTGGTACCTTGCATGTCTTTTCTTTTCATTTTATGTATTGTTAGATCATGGATCCACCTTGTCTTTTGTTACTCCTTTAGTTTCTAGTAAATTTGACTTGCTTCCTCAGATCTTGCATGAACCTTTTCTAGTTAGTACTCCCATAGGAGATAACATTTTAGCTGAAATAATATATAGAGATTATCCAATAACTGTTCTTGATAAAGTTACCTATGCTGACCTTATAAATAAACCATGCTTTACTTTGATATAATTTTTGGTAAGGAATGGCTCCATAAATGTTATTCTACAATCGACTGTCGGAGCAAGGTAGTAAGGTTTCAGTTTCTTAATGAGTTAGAGCTGGAATGGGA
The DNA here is from genome assembly GCF_001406875.1 of Solanum pennellii. NCBI lineage: Eukaryota > Viridiplantae > Streptophyta > Magnoliopsida > Solanales > Solanaceae > Solanum > Solanum pennellii. The sequence goes on along the minus strand of NC_028646.1, from coordinate 41,895,660 downwards.
AGGGCGTAGTTCAAGTACAACATGCCAAATAGTTTCACATCTTAAAGCTAATAAGATGTTATCTAAGAGGTATTTATAGCACTTAGTCAGAGTCAATGACTTAAAACATGAAAGTTGTTCCATAGACTCTGTGTCCATAGTGAATGAGTTTAAAGATGTCTTTTAGGAGGATTTACCAAGAATCCCTCCTGAATACGAAATTAACTATGGTGTTGACTTAGATCCCAACACAAAACAAATATCCATTCCTTCCAATAGAATGGCTCCAACTGAATTCAAAGAGTTGAAGTTACAGTTAAAATATCTACTTGATAAGGGTTTCATCCAGCCAAGCATATCACCATGGGGTGATCTAGTGTTGTTCATTAAGAAAAAGGGTGAAACCCTTAGCATGTGCATCGATTATCGACAACTCAACAAAGTCACTATAAAGAACAAATAGCCTCTTCTCAGAATTGATGATCTACTTAATCAGCTCCAAGGTTCACGTTTCTTTTAAAATAGATCTCCGGTCAGGGTATCACTATCTTAGAGTGAGACAAGAGGACATTCCTAAGAGTGACTCCCGTACTAGGCATGGTCATTACGAGTTTCTTGTCATGTCATTTGGTCTCACCAGCGCACCAGTCGCGTTCATTGACCTTATTAATAGGGTCTTACTTGAATACCTTGAGTCTTTTGTCATAGTATTCATTGATGGCATCCTTATATACAATAAGAACAATGAAGAGCAAGAGCAACATTTATGAATGGCATTACAAGTACTCAGGGAATATCAGTTGTATGCAAAATTCAGCAAATGTGAGTTTTGGCTTAGATCAGTGATCTTCATTGGTTGTGTTGTCTCCGACCACGGTGCAGAGGTTGATCCTAAAAAGATTGATTGAGTAAAGAACTGGTTGAGAACCCTGACTCCTATTGACATCCGGAGTTTCTTGGGTTTGGTAGGTTACTGTCGCAGGTTTGTTGAGGGATTCTCCACTATTGGTGCTCAATGGACAGTTTTAACAAAGGAGAAAGTGAAGTTTAAGTTGTCTGAAACTTGTAAAAAGATCTTCCAAGAGCTCAAAGACTGACTCATTTCAGCCCTAGTTCTCACATTGCCAATGAGTGGTGAAGGGTATGTGGTGTACTGTGATGCTTCCCGAGTAGGTTTGGGATGTGTTCTTTTGCAGGGTGGGAAGGTGATCGCATATGCATCAAGACACTTAAAAATCCACTAGAAGAATTACCCTACCCATGATCTTAAGTTAGCTGTTGTTGTATTTGAGTTAAAACTTTGGACACATTATTTATATGGTGTACATGTTGATTGATTTACTGACCATAAAAGTCTTCAGTATGTTTCTACACAGAGAGAATTGAATCTCCATCAGAGAATATGGCTAGAGCTGCTCAAGGATTACGACATGAATATCCACTATCACCCAGGTAAAGCCAATGTAGTGGCCGATTCTTTGAGCCGATTGAGCATGGGCAGTGTGTCTCATATTGATGAAGAGAAGAAAGAGCTGGTTAAACAGGTTCACAATTGGCTAGGTTAGGTGTACGACTAGTAGATACACCATGTGGGGATGTTTTAGTTCATTCAAGTTCTGAATCCTTATTTGTTGTAGATGTTAAAGCTAAGCAGAATCTCGACCCAGTATTCATGGATTTGAAAGACTCAGTGTTGAGTAAGCTGAATGAATCATTCTCCCTTGGGGGATGGTATGGTTAGATACAGGAAAGATTGTGTGTGCCCAATATTGATAATATGAGTCCGAATATTATTGCAGAGGCTCATGGATCTATGTATTCCATTCATTCAAGTTCCACCAAGATGTATCATGATATCAAGGAGATCTATTTGTGGGATGGTATGAAGCGAGATATTTCTATGTTTGTGAAGGAGTGCCCCAATTACCAACAAGTTAAGGCTGAACACCTTAAGCCTGGAGGTATACCCAGTCTATTGAGATCCCAACATGGATGGGAGGCTATTAATATGGACTTTGTCGTTGGTATGCCTAGGACAAGGAAACTGCATGATTCCATTTGGGTCATTATTGACAGGATGACTAAGTCTGCTCACATCATTCTTGTGAAGTCTACTTACAAGGAAGAAGATTCTGACAAGTTTTATATCGATGATATAGTGAGGTGTCATGGGATCCCTTTATATATCATTTCGGATAGGGGATCCCCTTTCACTTCTCACTTTTGTAGATTTTTCAAAAAGAGCTTGGGTACACAAGTGCAGCTCAGTACTAATCTCCATCCTCAGACGGATGGACAAGCAAAGCGTACCATTTAGACCCTTGAAGATATGCTGAGAGATGTGTTATTTAATTCAAGGGGAGTTGGGATTATCACTTGACACTAATTGAGTTCTATTATAAAAATATCTACCATTCTAGTATTGGGTTGGCACCATTTGAAGCACTGTATGGAAAGAGATGTAGGTCCCCAGATGAATTGTTTGAGGTAGGAGAATCTTTAATCCTTGGCCCTTATATCATACATGATGTTATGGAAAAGGTGAGAATTATACGAGATAGATTGGCTACTGCTTACAGTCGTTAAAAATCCTATGCTTATAATATGAAGAGGCCTTTTGAATTCGAGGTAGGTGATCAATTCTACCTGAAGATATCACCCATCCAAGGGCTTATCAAGTTTGGTAAGAAAGAGAAGTTGAGTCTGAGGTATATAGGTCCTTATGAGGTCTTACAGCGAGTATGGAATGTTGCCTATGAATTGCAGTTACCGAATCACTTGGGTTCTATTCATACAGTGTTTCATGTATCGATGTTAAAAAAGTGTCTAGGTTATCCAGCATCCATCCTTCCTGTTGAGAGTTTAGGTGTCGATGAGAACCTTTCTTATGAAGAGGTTCTAGTTATAAATTTAGATCTTCCAACTGAAGAAGCTGAGGAACAAGGAGGTTGCCTCCATAAAGGTGTTATAGAGGAACCACCTTGTTGAGGGAGCAACTTAGGAGGTCGAGGCCGACATGAGATCCCGTTACCCTAACTTGTTCAGTTCTTGAGATTAGATATACACTTCCTAAGTATGATTTTGTTTATAAAACTCTAATTTTAGTGCATTTGTTGGTTTTGGTGTTTTAAGTCCATAACTTTGTGTTTTATACTTGAACTATATGAGTTAATATGAGTTCATGCATGCATTCATCTTGCAATTATTGTATAGCGTTGACATGATTTTTGTGTTGCATGAGTTGTGATGTGCATTGAATTAAAGTGAGATTGAGACGGCAGTTCCTCAATCACAGATATGAAGCTTCATTTAAGCTTTGAGTGATGTGCATCATCCAGAGTAAATTGTCAATCAGATATTCACAAAGAGTAAAGATTCAAGTATGTTGATGTGTTTTTCGAAAATACCCTCTTTGATTCTAAATGATGTGTAGTGTCATTCGGTGATGAATGTTCTTTAAGGGGGGATAATGTAACATTCAAGAAAATTTACTTCTCTAGTGAAGATTCTATTAGGTTTTAAGAACATGTATTAGGGTACATAGGCATCCCAATGCCCAATATTGAGTAATATTTGGCATGTTAGAGAATATTGTCTTAAGGGTGTTAGCCAATATCTATGTATTAACAAGTAACTTAAAATACACATTAATGTTCAAATGCTTCCATCGAAGATTGTTTAGGAATAGTATCTTCAATGAAGACCCTAAGAAAAAAAAATTAATTTTCGTAGCTCACACACATTAGGTACGAGGCGTCAAAGTGTCAATCCTAGGTACAATATCACATCATCATTTAAAATTATCATGTAGATTATGCAGTGAAATAGGACATAGTGAGGATCCTTGGAACAATAAGTGAACTTTCCAAGTGCAATTACAAAGTGAACAGCTAGGAAAGTGCACGGCAACACATGTTAATACACATGTGCTACCGGCCGAGAGACCAAGCGACCAAGCCCAACCGATTCGGTTAGGGGGCCGGCAGCGTCAGGTTAAGCCACTTGGGGCAGATCTTCCTTACAAGTCCTAGGCTCTAAATCACTTACATATCTAGCTAACTAACCTAGGACTAACTAAAATGAACTATCTAGTGTGCCAAAAATCGTGAGACCTAACCGGTTAACACTAGTTGAGTGGCTAACTAAAGAAACATCTTAGTACCTAACCTAGGATGCTCTAAAGGGGTTGGTTATGGTCCTACTGACTTAGGGGTACTTCACTAATTACCCTAGGTCACTTATTTAATTAAATTAGAAACTTAATTAATTAATTTAAATTCATGGTCAAATTCGAGACAATTAGATAATTTTTAGAATTTGCCTTAAGTCAAATGCACTCCTATTTTTAGTCAATTAAGGAGGGGCGTTGTGGTAATTATATAATTGATTTAGTTAATTAGCCTAAGTTGAATTGATCAATATTCAGTTCCTAAGACTTAAACTCACGTTTATCCAATAGAAACTCACAATTGAAAAACAGCGAACAAATGTAAGAAAAACTGAAAAATAGTTTTGGTTCTCCTTAGGCAATTTCAAGGAAATTCTTCAAGATTTTCATGCAAAGTACAGGATAATCATCGTAGATTTAAATCAACAGTAAGTCATGGGTTTATCTCTTGGATTAATTTCCCCAAGAGGCTTTTCAAACGTTTTCAACTCAAGAAAACCGAAACCAGGGTTGTTCCCAATGAAATTGTCGAATGTTAATCTCCCTGCTTCTCCTTATATCCAATTCTACTAGTATTTATAATGCAAATCTCTAGCATATTGTTGTCATGTGATGCTATCTGGTCATTGTGTGTAGGTTTCTGTGATTTGATTATGTTGAATGAGATCTATAGGTTAAATCTGTATAATTAGAATATAATTTTCATGAGATAAGAAATGTTGAAATGACTAGTTGTGTTCTAGAAGATGAAATTATTATAATTCATTTATGAAATTCTGTTTACTCTTTAAAGGAATGAAGGTTTCAATTACTGTGTGTGTTTACAATATATATATTGGTAAGTGTTTTTTATGCAATGCTTCCAAGAAGAACTAAGAATGAGAATTAAAGCTAGTTAATGAATCTTCAATGCCAAATTAATTTTATAGCTTAGCCAAACTAAGCACTGAATTATTCTTATAATCTAATCAAATGTTAAAAGTTGTTTTGCTTAAAATGATGAGATTACTATAGTATATGCATGAAGTTCATTGACTTGGCTAGTGATAATATTATGACAAGTGTTTAGTGAAAGTTTTTTTTATGGCAAGAAATTGTCGAGCAATATTATTTCATAATTATGTAATAGAATTGTCCAATGACTAAGTCATACCAATCCTATGTGGCCAATGTAAATTATGATGTTTTTTGTAAGGCCAAATACATGTTAAAGATTGACTTGGCAAGATATAAATCAATGAATTCATAACCTAGGGTATGCCAATGATAGGGACAAGTCCCAACATACCCTATCTAAATGATCTTTTGAACATACTAGCACATTGAATAAGTCCTTATAACTTACATAAAGAATGGTACAAGACTACCAAATAACATTGAACAAGATAGGATGAGTAATGATATATCTAAAAGCTTATGAGTTATGAAATTTACCTAGAATGGGGTGTTAAAGGAAGTGAGAAAAGTCTTAGTTGCACCTAGACAATTATGTTAAAGATACTCACAGAAGAAGGTGTTAGAAATTGTGAGACAAGTCTCATTCACACTATAATGATAATGTAATATTTAAGTTCACATTCATCATGTATATAAAGGGATGACAAGTCATCCATTGACATAAGCATACATCATACTAGAAGCAAGCTTCCATAGTGTATAGGTCAACTCTAAAAGTTGAAAATTATAATAAATTGAGCGATGAACCGATAGATTAGTAATGAGATTGTGCAAACACATGTAAGCCTCATGAGATAAGACTACCACTAAGCTGGATAAGGGTCTCCAAAATTCTCCTAGTCTTTGAACTATGTCGTCAGCATAGGTTACTAGCTAGTGTATCCTCCTAATAAAGCTAGGAAGTATTCGGTTTCACTTTGGCCGGTGAACCACCTCTTTTCAGTGTGGGGAAGACATTGGATTTCATGTTATCTCACATGATATTTGTCGGTTAAATGCTAAAGATTTCTTTAAGAAAGTAAGAATCAAAGAAAGAAAGAACTAGGAAGATGAGGGGTGTTCGGATAGGATGACCAAAGGGTGAGGTTAGACTAAGTAATGATGTAAGTCATTCTTAGTCATTGAACAAAGTGATCCCAATGGAAGTCTTAAAATAATATCCTAAGTCAACCTAGCATGTTCAAAGTGAACAAGAGATCAAAGAAGAAGAAATGTAAGTTCAAAGTGAACTAAGTAAGCAAAAGCATAAGTATATCAAATCATCAATGTTTGATAAAAATGAAGTTTTAGCATTTATTGGCTTATGCAAATAAAGGGAGAAAATTAGAATGACTCATAAATTTGAGTATGAATATATGCCCCATCATCTTTATATTATTCAAATGATTAAATAATTGCTATTCCAATAAAGATTGGCTTATAAAGACTTCATGCCCAATTTAACAATAATGGAAAGAACTACTTGTTAGTAGGGTAGTCAAATCATTTCCTTAGTCTTTTGTATCACTTAAGTGATACATTGTAGCAATGGGACTACAATGAATCATTGCACTCGTAAGTAAAACATAGGATCACAAGAGATCGTTGAACTAAACAACAAAAAGAATAAAGGACTGAATAATAAACTAAGTCTGGGAGAGGGAGCTCTCGGCTTAAAGGGGGCAAAATATTAATTTTTGCTTGAGTTGTTGTAAAATTATGTTCATCATTCTAAGGTCTTATGTTCATATATAAAATTATTTGTGTCCTTTAAATTCATGAAAATATATCATATTCATAGCTTGATTCATAAACAACGAATTAGGAATGTGAAGTGACATAACTTTCAAAAAATCGCATGTTGCTATAGGAAGAGCTTTCCCTGATCACGCATAGTCATTATGTTTTTATGTGCATACACCCATACTTAGTACAAGTGTGTACTAACTCATATATAAAATTTCCATTTTTATAGGTATAGGTCCTTGAAGAAGATTGAAGATTAGTTGATGCTGTTTGGAGTTAGTACCTCTAGACTTTGGTAGGTCCTCTTGAGTTCGAGGATGCCTACACTTTATTTTCTAGATTTAGTAGATTAGACAAAGCTAGTGGATGTTTTCCCTAACATTTCCTTTCAAACATTTGTTCAAGATTTTGTATTATGGCCGGTTTGACAACTAATAATGATATTATGAATTTTTAATTTCAATTGTTCATTTTGTTAATAAATGGTTCTTTATTTTGATCTTTTAGTATATCACTCTTATACAGTAATTATATGAAGTCTTAGTAAACTTGACCAAATTTAAAGAGTGTTAAATTTTTTGCTAAATTTAACTATGTGATTGTGATGAAAGTTAAAAAGATGCATGTCTGCGATCTCTGAGAGGTTTACAATACCGGTATCATCTAGGGTCTAGGACCCGGTATGACAAGCCTCTTTTTAAAGGTGTGTTATTATTCGGTTGTGAACTAGATATGAAACCTCTTCATATGCTCCTTTATTGAATTACTCTATGAGAACAAAGGCTAGAACCAGCTGAGTAATCTTGGTGAGTAGCTCTAGTTAAGATAGAGTCTAGAGTACAAACAAACCCTTGATATTCCTTAACCATGTGTCTACATGGAATGTGTGCTAGTTCTACCATTGGCAAGTAGAACACCCTCAATAAGAGTAGGTTATAACTCCGGATTCCATGCCTAGATAGTATAGTCTATGTCAGTTATTGCATATTCTTATCATGTGGGATATGTTCTAGTACTAAATGATTTCTACAACGTATAGGTAGTTGAATGGTACGTTATCTAGACATTGCACGAGTAGGATTTTAAAATGCTAGGATATAGGTCCCCTATGTTTTTTCTATGACCATTATGTGAAGTCCATATTTGAAGGAATTATCCCTACCCACTGAATCTTTGAGGGTTGCTTAGGTATGCTTAAAGATGGTATATTGGCGGTTTTTTCATATTTTTTTCAATTTAATCTTAGAGTAACCTTAGATGGTGAGTGAATGTATTATAATAGAATAATCTAATCTTAGATAGTCCTAAGGATCATTTGGGTGTGGTTGAAGAAGGTGTAGGGGCAGTCTCTTATTCTCTGAATTAAGGAAGTCTTAGTGTAACCTTTTGTGAGAGGTTTGTATGCTTGGATGCTTACTTTGAAGTTGAAGCTAATTATTGTAATGTTGGATAAGCTTACTGTCACGACCCAAAACGAGCCGCGAGTGGCACCCACACTTATCCTACATGTGAGCGAACCAACCAATCTAAACCCCAACATTTCAAACATAATAAACAGAATATAATGCGGAAGACTTAAAACTCAATAACTAAATCAATTAAATAACTTCTAAAATTTATCAATTACTATCCCCAAAATCTGGAAGTCATCACCACAAGAACATTCTATCCTCAAATTACTTAATATAAGAATGTCTAGGAAGCTAAAATAAGAAAACAAATGGTCCATGTCCGAACTTCAAGGACATCAAGACATGAATGAGAGAGAATCCAGTCCGAGCTAGGAACAATAGCTCACCCTGAAATCTGACGTGATGAAGACTGGCTAGAGTTGCGGTTGAGTTGAAGACGACGGTACGTTTGCTGCACTCCACAAATAACAAAGAGAAAACATACAAGTAGGGGTCAGTACAAAACACAAGTACTGAGTAGGTATCATTGGCCAACTCAAAATAGAAAGCAATATATATCAAATAATAACATAAAATCAACCAAATACTAATAAAGTGACAACAACAAGTACCATAACCATTGGCCACAACACCAAGCACATCTAGGAGGACTCAAGCCTCCACACCATACTTATTTGGGAAACAGGTTCATTAAATCTGAGTATATTAACATAATTCAAGATTCATTCTCTTTACTATCCTGGTGTCGGAACGTGACACCCGATCCATACTATCCTGGTGTCGGAACGTGACACCCGATCCATAATATCCTGGTGTCGGAACGTGACACTCCGATCCTTTTCTATCCTGGTGTCGGAACGTGACACTCCGATCCTTTACTATCCTGGTGTCGGAACGTGACACTCTGATACTTTACTATCCTGGTGTCGGAACGTGACACCCGATACATACTATCCTGGTGTCGGAACGTGACACTCCGATCCCCTAATTCTCATTCTTTCATGTTCATCAAGCCTTCTTTTATACCAAGGCATCATCATTAACAAGGAGGTTTTAAGGTTTAAGATTCAATAGCCTCATCATGCTTATTTTATCACAATTATATAATCACATCATGCAAGCACACAATTAAGCATATAGAAGACTTTACGAAATTACCCAATACATATCAATCTCTATTTATAGTTTACTACGGAATAGCATAAACCATAACCTACCTCCACCGAAGAATCGTGATCAAGCAATCTACTTTCCCAAAGCTGCGTTTTCTCTTTCTCTCGCTCGTTCTCTCTTCCTCTTTCTGATTTTTCCTTAATCAACTCCTTTTCTTTTACCCTAATTACCATATAATTAAGTATAAAAGATGACAAAAGTAACCCACTATTTCTTCCAAGGTTATCTCCTTTAACCCCCAAGTAATTGATTATTAACATTAAACCACTAACTTTATAATCATAAGCGGGAATAGTCCAAAACACCCCTTAAAATTTTTAACAGAAATCCGACCCAGTCAGGGTTACGCAGCCTGTGACGGTCCGTCGTGCCTTCGACGGTCCGTCCTGCTGAGTCGTCACAGAGTTCAGAGACTCAATTTTATTTAAGAGGTCAGTGACGGCCCGTCATGCCTGCGACGGTCCGTCCTGCAGCTTCCGTCACAAAGTTCAGAGACTCAATTCATTAAAGAGTCTGTGACGGTCCGTCGTGCCTACGACGGTCCGTCCTGCTCTTCCGTCGCGAAGTTCAGAGAGTTGTTCTCAGTACCCAATTTTTCCAGAGTCTAAGTGTTTTGGAACGAGACACCCTCGACGGTCCATCGTGGGATCCGTCGACTCAGACAGTTATTACTAGAAATAAACTCTACTGCTCAAAACGACTAAACAGGTCGTTACACTTACTGTGAAGTGGGTTTATATTTCATAAATTACTTGTATTATGTCTTATATTTTTATCATTTGTTAAATTTTGTTCTTATACTTAAAATAAGAAGTTTTAATCAAAAAGAGCATGTTTCATATTAATGTCCCTTCTGCTGGTTTTTTCATGGCTTCCATACATAGTGCATCTAATGTGATAACCCGGTCTTTTCCCTTTTTGGCTAAAGAGTTCGGAATTGGAAGTATTGACATGTTATGGATGATGGATATGTTTCAAAGGGTTTAAGATGAAGTATTAGTGAGTCCTCACTAATTCGAGGACAAGATCCACATGTTCCTTTATGTCTTAGTCTTTATATTAAGTCTTGTGTGGACTCTGTCCCAATGTTGTACATTCAATGTATTAGTTGGCCAATGAGACATTGAAAAAGGGTTATGGTTTTAATGAAATCTTCGCTTGCATATTACTGAAAGTTTTCTTTCTGTGTTAATAAAGTTTTAAATTCATAAATATTTTGGAGTATATTATGCAATAAAGGAGATTTAAGGGCATGTACAAGAACTCCGAGAGGTCAAGTACGACGTGTGACTGTCACACCCCTTTTTTTCTCTCAAATATTTTTTGATTTTTATTTTGAAAGAAAAAGAGTTTTACCAATTAAAGTGACATTGTGAAAGGGATAATTATTATTCAGAGTCGCCGCTTGGAATTGAGTTTTGGTGTTCCAAGTTACCTTATTTAAATCCCTAATCAAAAGGAAATCTGACTCTATTTTTTATTGGTCTGCGAACTAAAAATCCAGGTAAGGAATTTTGTTGACCGAGGGGAAGGTGTTAGGCACCACTCAAGTCCCGTGGTTCTAGCACGGTCGCTTCATTGACTTTGATATGACTAGACTTAATTTTGAATATTATATTATCTAACTTATTAATAAAAATATTTTTTTACTTTACTTTATTCTCTCATTTATTTTAAACCTTTTAAAAATCGTCTTATTTATTTTAAATCTATTGAAAATTATTTTATTATTTTTGGTGTGTGTCCATTAATTCAAAATTTGAAACATTCATATTTATTTATATATTTATTATTTATTATTTATTTATTTATTTTAGTTTTACATTTTTTTTTTGTGTTATTATGGGGATGAATTTATATAGGTATTTTATAGTTAGAAAAAAATTTAGAGTTCAAGTTAATTTAGGATTTCTATTTCTTTATTTTTTAATTTAAAAATATAAAGATGAAATTTTATGAGATATGAAATTAGTTTTAAAATCACAAAAATTCTAAATAGATTAGGACTATATTTATTTTTCAAGAAAGGTTTTAACTTTTTTTTGGGATAATGCCCAAGTACCCCCTCAACCTATGCCCGAAATCTCAGAGACACACTTATACTATACTAAGGTCCTATTACCCCCCTAAACTTATTTTATTAATAATTTTTTACCCCTTTTTAGCTTACGTGGCACTATCTTTGTGGGCCCAACGATGGTTGACTTTTTTTTCGAACTAGTGCCACGTAGGCTAAAAAGGGGTAGAAAATTACATATAAAATAAGTTCAGGGGGGTAATAGGAATTTAGTATAGTATAACTGTGTCTCTGTGATTTCGGGCATAGGTTGAGGGTGTACTTGGGTATTTTCCCCTTTTTTTTTAATGCAGGTAACAATTTTTAACATTCTGTCTCTTTTTTTAAAAAAAAATTAATTATTATTTTTAGATCAATTCTTTTTGTTTACGTTTGTAATCTTTTTCTTTTTTTTATATAGAGATAATGCACAAGTACCCCCTCAACCTATGCCTGAAATCCCAGAGACACACTTATACTATACTAAGGTCCTATTACCTCCCTGAACTTATTTTATAAGTAATTTTCTACCCCTTTTTAGCCTACGTGGCATTGGTTTGGAACAAAAAGTCAACCATCGTTGGGCCCACAAGATAGTGCCAAGTAGGCCGAAAAGGGGTAAAAAATTATTAATAAAATAATTTCAGGGGGGTAATAGGACCTTAGTATAGTATAAGTGTGTCTCTGAGATTTCGGACATAGGTTGAGGGGGTACTTGGGCATTATCGCTTTTATATATGTAAAAGAAATTTTACGTTCCTTACTAAAAAAATAAATTTTGTGCTACATCCTCTTTTTTTATTATCTTTTATTTTTTTATTTTTTACTTTTTCTTCTTTTTATTTTTAACTCTTTTTTTTTTACGTTTTTTCTGTTTTTTTTCATATTTTCACGTTTCTTTTTTCTTTTTTTTTCTCTGCACGTTTTGTTTGATTTTAAATTTTATATTTTTTTTGTTTTCGTAAAATTTGTTTCTCTTTTTTTTTTAATTTTATTTTATCATTCTTTTTATATTATTATTATTATTTTATAGATTTTGTCTTCTTCTCCCTTTTTTAAAAAAAAATAATTTTTGTTACTTTTTTTTTTACGTCCTTTTTCATTTTTTTTATATCTACTTTTTGTTTTATTAGTTTTATTTTTTTATTTTTTATTTTCATTCTACTTTTCTCTTATTCTTTTTTTTTTATTTTTCACGTTTTTTTTTCTTTTATATTTATTTATTTTCTGTTTCTGTTTTTTTTAAAACATTCTGATATTTTTTTTATGCTTTCTTCTTCGTTTTTTTTTTATTCTTATGGTTTTTTTTAATTACTCTTTCTCATTATTTTAATTTTAGTTATGACTTTGAATAATATTTATATATTCTCTCAATGATAAACTTTAATAATTCGAATTAGATAACTATCTTATACTTATTCTAAAGATAATTTTTAATCCAAATAATGTGTTAAAAAAATTGAAACGTATTACACATAAGTTTTTAAATTACTAATCAATTAAAATTTTAGTTTACATCCTAATCTAACAAGTTTATAAATTTTATTTTATTTTTTTGGTGAAAAACTAGGCTCCAGAAAAATATTTTCGATTAAATATCACAAAATAAATTGTAATATAAATTGCATCAAAAAAAATAACAGACACTAATAATAATGCAAAAAAAATATATGATACATCTTTTATTTTATATTATTTTTGTTAGCAGATTAACACTCAGATTGAGAGAAAAAATAAAAAAAATCATAACACATGCATTACGGATTGATTTTATATAATAATAACATACGATTCAAAGAACTTCATATTATTAGATTCAAATTTCATACAACATTACATTTAAATAATGCGAGAATTTAGAGTTACCTCGCTGCGAAAATGGATATCACGAAAAATAACTTCTACGATCTACTGATTTGAGCCACGAATTTAGAACCACGACAAAAAACTCTAATTCTAACCTAATTCTCCAAAAGAATAACTCATTTTTCTTCTCTTTTTGTTTGCTCTATATCTCTCTCTATTTCAATCCGCCTCTGTGTGTTCTCTCTATCTCTCTCTGTATATTTCTATATCTCTCTGTATATCTCTTTGTATTTCTATATCTCTCTGTATATCTATCTGTATTTCTGAACGTGTTTTTTTATAATATTTTTGGTTGAGAGTCTGGTGCTAATTAAAAGGAACGTAATAGAGTGGGATTAGGATTTAATTTGAAATATTGTTGAGGGAATCGGGGTTGACATAAGGATATAAAATAAATAAATAATAATAATAGAAAATTAAGAAAATAAAATAATAAAATAAAAAAAATATTTAAAAAATGTGTATTAAAAAAAACGTCCAAAGAGTGAGAGAGAGAGAGAGAGAGAGAGAAAAATAAAAATAAAAATAATAAATGGGATGAAATTTTTTAGTAAAATAAGTTAGGAAGTTGGGAATAATTAGGATAAGGGGAAGGTAATTTGAATATTTAGGAATCCCCTTTTTTTTTTCTTCTTCTACCATTATTTTTAAACTAATTAAAAGTTGCAAAATTTAAAACAAATACCATAAATTCATAATTTTTTTATTATTAAAGTAATTTGCAAAATTTATTTTTTGTTTATTTTAAATATAACCTTTTTAAAAATTGGTGTTAAATCTTTATATTTTTAAAAAAAATTAGGTGTTCACAGTATGTCTCTCTTTGCTTGAAAACATGAAGAGTTTTCATGCAAAGACGTGAACAATGTGACTAATTTTTTACTGAAATATTTATGTGAAAAGTTTGTAGTAGAGAAGAGGTTTGACTTTGTCCCAACTTTTAAAAACTACCTATCCTATGTTGAGATAATAAGAAGTCAGGCGTAGTTCCAATGAGTTACGTAGTCGAGTGTGGTTTTGTTGAGATTCTGGTTCGTAGCTCCAGCTATTACAAAAAAAACAAAATGCAAAAGAAAAGATATGAAATCCTATGTACTCCGATAGTGCTAAGTCTTCATTTTGGATTCTCAGATATCGCTTCACCCTCTTTGGTAGGTTCATCGATTCACGCCCTTTGCTCTAGACATCTGAGTTAAAGACTTGAAACTTCAAGACTTGACTTCAGCTACTGACATTCTTCCGCATGATATTCTTGAAAACTTATTTTCTTGAAAGGATGAAATCTTTTATTTTTGAACTGCAAATTTGTGTACTATGTAGAAATCTGCAAAAAATTTCTGTCTAGTTTGCACTAGGAAATTTTGTGAGTTAGTGATGAAAGCTATAAAAGTCTATACTAATAATAAAATTAATATTTTTGTATCCTATTACAAAATGTAAAAATAAATAAGACAAAAGGGAGTTTTGTAGCAATCAGGGGTTATTGTGCCCTGTGAAGACATAAAAAATAAAATAGGGGTTATTGTGCCCTATATACAACCCAAAGGTTATTGTGCCCTCTGAAGACATAAAAAATAAAATAGGGGTTATTGTGCCCTATATGCAACCAGGGGTTATTGTGCCCTATATGCAACCAAGGGTTGTTATGCCCTGTGAAAAAAAATGATAGGCGTTATTGTGCTCTATATGCAATCCAAAGGTTATTGTGCCCCGTGAAGACATGAGAAATAGAATAGGGGTTATTGTGCCCTATATGCAATCAGGGGTTATTGTGCCCTGTGAAGACATAAAAATGATGATAGGGGTTATTGTGCCCTATATGCAATCCAGAGGTTATTGTGCCCTGTAAAGACATGAAAAATAGGATAGGGGTTATTAGGCACTATATTCAACCAGGGGTTATTGTGCCCTGTGAAGACATAAAAATGATGATAGGGGTTATTGTGCCCTATATGCAACCAGGGGTTATTGTGCCCTATATGCAACCAAGGGTTATTGTGCCCTGTGAAGAAAAAAATGATAGGGGCTATTGTGCTCTATATGCAATCCAAGGGTTATTGTGCCCTGTGAAGACATGAGAAATAGGATAGGGGTTATTGCGCCCTATATACAACCAGGGGTTATTGTGCCCTGTGAAGACATAAAAATGATAATAGGGGTTATTGTGCCCTATATGCAACCAGGGGTTATTGTGCCCTGTGAAGAAAAATGATAGGGGTTATTGTGCCCTATATGCAATTCAGGGGTTATTGTGCCCTGTGAAGACATGAAAAAGAGGATAGGGGTTATTGTGCCCTATATGCAACCCAGAGGTTATTGTGCCCTCTGAAGACATAAAAAAAATAGGGTTTATTGTGCCCTATATGCAACCAGGGGTTATTGTGCCCTATATGCAACCAGGGGTTTTTGTGCCCTGTGAAAAAAAATGATAGGGGTTATTGTGGTCTATATGCAATCCAAAGGTTATTGTGCCCTGTGATGACATGAGAAATAGAATAGGGGTTATTGTGCCCTATATGCAACCAGGGGTTATTGTGCCCTGTGAAGACATAAAAATGATGATAGGGGTTATTGTGCCCTATATGCAAGTCAGGGATTATTGTGTCCTGTGAGGAGAAGGAAAAAGGATAAGGGTTATTGTGCCCTATATGCAACTAGGGGTTATTGTACCCTGTGAAGACATGAAAAATAGGATAGGGGTTATTGTGCCCTATATGCAACCACGGGTTATTGTGCCCTGTGAAGACATAAAAAAATGATAGGGGTTATTGTGCCCTATATGCAAGTCAGGGGTTATTGTGCCTTGTGAAGAAATGAAAAATAGGATAGAGTTATTGTGCCCTATATGCAATCCAGGGGTTATTGTGCCCTGTGAAGACATGAAAATATAGGATAGGGGTTATTGTGCCCTATATGCAACCAGGGGTTATTGTGCCCTGTGAAGATATGAAAATATAGGATAGGGGTTATTATGCCCTATATGCAATTAGGGGTTATTGTGCCCTGTGAAAATATGAAAAATAGGATAAGGGTTATTTTTTTACTTATATTATTATTATTTAATATTATTTTATTTTATTTTATTTTTATTAGTACATTGACCAATTTAAAAATAAAATAAAATGCCCTAGATTTTATTAAGAAAAAATAATCTTTTTTTTTATTTTTATTTTTTGCATATTATATGAGAGACAAAGATTCAAAAACTTACCATCGCGGCGTTTGGCTCTAGCGAATTACTTGCATGATTTGTCTCTATAGTTTTTCAACCTATAACTTTATTTATATCTTTATCGTGCTCATGCCAAGACAGAATGTCATCATTTGATAAATGGTGTCATTCGTGATCATTAACCAAGTAGATATTCTTATCTTTTTACTGTCGTCTTATGGTTCTCGTGAGAGTTTTCACTCATAAGACCCTCTTATTTTTGTTATTTCTTTTTTTTAACATACTATTGACTACAATGTCATGTTTCAACCCTTGGAGATTTAAAATAGCATAATCATTATTTTATTGAGTGATTGGACCGAACCTCAATGTAGGGATGCCTACGTATCCTCTTAGGAATCAAGTCGAACGTAGTTCAATAAAAAATATTTATTTTTTTTAAATTTATTTTTAAAATATAATGAAAAAATTGGAAAAAGAATTAGTTCATGTTTGATAATTCCTTGACTTTAGTTGGTACCAACAATTAATGTTATGCACGTGAACTACATTCAACTACTTTCAAATAAATTTGAGGTCAATTTTGAGTGATTTATATAGTTTCAAATTGTATCTCAAATATGTCTAAGTAATTACAAGATCAATTTATCTTGTCAAAATTAAGTGATAGAATTATTTGTATCCTCCTGTTTCAAATGTACTCTCAACATATGAAAGTTCTACTTCACACAATATTATAATTTAGATCGTAGAACATTATTGAAAGTCACTCACACTCAGAAAGATATTCAATGCATGAGATTTAGATACCATATGCTTGGCCCTCATGTAAGCATCCACTAATATGAGAACATAAAATATGAGATCAAATAGGACTTGTCATTGGCTTGTAATATCATCTTAGGGAATGATAGGATATTCATTGGGGATAAAGTGACTATTTCCTCCTTAGAATTTGCACAATGCTTTTAATATTTTTTTCTTTCATTTTTGCATTTGACCTTTGTTTTCTTGTAAGGTATTTTTCATTTTTTTTATCTTCATTTTTTTGATTTTCTCTCCTTTTTGTTGGAGATTTTTTTTTATCATTTTTCATTCAATCTTTTTTTTTTTTTTGAAACATTTGATCATTTTCACTTTGTTACCCAACTTAGGTTTTTGATGTTGTGTAGATATTTCATAGTGCCCTAAAGGAGGTGAGATAAAGGGATTAGTGCATTTATACACTCAAATGGTATATGCTAAGATGTGGTTATTCAAATAAAAAGCTTTCAGGGTCGAAATGGGAGTTCTGTGGATAACATGTCATTTGGTAGGCTTGAAAGGCACAATCGATTCAAAGAAAGCCTATAATCCTTTCTCAAATTTAATATTGCTCAAAATTTCGTCTCAACCAACATTTGAGACAAGTTCTAGATCAGCGAAATCATGTCTTTGAATTTTACGTGTACAGCTCACCACACAATGCATTTGAAATAATGAGGTCAAATTTATTTTATCCATAACTTTAAACAAGATAATTTCTCAAGTATGACAAAAATATATTGAGAGATGCCAATAGAAGTCTATAAGTCACAACAAAGTTGATCTCTCTTACCAAATAGTCTATTACTTTATTTTTTTCTTATGCATAATCCTAAGCATGTTGTTACCAACTAAGTCAAAGAAAAAAATCTATATTTTTTTTGCCCCAGATTATGTGACTAGGATTTTTAGATTTTTTTCTCGGTTGGACCGAACCTCATAATAAGGTTGCCTACGTATCTTGTTAAAACAAGAATCATGTCTAACGTAGTTCCAAAATATAAGTAAAAATATGTTTTCTAAGGAAAAAATCTCTTTTTAATATATACACATATTATTTCATTATTTAATATCTAAATAATAATTAAGATATTTTTCAAATTTTTTAATTTTTAAATAAGGATCACCGAACCCAAGAAAGGTTGCCTACGTATCTCATCAAGGTGAGAATCCGGTGTGCGTAGTTCGTTCAGATTGAACACTTAAATAATTTTTGTTAGAAATTTGTTGACAAATGCAACTCTTTTCTTCGTTAAAGTAATATAAGAAAACTTTTAAAATTTCTTTTTGTGAACTTTCAATTGTAAAAGAAAAAACTTTTTTCTATTAATATAAAATGATAAATTGAGTTAGTTATCCTAGATAGATCCGATCATATGCAGAGTCTTTCATTAAATCATATGTAAATGATTCAAATAATGAAGTCTACTAGGAATAATCATATTTGGTTTCAGTTATCAAGCTTAAACTCGTGAAAAAAAGTATTTAGACTGGCTTTAACACGACCACACAACTCGAGTTAGGGAGTAGCAACGTACCGATAGCAGCGCTTTCCGGCTTTGTGCATGGGTGCTCCTTATCCTAAATATGTGTAACTAAAAATCCTTCACCATGGACCGAAGATCCACTGACTATCTATACAGAAGTGAGGTGAATAGTTGCAATTCCCATGATATTATTATTGAAGACTCAGTAAAATTCCCGAGAGAAGACAATTTATATGTAGTTCAAATAATATCAAACATTAAATAAGTAGACAATTAGCACATTAAGACAAATAAATAAAATAATAAATCATAGTCATACATAAATCAATATTTAAAGCTCGAATTCTAGTAAATCCCCAGCGGAGTCGCCATCTGCCACACCCCATTTTTTTCTCTCAAATATTTTTTGATTTTTATTTTGAAAGAAAAAGAGTTTTTCCAATTAAAGTGACATTTTGAAAAGGGATAATTATTATTAAGAGTCGCCACTTGGAATTGAGTTTTGGTCTTCCTAGTCACCTTATTTAAATTCCTAATCAAAAAAAAATCTGACTCTATTTTTTATTGGTCTGCGAACTAAAAATCCAGGTAAGGAATTCTATTGACCAAGGGGAAGGTGTTAGGCACCACCCGAGTCCCGTGGTTCTAGCACGGTCGCTTCATTGACTTTGATATGACTAGAATTAATTTTGAATATTATATTATTTAACTTAATAATAAAAATGTTTTTTTACTTTACTTTATTCTCTCATTTATTTTAAACCTTTTAAAAATCGTCTTATTTATTTTAAATCTATTGAAAATTTTTTATTATTTTTTGTGTGTATCCATTAATTCAAAATTTGAAACATTCATATTTATTTATATATTTATTATTTATTATTTATTATTTATTTATTTATTTTGCTTTTACTTTTTATCATATATTTTTTTATCTTATTATGGGGATGAATTTATATAGGTATTTTATAGTTAGAAAAAATTTAGAGTTCAAGTTCATTTAGGATTTCTATTTATTTATTTTTTAATTTAAAAATATAAAGATGAAATTTTATGAGATATGAAATTAGTTTTAAAATCACAAAAATTCTAAATAGATTAGGACTATATTTATTTTTTAAGAAAGGTTTTAACTTTTTTTTTTATGCAGGTAACAATTTTTAACATTTTGTCTTTTTTTTAAAAAAAAATTAATTATTATTTTTAGATCAATTCTTTTTGTTTACGTTTATCATCTTTTTCTCTTTTTTTATATATATAAACGAAATTTTACGTTCCTTAGTAAAAAAATAAATTTTGTGCTACATCCTCTTTTTTTTATCTTTTTTTTTTATTTTTTACTTTTTGTTCTTTTTATGTTTTTAACTCTTTTCTTTTTACGTTTTTTCAAAAAAAAGATCATATTTTCACGTTTTTTTTTTCTCTGCACGTTTTTTTTATTTTAATTTTTTTTTGTTTTCTGTAAAATTTGTTTCTCTCTTTTTTTTAATTTTATTTTATCATTATTTTTATTTTTTTTTTATTTTATAAATTTTGTCTTCTTCTCCCTTTTTTTTAAAAAAAATAATTTTTGTTACTTTTTTTTACGTGCTTTTTCATTTTTTTTATCTACTTTTTGTTTTATTAGTTTTATATTTTTATTTTTTATTTTCATTTTACTTTTCTCTTCTTCTTCTTTTTTTATTTTTCACGTTTTTTTTTCTCTTCTTTATTTATTTATTTTCTGTTTCTGTTTTTTTTAAAAAAAAATTCTCATATTTTTTTTATGCCTTCTTCTTTCTTTTTATTTAATTCTTATGGGTTTTTTTTAATTACTCTTTCTCATTATTTTAATTTTAGTTATGACTTTGAATAATATTTATATATTTTCTCAATGATAAACTTTAATAATTCGAATTAGATAACTATCTTATACTTATTTTAAAGATAATTTTTAATCCAAATAATGTGTTAAAAAATTGAAACGTATTACACATAAGTTTTTAAACTACTAATCAATTAAAATTTTAGTTTACATCCTAATCTAACAAGTTTATAAATTTTTTTTTATTTTTTAATGAAAAAATAGGCTCCAGAAAAACATTTTCTATTAAATATCACAAAATAAATTGTAATATAAATTGCATCAAAAAAAAAATAACAGACACTAATAATAATGCAAAAAAAAATGTATGATACATCTTTTATTTTATATTATTTTTGTTAGAAGATTAACACTCAGATCGAGAGAAAAAATAAAAAAAATCATAACACATGCATTACGGATTGATATTATATAATAATAACATACGATTCAAAGAACTTCATATTATTAGATTCAAATTTCATACAACATTACATTTAAATAATGCGAGAATTTAGAGTTACCTCGCTGCGAAAATGGATATCACGAAAAATAACTTCTACCATCTACTGATTTGAGCCACGAATTTAGAACCACGACAAAAAACTCTAATTCTAACCTAATTCTCCAAAAGAATAACTCACTTTTCTTCTATTTTTGTTTGCTCTATATCTATCTATATTTCAATCCGCCTCTGTGTGTTCTCTCTATCTCTCTCTGTATATTTCTATATCTCTCTGTATATCTCTGTATTTCTGAACGTGTTTTTTTATATTATTTTTGGTTGAGAGTCTGGTGCTAATTAAAAGGAACGTAATAGAGTGGGATTAGGATTTAATTTGAAATATTATTGAGGGAATTGGGGTTGAGATAAGGATATAAAATAAATAAATAATAATAACAGAAAATTAACAAAATAAAAAAAAATAAAAAAAAATGTGTATTCAAAAAAACGTCCAAAGAGAGAGAGAGAAAAAATAAAATAAAAATAATAAATGGGATGAGATTTTTTAGTAAAATAAGTTAGGAAGTTGGGAATAATTAGGATAAGGGGAAGGTAATTTGAATATTTAGGACTGGAATAATTAGGATAAGGGGAAGGTAATTTGAATATTTAGGACTTCCCTTTTTTTGTCTTCTTCTACCATTATTTTTAAACTAATTAAAAGTTGAAGATTTAAAACAAATACCATAAATTCATAATTTTTTTATTATTAAAGTAATTCACACAATTTATTTTTTATTTATTTTAAATATATCCTTTTTTAAAATTGGTGTTAAATCTTTATATTTTGGTAAAAAATTAGGTGTTCACAGTATGCCGCTCTTTGCTTGAAAACATGAAGAGTTTTCATGCAAAGACGTGAACAATGTGACTAATTTTTTACTGAAATATTTATGTGAAAAATTTATAGTAGAGAAGAGGTTTGACTTTGTCCCAACTTTTAAAAACTACTTATCCTATGTTGAGATAATAAGGAGTCAGGCGTAGTTCCAATGAGTTACGTAGTCGAGTGTGGTTTTGTCGAGATTCCGGTTCGTAGCTCCAGCTATTTCAAATAAAAAACAAAATGCAAGGGTTAGAAAGTAAATTCTTGATGAACATTGTTGAATGTATCAGTTGAATTTCTTGTGGGTTGTATTGTTGGAGTTTCTTGCGATTCAATTAATGTTTCGGGTGTATTTTTCGGTTAGAATCTATTATATATTGTTGGTATAAATTATTCTAAGTGTTTGAGGAAATATCCATTTATGTTTAAAAGGGTTTAGATTTGAAAAACGAGCAACAAAAATCTTTAAAGACCTGGGGACATGGGTGGGGAATCGCTCCAGCCAGTGGGCCCAAGCACATGCTCTGATGTTTGCCCTCTTGGACCCTCTCCTTGTCAGAGCGCCAGGGATGCCAATCCGTCCCATTTCTTCCCCACCTTTTTGTACATGTTCCTTAGCAATGTATATATATTTTCTAGTTAATTCCAAAACTCTAAGGTACATCTATACATCATGAAATTATCCATAAAAATTCCAATGGGGAGACGGTGTGCTACATTATCAAGGTCGCTTGTGTGTTCCCATTGTTGATGATTTGAGAGAACTTATCTTACCAAAAGCCAAAAGTTCACAATATTCCAATCACCTAGTAACCACTTAGATGTCTTATAATACCTCGTATCCAAAACAGACCAAAAAAATAGCTTTACAGAAAAAAACCTACAGGTGCAACCAACGGTGGCATCGATGGACCCTAGCCTGACCCACGGTCCGTCCTGCACAACTGTCAATAGTATAAGAAATCCCAAAAATTTCAACCCAGAAAAATTGTTTAGGTCTTGGACGACGGACAAACTTACGTTCCATAGGTGAGACGACGGTCCGTAGTCCGTGACCGTCAATCAATACTCCTTTCACCCACTCTTTTACAAGAGCTACGGATGACTAGCACGGTCCATAGGTGTAAAATTTGTAGATAGTTAAGGGGAAATGCAGTTGGGTCAGCTTCAAATGGTCATAACTCTTAGTACAAAATTAATTAGGTGTTCCATGACCTACCCACAGATAGATAATTGAATTATCTTTTCCATATTCACCGAGCTTACTAAAATCAGACCTCCAAGTAAAAAGTTATGCCCATTTTAGTAAATGCCTATCGAACAGGCCCCGTCGGTGGACCCAACGACGGGGCATCGGTCAGACGATGAACCGTTAGTCCTAGTCGTCGTTTTGTCCGACAACAACTTTCTCAGTGGTCTTTTTGACCTTTCCCACTTTGTTTAAACTCTAAGTTATTTCGATTTGACCCTAAATTATCATATTTTAGTCAGCTTAAGACTAGAAACATAATTTAAAAATATCTAAGTATCATCATTAAATCAAAAGTTAGAAAATTAGAAGCAAGAAAGAACCCTAGTTCAAGAACGAAGCAAGTTTCCAGCAGTTCCAGCCTCAAAATTAAGTGTTTCTCCGGGAATTACATCACCAGGTATGTGGGATTTCATTAGTGGGTTCCTTTCAGCCATTGGGTCCCTCGTTTTTAGTTAGATTTTTGATTCTATTATAATGATTAAACTAGGGTTTCTAGAACTTTGATAGAACTTCATGAATTTATTAAATATATGTTCCAAATCAGATTATCATGTTATTATTCAGATTATCACATGAATTTCACAACCCAAGCTTTATATTTATTTAGTTCTTGAATTACAAATGCTAGGTCATATATATCATACACTTAATATATACATTCCTCAGTTAAAAATGCATACACAAGATTAATTTTTGCATTCTCAGTTTGCATGTTCTGTTTCAAGATATCATATATTTATAGAAACTTAGACATAATCAATAAATTTACAGAATTCATGGGAGTAGCATAATACCGAGTTGGACTAGGGTTCGGTGTACCCAATCAGTCTCAGAACTACTAGCCAAGTAGGTTGTAAGTCCTTTTTGTGGGTAATCAGTTTAGTGATCATGCCAGCATGCCTTTATACCATTGGCAGGGTATATTGGGTACTCTCGATGGGGTGTATACATCGGACTCCACATTTATCTAATTTGATTTTATTATCGGTTATTAGTAGCTCCCACAATTCAGTCATTCTCTCTTTATTCACCATTGATCAGTTTATTCAGTATTCATTTTAAGCATGTTATAAAGTAGTCATTGCATCCAATTAGCTCAGAAATAATCATATCATGTTCAGATTATTTTACTTGGTTTTGTGCTTGTATAGTTATGTTTTATTTCAGCTTTATTCTATCCTATATGATCAGTACCTTTCAAGTACTGACGCATACCTGTGCTACATCTTCTGGTGATGTAGATTCGGGTTCTCAGCATCCAGATCACGCATAGATCAATTTTCGATATCTAGTTTAGCAGATTTAGTGGTGCGTGCTCATTCTCTAAGGACAACATTTATGAGTTTCATTTCAGTCTTTAATCATTTAGTTAAGTTTTTGCTAGATTTAGCGGCGGCTTGTCCCTGTATTTTTAGTATAGTTAGGGGCTAATTTCAAATATAGTTAGATTCAATTTAGAATTGAGTAAATATTTCCTTCATATTATTAAACGCATTGTTTTCAAATATCTCAATTATAGAATATGGGTATTCCCCATCTTTTAAGATTTAATTATTATTTAGCTTCCACATCAGTTTATTTTCTTTAGTATGCTCAAGATCATGCCATCAGAGTTAGCATGGGATCACTTGTTATCCTAGGTTCCGTGGCAGCATCTCAATGGTAGCTCGGGGCGTGACATGTATAATTCCTTAGGGTAGGTCTATTGGGTGAATTGGATGAAGAATGATATAGCAATTATGGGTAATTGTAAAATTTCCAAACAAGTTAAGGATGAACATAAAAAATTGTGCAGTTTGTCCTATGAGATCAGTATTCCTACTTGGAAGTGGAAACTTTAAATATGGACCTTTTGCATTACCCCACACCCGATGGAAATATGACTCAATATGAGATATATAGATCGTGTCATGAAATGACTCATTTCACTTCTTTCAAGGTTTGTTACTAGACGAAAGACTCGAATTAGTTATACTTCATGAACTTCAACTCTCAACATATAAAAACTCATATATTGTTGAATTGAAAAACAAAATTGGTGTGTCGTTGGACTTAACCAACACAAAATATCTCATATACCTTTATAGGGTGTTTTATTTAAAAAAGAGGTTTAATAGATTTTTTGATTTTTTAGAGTCTCCACTTAATTTTGAGAAGAATTAAGAAAACTATTGTTTTCAAATGACTTAAACAAAAAATCATTTGGAAACGTTCAGAGGGATTTGGGGATTCCTCTTAACGTCTTAGGAAGGTTTTGAAAGCACCTAAGACATTCCGCTAACATGCCGTTATCCAGCAACTGACTTTATTGGGTTAAGACGTGCAATTGCGATAAAAATATTCTTTAGGATTGTTTAATAAATGAAGTCAAAAATCATTAAAGATTACTTTGAAAGTGAATTTATTTACCTAAGTAATTTTAATTTATAAAATCCTTTAAAACATTTGCTTGAATGAATCACTAAAACCAAAAGTGGCGTTTTGCGGGGATTGGATTTTCTAACTTTAAAACTAGCGACAATCAAAAAGAGAATAAAAAACAAAAGATGAGAGATAGAGACAGGGAGAGAGATTGGGTTCAAATCCGTATTCTCTGTTCGCCTTGACCGGAACTTGGACCCATTTTACCTTTTGGGTTTTCGACCCACTTTTTGTGTCTGTCCTAAGTCTAAACATACAATACTAAATAAAATAAAGACAAAAAAATGAAGAAAAAAAAGACAAGGGTTTAGGACCAAAACAACAAAATACAATGCGAATAAATAAATAAAGTGGGCGTCTTTGGACGGATTTCTTCAACTCTTCTATTTCGGGTTCTTCAATCCTTTTAACGCCGTATCGGTACGCCAATTTCAAGGGGTCGCTTGACTCGAAAGGGTGGGTTTTTCCTGAAATGTAAGAAGGGGACTGGAGTCCATAAAGGACTTGGACAGATTCACATGTGAAAAAAACGAATATGATAGTTAGTATTCATTCGATGATCGGAGCGAACTTATACACGAGAGATAACAAAATGGCCATAATAATCAGTAGTCTATTAAATTAACAATTGTTCACATTAAGATGAAACAATTTTTAAGCAAAACAAACAAACGGATTCACCCTATTCACTCTTGTCTTTAAGAAGACGAGACGAGAATATCACCGTTTTTAATCAACTGTAACATATGAAGCAACTTTCAAAGAAGTATTTTAAGAAACTTACGAATAAATTATTTATGCACACATGTACATGCATATACATTAGGCACACTTGGCAAGGACAAAGACAATATACACATCTGTCTAAACATACAAAACATACAAAAATACATGCATATATGTATATTCCACTGGAATGAAATAATGCACAAATAAAATAATAATAAAAAAATGATAACTAAGTGAGCTACTAAGGACAAACAAGAAATAGGAAAAGGTCTACACGTATTCCCAGCTTTCGAAATTCCCTAGGGAGAAAAGTTAAAGCTATATGTGGCGAAACCTTGACCGAGGAGACAAGTTAAAGCTATATGTGATCAATGTTAAAGAATGACAAAAGTCCCACATCGGTGATTAATGAGATGGGTGGACTCTTTATAAGGCTTGGCCAATCCTCCATCCTTTGAGCTAGCTTTTGGGGTGTGAGTTAGGCCTAAGACCTAATTTCACATGGTATCAGAGCAGGGCCCGTCTCACCCGATATTGGGGTCCCCAAAATTAATATTGCCCACGCACCAGGTGGGGTGTTAAAGAATGAAAAAAGTCCCACATCGGTGATTAATGAGATGGGTGGACTCTTTATAAGGCTTGGGCAATCCTCCGTCCTTTGAGCTAGCTTTTGGGGTGTGAGTTAGGCCTAAGACCTAATTTCACAATCAAACCTTGACCGAGTAGTGCATGACAACAAAATATCGAACAAACGCGCACGTGAACGGATAAAACTAAGAAAAAGGGCCTGTTGGAAGAGGACTCCTTCATATCTAACAAAAAAATTCGTAGGTAGTAAAGCTATACAATCACATGCTTTTTTTAAAAATAAGTCATGAACTTACTACTAGACTTTGAGATTAAACCAATATTCTAACACACTACCGCCCCTCCTTTATTTTATGCTAAACCGTACAAAATAATGGGGAAAGAAGAGTAACCACGATTTCAAATCGAACATAATTAACTTCATGGAGTATATATCCTAAAATCCGCTTACATATGAGATGGTCTTAGAAAACATCTTTCATTTTTAGACGAAGAATAGCCTACAAGATTTACACTAACAAGATGAGCAGCCAGCACTTAAGGATTTCAAAAGATTATACACGGAGAAATCGTCTTAAGAGAACTGAACGCATGGACAAAGAAAGAAGAAAAACAATTAAATTTTCTTAAAAGAGAACGCATGGGCAGCCAATTTACGCATCCATGCTTCAACAAGGAGACATGCTACGAATACTTTAATCGAAAGATAGACCATGACGATTCAAGGTAAAAAAAAAGAGTAAAACAAGGACATAACAAATTAAAAAAAATCTTGGTTCTTCCCCTATCAACCTAGCTACATAAGAATGAAAGCCCAAAGCCAAACACACGACCAGACCGAACTTCACAAAATTCAAGTTGCACAACAGGTAAATTCAACACAGAAAACTGCATAGATTTTAAACCATTTCGGGTGAACAAAACAGAAAATTGACCATTTCGAGATAAAATGAATCAAGTCGAAATCAAGAAACCACGCCAAGAATACTCTACTGTTCCATAGCGCGAACCATTCCTATTAACCCGAAACAATCCTTGGAGAAAGCAGAGAAAAAAAAGGAATTGTACCTTCTTTGGGGTAACGAACTCGGGATCGACGAGCAGGGACTAGTAGCAGACTTTCCCCAAACAAAAAGAGATTTAAAGGCGTAACGAATCGACCCACGGATTTGGGTAACGGCTGATTCCGAACAAAAAGAAGGAACAATATTCTTAACCCAAATGTTTCAAGAAGCGGAAACTCATAAAGCTCTAGATTTTAATTTCAAAAACATCCCCCAAAAATCCTCTCTCCCTCACAATCTATGTAAGAGAAAATATATATAGAGGGATATTAGGGTTTACAGCTTGGAAGAAAAGGGAGGGCGAAATCGAGAAACACTTCCAACCCCAAATTCAAATCCTTTCCTCTTCTGAATCGACCAACTTTTCCTGAAGAAAATGTCCCATTCAAAAAAGGGGAGAGGGGAGAAATGGCGCCCTAGATCGTCTTAATCGTCCTTGCTATGCCACACGGTGCAATCCTACAATAGCATGGACGAATTGCAAGCTAGCATTCGCAGAAAAATGTAGAAGAAGCAAGAAGACGCATGAAATCCCGCCTTCCGTCTGGCGCCGTGCGACTTCCGTTTGTTGTCGTTTGCAGGAGTAGCCGTTCTGACGCTTTTCTAGATTTTCTTTTTGAGGATGAAAAGGGTAAAGACGGGCCAGGTCGGTTTTGGGATCAATAAATGAGCTAGAGGGTTAAGGGAATTGTGGAAGATGGTCTGGGGATTTAAATTATTTCTCTTCAAAAATAAGGCTGCTGAAAAAATTTATTACAGGGTTGGGTTACATGAAAAGGGCTGGAAATTAAGTGTGTTAGGTTGCTGAAAAAAAAAGGGGGTTTGGGCTTGGGTATTGTTTCGAACTGCCAAAAAATGGGGCTCGATTATAATTTGAAATTAGAGGTTGTAAAGCAGCCCAACGAATTTCATTAGTGAATTGGCCAAGAATAAAATGAATATACGTTAAATTAGTTAAACGAGATTTTCAATTTCGACGAAAATAAAAAGTTGATTGAATTTCAAATTAAATAATTGAAACACAGACTATTATATAATTGAATTAACGAAGTATAATCCTTTTGAGGCAATTTTTCAAATCAACACAAAATACATTAATACTATATATATATATA
>NC_028646.1:41846181-41865786 GCF_001406875.1 Solanum pennellii | reverse complement strand
ATATATATATATATATATATATATATATATAATTCCGTAAACCTATATACGAGCTTAAAAAAATAAATTATTAAAACGGACAAGATTGATTTAAAATTACTTAAAAACATTTTAGACCTTATAAAAACTAACTACTTTAAAAAAAGTTCAATTTTAAAAAGAAACTCGTCAATTAATTAACTAAATCGGAGATGTCAAAATTTGGGTGTCAACAACTGTCCGTCATTTTATTTTGATTTATGAAAGAAATTCGAGGAAAATGAAATTGACCCAACCAATTTTGACCGACCATATATTCAAATCTGGGAAAGGGATCCGATACAACTTTTGGAATTATGGCCGAACCCCAGAAAATGGGTTTCCTACATATCTCAGGTTATATGAGAATTCAGGCCACTTGTAGTTCGATATGCTTGATTTAACGCACGATTATGAAAGGATTCAAAAGTAATACCGATACTGAATTATGGAAGGATCGAAATGCTCAGGAATAGGATTTAAGAGTGAATGTTGGGATACAACGGAGTTTTCAGCATTGAACCCGCCTACATATCCTTAAACATTAGTAATCTGACTGCTTGTAGTTTGATTCGATCGGTTGAAAAGGAAATCTATCTTGCTAGATAACCTTTGGCTTTGGACAAGCGACAAATTAAATCGAGTATGAAAAGAAGGCTTGTAACCTCTTAGCCATGAATGTGGCGCGCTTCACCCATAATTAAGAACCTACACGGACATAATTTTCAAAGCTCTTGGTGCATTTTCACTCAGATTGCAAACTTGCTTCCGGCGATACCTAAATTTTTGGATGCGAAATCGAAGCTGACAAACTGAAAGAAAAACCCACAAGCCTTATGATAGGGGTGTGGTTTGATTGTGGTTGAAGTCGCTCCTCTGCTCGCGTCCTAAGAGTTTGACAATCCTCTTTGGACTGTGTCCCAGTTCGCTGCTAAGAAAAAATTTCACGTTGTGCTGCATCGTTTTTGACGTCGTCCGCACCTGTGGTATGTTTTGGAGAATTCATCCTTTTGGATGCTCTCGGCAACTACTGAGATAATACTTATTAGCATACAAATTCAATTTAAATGGGGGACAGTGTCTTTTACCGTGACAACACTTAATCGTTCTCCTACATATTTGATGTCAACTCAATTGGTTTGACGTAAAGCAAATAAAGCTTATGTCTTGTGTTTGAAATATAATCTTCAATACACTCTTCGTTGGATCTAAAAATGAATAAAGCTGATGCAATGTTGATATTTTTTTTGTTGTTTTCGATGATTCTCTTGGTATTCGCTCTTGCCAAATAAAGATGCAGTTGATGTTGAGGGGTAAATATTTCCCTTGAGATGCACGATTCCTCCTCTGCCCGAGCATGATTTCTTGGGGGGCATGAATATCTTCCCTCGATGCGTGATTTCTTGCGGGGTAGGAATATTTTCCCGTGATGCATGAATTTCTGCGAGGCATGAATATCTTCTCACGATGCATAGATTTCAATGAGGTATAAAATCCTCTCGCGATGCATAAATTTTTGCGAGGTACAAAATCTTCTCGCAATGCACAAATTACTGCGAGGCATGAAATCTTCTCGCGATGCATAAATTTCTGCTAGGCATAAAATTTTCTCTTAATGCATATCTCCCAGCGAGGCATAAATATATTCATGCGATACATGAATATTGACTCGCGATGCATGAATATTGACTCGCGATGCATGATTATTGACTCGCGATGCATGATCTTTCGCGATGCATGAATATTGACTAGCGATGCATGATCTTCCGTGATGCATGAATAATGAATCGTGATGCATGAATATTGACTCGCGTTGCATGAATATTTACTCGCGATTCATGAAATTGACTCGCGAAGCATGGTTTTCCGCGATGCATGAATATCGACTCGCGATGCATGAATAATTATATTGCCCCCAACGATGATAACAGTAAAATGACTTCCAGATAGTATATCGTCTTGATCAATAATAAAAATAATTAACAACTCCGGGCAATACATAGTATCATATCCGACATTATAATGCAAACGACGTATTTTACGAAAACCGCAAACTCATCCTTGAGGTTTTCGTTTGATTCATCTTCGAATCTAGCTAGACGTTCTTTATAAATTTCATGTTGTTGGAAACTGATTGAAATAAATAATTCATATTCCCAAGTCTCTACACCAAGCGATATAAAACGCTTCCTGCTTCTAAGAAAAACTATTGACTTTGGGATAGTTTTCTCTTCCTTTGACTTCTCCATGTTGATCCATCGGAAGAATTTCCTGATTTCACAGTAAAGCTATAAATCTGCCTTCACAGAAGAATTGTTATTTTTTTTAAAAAAAATAAACAAACAAATATGTGTCGATTTCTTTAGCTGTCTGCTAATGTCCTACTTCTCTGATATTTTTCTCGATCTCCCGACTCTTGATAGATAAGACAAAATATTTTACACCAAAACAAATGTAACATAAAAGGGAAAATTTAAGAGAAAGAAATTTTCGAGAAAAAGTTTCTGAAAAAGGTCACTGCCATGTCTTGGCATATCAGGCTCAACAAACTTTTTCGAGTCTGATTCTTGGAGGTCTATCTGATTGTTCGCTGGGGAGTTTTCGAAGTCACTCCGGACTTGTAGCTAAACCCATGCTGATATTTTGAGGCCATTTTCAAAATTTCGGTCCTAGTTAACTTTCTTGCTTATCTTTCCACATTAACTTAGCAGATCGCAGAATTTCTGAGATTTTCTCAAAAATTCTTTCCTAGTTGCACATCTCGAAATATCATCAGTCTTGACTTGCTGAGGAATAATCTTCATCTCCAGAATTTTTGAGTCCCTCTCTAAAATTCCATCCCAGTTTCTATTGCATAGAGGAATAGAAATATTACGGGAGATATGACCGAGCCCTTATGGTGCCTACGTATCCCGTTGAGGCAGGAATTAGGTCAAACATAATTCCCCCTCAAAGGTTAACAAAATAAAAAGAATTACAAAGAAACCGGCCAAGGCCGACATAGGCTGCCTACGTATCTTATTCTTTAGAATTCAGGTCGAACGTATTTCAAATAAAAGATATAATTAAAGGGGATAAATGGGGTGACCGAAGCCAACATAGGCTGCCTACGTATCTCATTCTTGAGAATTCAGGTCAGACGTAGTTCATTACAGGAGGGATAAAACATGAGCAAAACAAATACAAGTTAATAGAATGATTACAAGTAAATAACAGGAATGCAAACTGAAGCTTCACACGTAGTATCTCTTGTCAGCATTTCAGTTGATTGGTTTCGGCCATACGATGCCATCCATCTCTGATAGGACAAAAGCACGTCCAGATAATACTTTACGGACTGTGTTATGACCTTTCCAGTTTTGTGCAAACTTTCATTTGTACTCGTCTTGATGAGGAAAAATAAGCTTAAGAAC
Organism: Solanum pennellii; assembly: GCF_001406875.1. Lineage (NCBI taxonomy): Eukaryota > Viridiplantae > Streptophyta > Magnoliopsida > Solanales > Solanaceae > Solanum > Solanum pennellii. The sequence continues at coordinate 41,862,355 of NC_028646.1, read as the reverse complement.
AAACTGACTTACTTTGAAAATTCTTGCTCTTACTCTCTTGTGAAAGGTACGAACCATTCACTGCCTATATAATTGACAATGAAAGACGGCAACCATTCTCTTCTCATCAATCAAAGTTAGTTAATCATTCCACTTGCTGACCCATTCAACATTACTTAACTCAGCCTCTTGGATGATTCTCAAAGACGGTATTTCGACTTCATTAGGTATGACTGCTTCTTGTCCATATACTAGCAAATATGAGGTGGCTCAAATTGATGTTCTGACAATCATGTGGTACCCCAGTAAAGCATATGGTAACATCGTATGCTTACCTCGATGCTTGTCAATCATTTTCCTTAGAATCTTCTTGATATTCTTATTGGCGGCCTCCACAGCTCCATTCATTTGAGGACAATGAGCGGTCGAGTTTTGATGAGTAATCTTAAATTCCTCGCATATCTCTCTCATATAGTGAGTGTTGAGATTTGCACTATTATCACTAGTGATGGATTCTGGCACTCCAAATCTGCATATCAAATTGTTGCTAACAAAATCAGCCACCACTTTCTTGGTTACCAACTTGGATGAAGCTGTTTCCACCCACTTGGTGAAGTAATCAACGGCAACCAAATTGAATTTGTGTCCATTAGAAGCGGATGTCTCTATCAAATCGATGACATCCATTCCCCAAGCTACAAATTTCCAAAGTGAACTCAACAAAGTCACAATCAAGAACAAGTATCCTCTTCCTCAGATTAATGATTTATTTGATCAACTCCAAAGTGCATGTTTCTTTTCCAATATTAACTTGATATAGAGATTCACCAACATAGGGTAAGAGGTGAAGACATTCCTAAGATGGCATTTCGAACAAGATATGGTCACTATGTGTTCTTAGTAATGTCCTTTGGTCACACTAATTCTCCGACATCATTGATGGACCTAATGAATTGGGTATTTTAAAGTTACCCAGATAAATTTTTCATTGTCTTCATCGACGACATATGTGTACATTCGAAAACTGAGGATGAACACATGGATCACTTCAGGGTGGTGTTGTAAGTGCTTAAGGAACACCAATTGTTTCCCAAGTATAGCAAATGTGAGTTTTGTTTGAGGTCGATTACGTTTCATGGTTATGTCATCTCGAGTGAAGGTGTAAAGGTTGATCCAAAGAAGACCAAATCGGTGAAAAATTGTCCTAGACCTTTTGCTCCTACGGATATTAGGAGTTTCTTAGGACTAGCCGGTTAGTATATAAGGTTGGTTGACGTGTTTGCATTAATGGAATACCCCTTTATAACCTTTACCTAAAAGAATGTGAAATTGATGTGGTCGGAGCCATATGAAAAGAGATTCCAAATGTTCAAGGATAGGCTTACTTCCGCTCCGGTATTGACTCTATTGGAGGGTACTAAGGGTTTTGTGGTTTATTGTTATGCATCTCGAGTCAGGTTGGGGTGTATTCTTATGCCACATGGCAAATTTAAAGCTAATGCTTCTAGGAAAATCAAAATTCATGAGAAGAATTACCCGACACATGGTCTTTAGTTACCGGTCGTTGTATTTGCCTTGAATATATGAAGGCATTATCTCTATGGGATTCATGTTGATGTCCATACGGATCATAAACGTCTCCAATATGTATTCACTAAAAAGTAGTTGAATATCTAGAAACGGAGATGGTTAGATTTGTTGAAAGACTATGACATGATTTTTCTCTATCACCCTAACAAGGCTGATCTGGTAGCGGATTCTCTAAGTGAATTGTCCATGGGAAGTGTGTCCCATGTTGAAGAAACCAAGAGAAACCTAGTGAAAGATGTTCATAGATTGGCTCATTTAAGGGTTCGAATTGAAAGTTCTCCAAATTGTGGTATGTTGGTACGTTATAACTCCGAGTCCTATTTGGTGGTTTATATTAAGTCTATGCAACACCTTGATCCATTATTTATGGAGCTGAAAGAATCGGTTATATGTAAGATTAATAAGTCAATCTCCCAATGTGGGGTATTTGAGGATTAGGATACTTGAGGAAGCTTATGGATCCCGCTACTCTATTCATTCGGGTTTTACAAAGATGTACCATGTTGATTGAGAGGTGTTTTGGTGGGATTGACTGAAAAGGGATATTGCGAAGTTTGTTGTATCGTGTCCTAATTTCCAACAAGTGACGACTGAGCACCAAAAATTGAGTGGTCTAGTACAAGAAATACAAATTCCTACTTAGAAGTGGGAAGATATTAATGTGGATTTCATTGTAGGTTAGCCTAGAAATAGAATGCAATATAACTTAATATGGGTGGTAGTGGACAGATTGACCAAGTACGCTTACTATATTCCCATTAAGTCTACTTATTCGGCGAAAGATTATGGAAGAATCTATCTTTACATGATAGTGAGTCTTCATGGTTTCTATTTTTCCATCATATCTGATAGTGGTGCTCAACACACATGAAGGTGTCAAAGGTCATTTCAAAGAGGTTTGGGTACTCAAGTGAAGTTAAGCACCACTTTTTATCCTCAAATTGATGGTCAAGCGGAGAGTACTATTCAAACTCTTGAAGATATGCTTAGGTCTAGTATTATTGACTTTAAGGGAAATTTGGATGATCACTTGCCGTTGGTGGAGTTCTCATATAACAATAGTTTTCATTTATCCATCTCTATGGCTCCATATGAAGCTTTGTACGGTAGGAGGTGTAGGTTTCCCATTGTGTGGTTTGAGGTTGGCGAGTCTTAGCTTCTTGGTCCCAACTTGATCTATCTGACTTTAGAGAAAGTTCATCATAAGTTACTATTTGCAAAAAACCTATAGTAGGCAAAGTCTTATGCCAATCATTGGAGAAGACACCTTGAATTTGGAGAAGGATAAGATGTATTTGAAAATTTCACCCATCAAAGGGGTGGTTAGATTTGGAAATAATGGGAAGTTAATTTCTCGTTATGTGGGTCCCTATGAATCTTTTCAAAGGGTTGGGAATGTTTCATATGATTTGAAACTCCCTAGTGAGCTATCTTCAGTTCATCCGATTTTCCATGTTTCTATCCTCAAGAAGTGAATTGGTTATCCCGAGTCTATTCTTCATATATAAGGTACTGGTGTGAAGGAGAACCTTTCCTTTGAGGAGGTTCAAGTTGAAATCCTTGATAGTTAACTGAAGAGTTTGAGGAAAAAAATGTGGCCTCCATAAAAGTGCTATGGAGAAACCACCTAGTTGAAGGAGCAACATGGGAGGCCGAGGCGGAGAAGAATTCCCGTTATCCTCATATCTTTACTAGTGAAGGTTATTTGTCCTCTTTAATAATGAAAATAATGACTAAATTTGAAGTTGCTTTTATTTTTGGTGAAGTTTCCCAAAAAATGCTTATATTGCAGTGAATTATGCCTTTAGGCCTGAAAATTTGCAATTCTTCTTGTTGTGCATTATGTTGAGCATTTTTATATGGTGAGTCTTTATGAAAGAATGTTAAGCATGTCGGTAAGTTTATTTTTTGCATAGTTGACCCATATATGGTATGTTAAGCTCATGTTGTTGTGAGAAGGAAATTCTTCATATTGTGACGTTGTTCTTTATGTGTAGTAATTGTGTTCTTGCTATTTGTAAATTAAATTATTGATATTATAATTCAAGTAAATATGTATTTTTTTTGATTGGTCTTCTAATCTTGAGTCATTCTTTCACTTCAAAAACATTTTTGTGTCATTCGGGGACAAATATTCCTAAAGGAGGGATAATGTAACACTCCGAAAGTGTAAGACGTGCCCTAGAGCCTAACATAAGTTTGAAAAGGTTTAGACAGTGTTTTAAGATCATATATATAATGTATATAAGTCGTTTAGGAAGTTTCAGAACCAAAATGACAAGAAAAGTCCAAGACATCTTGAAGCTACTCTAATTGAACTAGTGAAACGTCCTTAGGTTTCATAAATATTTAGGATTGGTGTATGAGGTCTAAAACTTGTCAAATGGCTTTTAATAGATAAAACCATGTATATATAGTAAAACCCACCAAGGTCTCCTTAAGGGTCCATGAAAGGACCCCAAACTTGGCTTGACGAGCTATCAAGGCAGCAGTCAAATTACACATAGATGAAACATGTCCGCATCACGGATTTGGGTGGATTTTTGTCAAATTTCATGTTCCTGTCGCAGGAAGGACGCGGACTATACTGTCTCTAAAATTAATCTAGAAAATCATGCGGGAACTGATCCGCGTTGAGGACTTGTTTCCCGACGAAAATCTTAAATTTGGATTTGATGTTTGACTTCATTAACGGGTCAATTTAAGGGAGGGATCTGTTGGTTATTTCATGGGGGTTCTATATATGTATTTCCAATCAGATTTCACTCATATTTACTAACTTATATGAAATCCACAAATCAATACCCAAAAGCTATCACCTCTCTGTATTCATTCTCCATTGAAGGAAGAAGAAAGTTTGAAAAAGAAGACAATTTTTTCTAAGATTTCACATGAATTTCATGGATTAATCTTCATTAAGATATAGGTTCTTTACTCTTGGGTTTCCTTTCCCCATGAGATCCTCTCAAAGATGATTTCCAAAATACCTTATTCCTAGGGTTTTTCTATTCTAATTGGTTTTCTTATAAAATTCAAATTGATGATAAAATTTGATGTCCTAAGAATAATTAAGTGTAGATTGTTGATAAAATAATGTTAATTGATGCAATTTCATATAGATCATGTTTCTTTTCCCCAAATTCCCCAAATCTTTGATCTTGCTTATGAATTGATGGGAATTGAAGAATGTATTGATTGATAGACATGTTTTATCATTTCTAATTCATTCATGGACTGCCTAGGGTAATGTATTGTTGGTATTGGGTCTATTTCATGAAAAATACATGATGAACCCTATTCCCCTAAACCTAGGTTATTAAATGAAGTTAATTGGGATTGTGATGATACAATTGATCTTGTTATTATGTTAATTACTGTTGTATGATGATATGATACCCATGGCTGGGTTAAGTTTGAGGGTTGATGGTAAGACCTTTATGATGGCTTGTGAAGGAGATTTTGTAAGTCTTGTGATCTTAACTCTTTACTTCAATTATGTATACTTTTGATTAAGTGATTATGTTGTATTGAAGTCTACGTTATACTAAGTTCCATAGGGTTGGTATGATGTTCAATTGAAATGTCTTGAGTATGGTTTTTGAGGTGTTGGGTAAGATGTAAATGTTATAAGGATGGTAATGACTTACCAATGTGACTTATTATCAATGACTATGAAAATATGCTAACCTCATCTCTGTGAATTCTAATGAAAGGAAAATACTCATTACATTCTTATTGAGCTATGATAATGATGATTATATAAGGGGTAGATCGCATGACCTAAACTAAGCTATGTTCATTAATAAAGTTAATAAAAATTTAGAGAGGGATGTTAGCTTAGTACTGAGAGATATTGACTGTCACACTCGAAGAGCATACCCTGGATTAGACCGGCCTCATCGTTCTATCAGAGGACTCAGACAAGTCTCTTAGCATTCGTCATAACATGTCATCAGTTAAAATTTGTGGATATTTAAAAACATTTATCATACTATTGAAGTATACTTAGAATTCATACTCAACATTTATAAACCATACGATATTCTAAGGAATTGTCTCAAATATATGTAGAACAATCTAAGATTTCAAATCGGTAGTTAGCCAATAAATAGTCAATATGCCATATAGGCCTTAATACAAAAAAATACATAGAAAACATGAAGGAAATATATTATCCTAATATCTACTAAAGTCTTCATATACTAGAAAATAAATGATAGCGTCCCTAATAAGACTTGTAGAAAGAGTTCCAAGCTTCTTCAAATCATCTTCCTTATACTTTAATGGACGGAACCTACAGTTGTAGTGATATATATTAATGGGGTTAGTACTCCACATGTACTAAGTATGGGTATATGCACATAACACATAAGGACATGCATGAAAAAGGATCATTTATCATTTCATTAAAAAACATACAAAGTCATGTGAAAGTATTCAATGCACATACAATATAACGTGTACAAACTATGTATACCATCAACTTACAACATGATCATGATCAAAGACATATTATCATAGAGTCATGTTAACACATTTCAATAAATCATATACACATAACATACAAAACACTTACCAATGATCTCATACCCAACCTACAAGTGCAATGGTCATGTGAAGCCCAATAACCCCACACAATCAAGTAGATAAGATAGGAGACCATAAGTAAAGCTTTGCTTCATGTAACTTGTATCATAAGTAGTCATCACTTTTTATAAAAATATAACCCAATAAAATATTCATCATAATGACCAACATTCATTTTAGAGTAAAAAATCATGTATCATAAACATATATCTTTCACGTCATCATATTTCTAAGAACAATTACCTAGGACTTCCCCTAGAGTCAACTTGTGCAATGTCTAGGTAGTGTCCCATACCACTACCTATACTTAGCAAACTCCTCAAGTCACCCTAGTCAACGTTCATTTACTTGTATTTTACATGAGGGAACATTCGCCTTAACCGACATAGACCATTTAAGCTATAGATGGAATCCATTGTCTACCCTACACTGAAAAGAGGTGATCTACCGGCAAAAGTAGAACCTACATGACATTGCTTTCTAGGTGGATCCACTAGCTAGTATACTATGGTGGCAACATAGTTCAAGAAATAGGATATGTATTAGATAAATGTAGTAACACATTACATGGGAGGATCAATCTCATGAAAATCATTGTGAATTTACCTTCCCGCTAGGGATGGGACACTTCCCATATCTAGCTCATCGGTGCTTACCTTAAGTACCTTTCTTGAAATGACCTTTAAGTTTTCTTTTATTATTAACATATTATAGGTCATAGGAGATTATCTCCTTGTATAACATGATCATGAGTTCTTTTAGATTAAATGAGAATTTTCCTTTCATCGTAACCTTTCTTCTGTGCGATTTACATCACATAATCATCTTGTGTAAAGCATACAAGAGAGTACAATAACTTGCATATTCGTATTCTTATCATAATATAACAAGAAACATGTTCATAGCCTAGAATATTCACATAGAAACATGATACATACTTTTCATAACATAGCATCATAGTTAATAGGCTAATAAATCATTGAGAGTAATAACACTTAGAGAGGCTTACGTCTTGCTTCCAACAATCTTATTCATCATGCAATATTCATAGCCATACATAGTGAAATACTAAATGACATAATTAAGAACAACTCATAAAATCATGTACAAGATCAATACATAGCATTGGAGAAGGTAAACGTGTAATTAAAGGGTTCATGCAAATGTTAAAATCTAACCCTAACGCTTTCACGTTATCAAATATTACAAACAACCCATTAGAAATCATCACATAGAGAAAGATCATGCATCACAAGACATTAAACATTATCACTGAATTAATCAACAATTCATGCGATATTAAATATAGAAAATATTTACTTTTCATTGAAAATCATAAATATAGGGTTAGGAAGAAAATCCATTTTGTAGAATAAAATCCATAGTATTTGAACTTCTTGAAAACTTACCTTGAAAGGAACTCTTAGATAAAGGAATTCAAAGAGTGAAAAAACCATACCTTATATATGAATAATCCACGAAAATCTTATTGGAATCTTTGAAACCTTCATCTTCTTCCTTAACCTTTTCTTGTTATTCATTGGAGTTCTGAAAAGAGAGCGTTCTTGAGAGAAAGTCAAATTTCGGTTTGATCTTATTTGGAAGGTGTAAAAGTGGTCTAAAACTTTCTTAAAATACATATATAGTCGTCCCATGAATTACACCAAAAGACTCTCCACTTAAATTACCAAAATGCCCCTCCAAAATTGACTAAAAATAGGAGAGCATTTGACTTAGTTATATTCTGAATTTTTTCTAAGGGTTTTGGCTTTGACTATGAAATTTAATTAATTAATTATGTTTCTAATTTAATTGATTAAGTGACCTAGGGTAATTACTAAAGTACCCCTATGTAATTAGGATCATAACCAACCCCTTTGGACCATCCTAGGTTAGGTACTAGTATGTTTCTTGAGTTAGTTACTAGGCTAGTGTTACCCGGTTAGGTCTTAGGATTTCGGGCACACTAGTTAGTTATTTTTTGTTAGTCCTAGGATAGTTATCTAGTTATTTAAGTTAGTTAGAGTCTACAATTATTTAGGAAGCTAGGGGTTCCTACCCCCCTAACCTCCCTAGCCGAATTCTGTTGGGGTGGTCGCTTGGTCTCTTGGCGGTTAGCACATGTGCTTGCACATGTGTTGCAAGTGTGTTGCTGATGATTTTATGTCCAAGGACCCTCACTTGGTCCTTGGGCATTTCTTAATCTACATGATTTTTTAAATGATCATGTGCTATGGTACCTTTGTTTGACAGTTGGATGCCTCATACCTAATGTGTACAACTAAAAAAATTAATATTTTAGCTTAGAGTTTTCATTGCAGGTACAATCCCTGGACAATGTTGGATTGGAGGATTTTAACATCAAACTCTATCTTTATTTACTTGTTCATACTTAGAAATTTGCTAAATATCAAGGTGTATTTTAAGTTACTTGTTAATACGTAGAAATTGGCTAACACCCTAGAGCCAATATTCTCTAACATGACCAATATTACTCAATATTGGGATTTGGTATGTCTATGTACCCCATACATATTCTTAAAACTTAAAAGTCTCTTCACTAGACAAATACATTTTTCTGGAGTGTTACATTGACATTGGGAGGGGTTGACTTTCCATAGAGAAAGATTCACCTTATAGTTCCACAAAAGGTGTAGATTCCCCTATAAGTGATACTCACACTATGACTTCTCATGAGATGAAGCTTCAATTTCCAAGGGTCATGTATAGAGTTTATACATATCTCTTAGTTCCTTAAACTATGTTGCCTCCAACAAAAGACTAGCTAGTGGATCCACCTAGAAAGCTATATTTATGATTTGTTCTACTTTGGCCGGTAGACCACCTTCCATCGGTGTAAGGTTCTACAAAATCAGATTCCACACTTAGATCTTTCGGTCTATGTCGCTTAACTCAACTGTTCCCTAAACAAAAAAAACTAATGAAGTACAAGCTAATTAGGGTGACTTAAGAGGTTTGACTTAGCCTAGGTAGGGGTATGGGACTTTACCTATGCCTTTTAGTAGTTTGCCTTGAGGTAAGCCTTAGGTGGTTTTTCTTATGTAAGTATATGCTTATAAATGTTAATGACACTATGTGATGTATATTACTCTTATGAACATGTACTTGGTCTCTATTGCTAAAGTATGATATTATGTACTTTTAATGATATGTAATGTGGAGGTTTACATTGGTTATGGTTCTTGATAGGTTTACTTGATTAAGTATGGTCATGGGGTTTTGCTTAGTTATTGCAAAAGTGGACTTAATGAGGGTAATGAGTAATAGTCTTTCTTTGGTTATGTTTTAATGAACTCTTATTCCTGCTTGTGATGTTATGTCATGATGATAGAGTTGTGTTTGATTATGGGTTCAAGTATGTTGATATGCTTCTGAGTTGATTTGACTTGAGGTGGTTTGGTCTTGTATAGTACATGGTATTGACTTGATGAATATGCATTATTGACTTGTATTAGTTTCTTGAATGTGCTTAAGGCTTTCTAAATGAAGAGTAGCATGTTTTAAATGAAATGTCCTTTTTGGTATGATTTCACTTGTTTTATGTGCATATACTCATACTTAGTACAACTGTGTAACAACACATCTTTTATGTTTACTACAAATGTTTGATCCAGTCGTTGAACATTGCACAATGTCATTTGAAGACTAATTGGGTTCCTATATTCCAAAGTATTGTAGGTCCTCACTTCCAGAGGAAGATGCTATTATCTACTGATTGTATGTTGTTTAGTCTTAAAGACACTGTTAATTCTCTTTCATTTTGGTACTATAATTTTAAAGACTATATGTGTCTATGATTGTTGATGTAAGGTCTAGGCACGCTTTAATATTAGAAAATGTTATAGACTTCTTATGACATTATGTTCCTATACTATTTATGTGAAATTAAAATAGAAGACTAAGTAAATCTTCTTATAGGAAGGATCCATGTATGCTCAATTTGAATATATATTATGTGTATGCGTGGGGTTAATCTAAACTTCAAGATAGATATAGAAATGTTTAAAATTTTCTGCATTTTTAACCTATGAACGTAATAATTCAAGATAAGAGGCTAGTTTTAGTCCTGTATGAGGATGACGACACCGGTTATTTCTACGGGGTGTTCCCCCGATGTGACAAATATGACAACTTACGGATGATACATCATCTTGCCCACGCTTCTAGAACTGTCCTATACTTTTTAGTCATATAGGATGCCTTAACTAATGGATCCACTATTCTATGGTAAAAATCATTTAAGAAATCATCGAAAAGTATGATTCTTTACTACCTATGACGGCTATAAAGTTGATGGAGACGTTAATTATCGGAACTCAAACTTTCCCACATATTGGTGCTCAATACTACTGCAAAAATACTCAGTTCATATGTTTAAAAACATAACTTTTTTTATTTGGTTTTAGATAATATCTCATAACATAGCTTAAAGGATCTCTTAAAATCGGTGTTCACTTTCTTTCTCAAAACTCTTTTAGAAATCTTATTTTCCTCTCATCTTAAGTGTGAAAACATTTACTCTTTGGAGTACTTAGTTCCATATATCATTTCATTGAAAATGAACTTTACTCTTACTCTTTATTCCAGTCAAAGCATAAGTCTAAAAAACAAAGTTAAAAATTTGTAAAAAACTTCTAAAAATATTAATGCCGAAATATTGACATGAGCGACTCAAAAAAAGGTTTTTTAAATGCCGAAATATTGACGTTAGCGACTGAAAAAAAGGTTTTTTAAAAAATAATTATAGATAGAACTTAATACTTAGAATTGAATAACTTCGATTATACTACTCACTTAAAGAATTCTTGAACGTTCATGAGAAATTATGAGCACGAACTACTCGACTCAAGGACTCAAAGATATGTTCCATCTTAAAATTGTTCGACTTAAAGTGTTCATAAAGAATTATGGGCATGAAAAATTCAACTCAATGACTTCATTAATAACATGTAATAGTTCCATGATTACAATTATAAACTCAAAGGGGATTTGGAACTTAGTACTAAATACTTAGAACTTTAAGATACTACTCTTCTCAATGGTACTCAAATGATGGAGTTTATGTCGAAGTTATGGGCATGGACGACTCGACTCTAAGATCTACATACTAATATGGAACTCTTGAATAATACTCTTCTCATTATCATTATTTATTGCCATAAATATGCACATCTTTGCAAAACAAGTCAAAATTACATTAACTCATTATTTTCTTTATGAATAGTAATAACGATCAATAATTAGCATAGAGATGAGGATAACGGGACTTCATGTTGGCCTCGACCTCCTTTGTTTACCCTTCAATTAGGTGGTTTCTCCATAGAACTTTCACGGAGTCCACCTCTTTGTTCTCAACTTCTTCACTTGTTGATCAAGGATTTTAACAAGAACCTCCTCATTGGAGAGGTGCTCATCCACTCCAAGACCTTCCATAGGATGATTGGACTCTAGATCACCAATGCACTTCATAAGAATGTATACATGGAAAACCGGGTGAACAAAAGTTAGCTCACTAGGTAATCTCAATTCGTAAGCAACCTTACCCACTCTTTGAAAAATTTCATAAGGACCCACATAATGAGGACTTAAGTTCCCTTTCTTACAAAACCTAATCACCCTTGTCATGGGTTAAATTTTTATGTACAATTTATTACCTTCATAAAACTCTAGCTCTCTTCTCCTATTGTCAGTGTAAGAATTTTACGAGCTATAGGCTGTTTTCAATCGGTCCCTTATAAAATGGGCACTCTTCCAAAAAGTGAAAATTCACTAACTTAGAACCACCCTACTGGAGATTTACATTTCCTACCATACAAAGCTTCAAAAGGAGTCATGGAAATGCATGAACGGTAACTATTGTTATAAGAGAACTCAACCAAAGGAAAGTGATTATCCCAACTTCCCTTGAATTCGATGACACAAGATCTAATAATATCCTCAAGAGTTTGAATAGTGATCTTCATTTGAACATCCGTTTAGGTATGAAAAGCGGTGCTCAATTTTACTCTTGTACCCAAACCTAGATGTGAAATTCATGCCCCTATCAAATATGATAGAGAACGGAATACCATGAATACTCCCAATGTCATCAATAAAAATCTTTGCAGAATCCTCCGCCGAGTAAGTGGATTTAAAGAGAGTAAAGTGAGCCGATTTGGTCAATCTATCCACTACTACCCATATTGAGTCATGTTGCCTTAGAGTCTTAGGCAAACCCACCATAAAGTTCATGTTAATGTCTTCCTAGTTCCAACTAGGAATTTGGATCTCTTGAAGTAAACCACTCGTCTTTAAGTGTTCGGCTTAAATTGTTTGTCTTTCAGTAGTTGGAAATTTGAACACTTTGCAATAAAATCCACTATGTCCTTTATAAATCCACCCCACCAAAACACTCCACTAAGGGCATGATACATCTTCGTAGAACCCAGATTAATCGATCAACGGGACCCATGATCTTCTTTAAGAATCCGGTTTATCCAATCATCGACATTGGGTACACACAACCTATATTGATAACTCAAAACACCATTCCCTTCCTTGGGAGAATGACTCATTCATCATACCAAGAACCGATTCTTTCAACTCTATCAACAATTGATCAAGGTGTTGCTTAGACTTCACCTCAACAACCAAATATTAATCAGAGTAATGACGACCACCATAACACCATTTGGAGAACTTTAAATTAGAACCCCTAAACGAGCCAATCTATGAACATTTTTCACTAGGTTTATCTTGGATTCTTCCACATGGGACACACTTCCCATGGAAAATCTACTTAGAGCATCCGCTACCACATTAGTCTTGCCGGGGTGATAGAGAACACTCATATCATTGTCTTTCAACAACTCTAACCTTATCCGTAGCCGGAGATTCAACTCCTTCGGATTGAATACATAGTGGAGACTTTTATCGTCCATATACACATCAACATGAACCCCACAAAGATAATGCCTCCATATTTTCAAAGAAAATACTAGGGCCGCTAACTCAAGGTCATGAGTCTGGTAATTATTCTCATGAACTTTGGTGTTGCCTAGAAGCATAGGATATTACTTTTCCATGTTGCATAAGAACACACCCTAACCCGACTAGGGATACATCACAACAGACCACAAAACCCTTATTACCCTCCGCTAGAGTCAATACCACAGCCGAAGTAATAATATCCTTATTCATTTGGAGTCTCTTTTCACATGACTCCGACCACTCAAATTTCCCCTTCATTTAGAGTCAAGGTTGTCAAAGTGGAGGCCATGGATGTAAACCCATCGACAAATTTTCTACAAAAACCGTCTAGGCCTAAGAAACTCCTAATATCTGTAGGAGCCAAAGGTCTAAGAAAATGTTTCACTGGTTCGGTCTTTCTTGGATCAACCTCTACACAATCCTTAGAGTTGATATAACCAAGAAATGTTACCGACCTCAACCAGAACTCAAATTTTCTATACTTGTCAAATAATTGGTGTTCTTTAAGAACTTGCAACACCGCACTCAGATGATCCATGCGTTCATCCTCATTTTTCAAATATACCAAGATGTCTTCAATGAAAACAATGACAAATGAATCTAGGTAACTTTGAAGCACCCTACTCATTAGGTACATAAATGCCGCCAGAGCATTAGTGAGACCGAATGACATTACTAAGAACTCATAATGACCATATCTAGTCTGAAATGCCGTCTTAGGAATTTCTACTCCTCTCACCCTAAGATGGTGAATCCTGATCTCAACTCAATCATGGATAACTCGTACCTCAGAGTTGATCAAATAAATCATCAATCCCAAGGAATGGATACTTGTTCATAATTGAGACTTTGTTGAGTTGATGCTAATCAATACACATTCTAAGGTACCCATCCTTCTTCTTCATAAACAATATTGGAGCGTCCCATGGAGAAATACTAGGCCTAATAAAGCCCTTGTCAAGTAAGTCTTTGAGCTTAGCCTTCAAATCTTTCAATTCGTCTGGAGCCATCCGATAAGGAGGAATTAAAATGGGATTTGTATTTTGTAGCAAGTAAATAACAAAATCAATTACCCATTTGGGAGGAATACCGAGAATATCATTATGAAAGACTTCCAAAAATTTCCTCACTACGGGGACCGACTCAATGGGAAAAATTTCGGAGTCTAAATCTTGGACTCTTACTATATGCTATAAACACCCTTTAGAGATGATGCTACAAGCTTTCAAACAAGAAATGATACGGCCTCTAGGAATAGAATTTACCCCCTTTCACTCTAAAACGGATTCATTTTGAAAGTTAAACTTCACCTACCTTTTTCTGCAATCTATGGACGCGAAACAAGCATGTTACTAATCCATACCCAAAATAACATCAAAATCAACCATATTGAGTTATACTAACTCCACATAAGTAACTCTATTGGGAAACATTAAAGACAATTTCTATATACTCTGTTAGCGACAAATGACTCACCCGCCGGGGTTGTCACCATAAAATGTTCATTCAATATATCAGACAAAATATCAAACTTTTTAGCTAATAGAGGAGTAACAAATGACAAAGTAGCACCGGGATCAAGTAAAATATATACATCAATTGAAAAGACTTTCAACATATCGGTCACTATATCGGGAGAAGCCTCTTGCTCACCCAAGAGCGGAGAGCATAGAAACGATTCTTCTTCAGAGCTTCTACATTATAACCACTTGCTTTTCCACTCCCCTTGTCTTGCCCCTTAAAATTTCAGCGATGTCGAACTTTGTGCCCACTTTTACCATAACTAAAGCAATTGTCCGTCTAAATGAGGCATTCAACATAATGCTTCTTGCAACACTTATAACAAGTTGGCTTCTTACTTGGTTAACTAGTAACCCTTCCCTTTTGAGGCTCAGAATTAGACACCCTAGCATCACGAGCCTTAGGGATGGAAGGAACTAGATTGGAGAACCTCTTTTTGAACCTACACTTGTCTTGGATAAAAAGCCTACCCTTTCAAGAACCACCATCAAAAGACTTTGCCCTATTTGCATATCTTCTCTTCCTCTTAACCCTTGTCTCATCCACTTGTTGAGCATGAATCATGAGACGAAAAATGTTCATAGTATTACGTAGCATAGCCGAACGACATTCTTCTTTCATGTCATTCGACAATTCTATCACAAAGCGACTCATTTCATCTCTAGGGTCACAAACCAAAGAAAAAGCATTACATGACAATTTAGTGAATTTTGAAGAATTGTCAAGTACACTCATACCTCGTTCACGAAAGTTGATGAATTCTTCCACTTTGGCTTCCCACTTCTCTCTACGAAAAAAATCGATCAAGAAAAGCATTCTTGAAAATCTCCCATGTCACATGACCACCCCTTAGAGGCATATTGTCTCTCCATTAAACATACCAAGTTTTGGCCAAATCTTTGACTTGGTACGTGTCTAACTCGGCTCCGTCACTAGTAGTTAACCCCACACATAGAGAATTTTGTAGATTTCATCAGCGAACTCTTGGGGGTCTTCCTCAACTTTGGACCCATAAAAAGAAGGAGGATTCATCCTAGTGAAATCCATCCAACAGAAGGCTATGGTGCTAACTTGTTGATTTCCTCGGGGTACCACCTCTTGATTAGCTTGGGTCGTCATAGCTTGAACTTGACTAGTAAGGGTAATTGGGTAATTTTGAAATCAACTATGAAGTGAACTCTTGGGGAATGAAATTGTAACGACCTGTTTAGTCGTTTTGAGCAGCAGATTTTATTTCTGGAAAATTGGCTGAGGAAACGGACCCCACGACGGAACATCACAGGCACGACGGACCGTCGCAGGGTCTCGTTTCAGCATACTTAGAAATTCTGAAATTGGGTACTGAAAATCGACTCTCTGTAATCTGTGACGGACCTGCAGGACGTGCCGTCACATCCACGACGAGCCGTCGTAAGCTCCCGTTGCAAAACACTTCAACTCTTGAGAAATTGGTACGGGAAACGAGTCTCTGACCGTCAGGACGGAGGTGCAGGACGGACCGTCACAG
>NC_028646.1:41843312-41843595 GCF_001406875.1 Solanum pennellii | reverse complement strand
TTTAGGAAAATTCCATTCTTTCATTCTTCTTTCGTGCTACTACTTGAGTCCAATTGGTATCTAGGTGATACAAATTGGTATCTGACCATCTTCATTCTATTGCGCAGATGGTTAGGACTAGAGCAACGACCGCACCAGCAACAACAACGGAAAGACAAGAAACTACTGAGCCAGCCACTGGGGCTGTGGCTCGAGGAAGAACAGCGGCAAGAGGCCGTGGAAGAGGTCGTGGGAGGACGTCCTCTAGAGGAAGAGGACGAGCCCCTAGCCCATCTGATACTAG
>NC_028646.1:41775754-41839159 GCF_001406875.1 Solanum pennellii | reverse complement strand
AATTAATAGATGTTGATTTGTTTTATTTAATGAGTTTAAGTCTTCCGCATTATTTTCTGTTGATATATGTTAAAATGATAAGGGTTAGATTGGTTGGTTCGCTCACATAGGAGGGAAATTGTGGGTGCCAGTCGCGGCCCCGGTTTTGGGTCGTGACAGAAATTCCAAGATTTAAGAATACATAACTTATTAAAGCTTAATCCACTAAATTGAAGTGAAAATGAATCAACCTTCTTCTTCAAACTTTCTTCCTTCTTCAATGGAGGTATTGGGGAGAGAGAATGTAGAGAGAGGTAAGAGCTTTTGTGTTTTGTGTTGGGAAATTGGTTTGAATGAGTAAAAATGACTTAAAATTACCCTTAGGATATATATAATGACCCCTTACATTACCCAAAACACTCGTCACTTAGTTTGGTCTCTTTGTGGAAACAAAATGTCAACAATACGATTTTACCAAATTTGGGAAGTGGTTACGCATCGCGGGGACAAAACACATTTTACTACCCAAAAATAAATTTTGGGGCAGTGAGGTCTGTGTGGGCTGCCCGTCACACAACATGCCACTGGTTATTGACTTTCGCAGGCTTCTTTGGCAGCATGGCCAACAATGTTGGGGTCCTCCTCCACGACCCTTTGGATAGTCCTTGGGGCGTTGTTATGGGATATTTAGACCCTCTAAACTAATGTATACCGAACCAAAGTCTTTTTACAAGTTTTATACTTTATTTGACCCTCCAAAACTATCCCCAAACATAGCGACGTCAACTAGTTCAACTAAGCTAATTTTCGGACGTCATGGACGTGCTTTGACGTCTTAGATCTAAAACTTCTTGGATGACCTACATACATTATTGTAAATCTTAAAACATTATATAAACCCTTAGACATTCATGTCAGGCTATATTAGGTCTTGAATTTTTTGAGTGCTACAAAAGGATTCACAATTAAAGTCAAAAGCTCTCTTGAACTGTATTCTTAACTCTCTCTTGAATGTGAATTATTAATTCAAGAGCTATGGTTAGTGATATGAAGAAACATGTAATCAAAAACTAGACTACATAATACATTTTCCTCACTCTCATACTCAGTTTCTCAAAAATGTTTGAAAGAATTCTTAAAACATGACTCTCAACTTTACCATGAATTTGATTTATGAATTCAAGGTTGTGATTTATGGTAGGAAAGATCTCGGGATTCTTAAGAGTGTTTTTAGATAGTTGAACATGATAAATGATAAAAATCACTATTTGGAAGCAAGTCTATGATTCGGAGTTGACTGTTAATATTTTGTTGCGAAATAACTTTTGATGCATAAAAGGTCCATGACCTCTCCGTGACAAGAAGAAAATTTTTGTGAATTGGGGAGGCTAGTATGCGATGCGGAGCCAAGGGCCAGATTCACCCAACTTTTTCATTCTTCTTTATCTAAACCCAATTCACCTTAACTCGATTCTTTTGCTAAAAATATCTTGAGATTATTATACTCAACAAATTTACACTATAATCTAACTCTAAAAACTCAATAAATAAACATAATAATATCAAGAACTCCTCCATATCTGTCCAGTTTAAGAATGAAAGCAAATTAAAGAATGCATAACAACAACATCAAAGCTTCAACCGTTTCGAATGAATTTAACCCTGAAATTAATATGATTAGTGTGTGGGTGAACAAACCCAACGACATGCAAGCTTACATACCTGAAAGAAACTTCTTCTTGAAGAACTTGAAAGAAGATCTTGGAAGATGAACGCAGCCTTAATGTTTCTTTAATTCCTTGAGCGTTAGAATTGTTGGAGTGGATGGGAGGGTTTGTTTTATGAAAAAAAAATATTTCTACAAGTTTAGTGCAATTTAGATGAACTCTTAAAAGGATTTAGGACTAAAATACCCTTAGAAAAATATTAAAAACGAGATGGGAGTTTGAATAATTTTTCACTATGTAGAGAGGTTCGTATTGGTATGTAATGCAAAGCCATCACGGAGCTGCTGCCAAGTTTGAACGTCGCTAATAAATAAGTCATTACTTTTTACATAGATCTTAAATTTAGTATCTCAGTGGTGTTTGAATGACAGTTCAATGGAATTTAATTTAATATCTTATTGGTCTCCTAATTCATCTTGTACTAAAATTTATGGTAATTTGAAATGACCGAAAATTTAAGATAAACATATGAATGACTTGAATGTTTTTCTCTTTGGTTCTTCATTGAACATAAGGTGATACTCTATGTAACTTAATTCTTAGGAATATTGAAATTCCTTGGTAAGAATTTACTCACTACGTAGGATAGTTCGAGCGATGACTAGACTAGGGATAGAATCGGGTTACTCTTACTATGGTCTCAGTCAAATGGTGTTCTCTTATTTTATTCAAGCTTAACAAAAATCCTGATGTTCGGATTCTATACCTCTCCATAGGTAATGTCATCCAGAAGCTATTACTCCTTACAACTATATTGGGATCATATAAGAACAACTTAATGTATAAAAAAACAACTTTCAAGCTTAGAACTCTAACAACGACATGGACTCCTACTAACCATCTCCTTAAGGAATTCTCTACCCTTCACTTGATGTCTCATCTTATCATCTCCCTATTAGGTCTAAAGATGGCATTTGAAATCTATGGACCTATTTCACATTGACAACTGTATTATGCTATCTTGTCACACATGGGAAATTATAACTTAATTGGAACCTCATTTGGTAACATACCATCTGGGCACACCTCTTAATGTTTTTGGTAATCTTGTGGCTTAGCCACATTTCACTTCCCTTATCTAAACGTTAGGGTATCTCACTTATTCCACTCATATCTATTGCATCTAATCACCTCAATTGCTCACCTACTCTATGTCAAGTCTTCTACATCAAATCACAAAAATAACATCATCACCCTCATGCTGTGATTCTTTTGATCATGAAACTCATCTCAAATTCAAACTTTACGTTTATGAGTAAATCCAAATATCAATATGATTGCTCGCTTACTATACTAACTTACAACTACTAGATGCAAAGTCAAGAATCATTCTCCAACTAATATTGATGACAAATAGTGTATCCTTACGTGTTAGTATTCAGATTTACAATTTACTATACATTTGTCTTTGCATAATAAGTACTATTCACCCATTCACTATACATCAATGCTTAATTAGTTCTATAAAACATTGAATATTATGGCCACTCCATCAAACTCATAAGCCTAGCTTATACCTAGCACCTCATGAATACTAGCACCTCATGAATACTATTGCTCTTATATTTACCACTTCCACTTGGTCATTACAAACACAATGAAACTTCATCGTAACCCCTTTCTAGTAAAGGTATATTCTAACTCATGTTGACTTGCAACACTTACTGCACCTCCAATCCTGAGTTTTTCACAGCTCATCACTTCTCAGTCTACCCATAAAGTAAAACTCCTAATTCATAACTTACTAGATGCATGACTATGCCAATATAGTTTGCCAAAACATATTATCCCTTACTTAGATGATTAAACCTGTACGTACTTTCATCTAACTCTTTGCACTTTTTTATACTAGAGTTTATACAATTATAACTCATACTATCTCTTTTGGTGAAATCTTACCCAATCTCTATACATACATCCTTATGAGCATCTTAGTTAACAACAAGCTTAGAGAAAAGACTACAACTCAGTGTTAGCTCAATCATACCATTAAAATTAATATGGGTGCATTCCTTTGAAACCAAAAAACATAACTTACTCTTGGGCTTCTCTCAAGTCCCTGAGGAGTTTGATCACTTCCTAAAGATTTCTTCTAAGAATAACTTATTGATAAAGGACTGACTCTACTTTTAAACCAGCTCATATATGATGGGTGGTCGAATGGATGAATATGAGAAACACATGAGCAAGAGTAAAACTCTATGACATAGTTCGATTGCACGATTAAGAGTATGTAAGAAGGGAAAATTTTCTTTATGTCAGTATTCTCTTATTTATAGAAGGGGGCCCCTCACAACCATAATAATATCCTTCTTGACACTGCTTCATTGACACCCTAGGAAAGTTGAACTTTGTTCTCTAATACAAAGTTTATCACGACCCGATCTTACAACCTTGACGTGGCCGGCACTCGATAACCATAATTTGTCCTGAAGAAAAACCTAATTTTGGCTGATTACATGCGGAAGACTAACCTAACCATATAAAACTTTAAAAAATAGAATAAAATATAATAAAATGAACTTTTTCAAATATTTAACACAGATGAACTACCAAGAATAAAATAATATTTTCAACTCACCTTAAAGTAGGCAACTTAAGTGTTTAAATAATTTAACAAAATAATTGAACTAAATTTTGAAACTCTATTGTCTATCGATGAAGGTTCTAAATAACCAAGATGGAAGTTGAAAAAAAGGCCACGACATCCTGATAAAACAAAAAGGTAAATGAAATCCTCTGGAAGCAAGGAGGATCACCATAGATAACTCAAACTCCATGTGGTATCAACAAAGCTCCTGTTGATGATCCTAAATACCTAAGGTACATCATGAAAGGATGCAGGAAAAATTTCTCAGTATGTGGAATATATGATAATGTAAGGGATATCTAAAGAATAACGTAACATTGAACATGATAAAAAAAAAGAGGAAACATACTTACATCTTCTAAAACATAATCAACTCAAGGAATACACAAAACTACTAAACTTACTCAATTCAAGGAATACCAAAAAACTACTCAACTAACTCAACCCAGAATTACTCAAGGATAGGGTACTCAACTCGGGGATTACATACGAAACTCAAAAATATGATGATCTACTATGGGTACTCAACTCTTGATACAAAACTTTGGATACTTAGGTCAATATAGAGCTAAAATACACATCTGATATGTGAAAAGTTGAAAAAAATAGAAAGAAACTCACTGTATTGAAGAATACAATAACAACTCAATTTATGTATATTAAAATATAATAAAATTTTATGGGCATTTCTCTAACTGACAACCACCACGATGAGACAAAATGATGATACAATGTCTTCCCCATGCTGCTAGAATTGTCCTAAGCATTATCCTCATATAGGACGTCATAACTAATGGATCCACTGGTCTATGCTAAAAAGCACTTACAAAATCATCTAAATTAAAAGTGTGATCCTTTTCTACCGATGATGGTTGCATCTTTATGGAGACATGGGTTATCTGAACTCAAACTCGTCCCCATCGGTGCTCAATACTAATCCAAAAATATTCAACTCATATATTTTTAAAATGTAACTTTTTTTCTTTGGTTTGAGATAATCACTCAAAACATAGCTTAAACTCACTCTTGGAATTTCTTTTTCCTTTCTTGCTCAAAGCTCTTTCGGAAATATCAGTTTCCTCTCATCTTAAATGTGAAAACATTTATGCTTAGTGAATATTTAGTTCTCATATATCATTTTAAAATAAAGGAAATTTACTCTTAATGTTTACTTAACCCAAAGTTTAGGTCTTAAAATAATGTTAAAACATTTGAAAAAAACATCAAAAAAATATGGTTCATGCTTAAGTATGGACGTAAACGACTCAATGAATGGTTTTCAATAATAGTAGATAGAACTCAATGCTTGGAACACAAGAACTTAAAATATACTACTCATTTCAAATATTATGAACTTACACTACACTATTTTAGGTCTACGACAACACTAAATCTGGACAACGCTTATACAGTGTTGCCTCAAATACTTTTGGGAATGCTTTTAAAGTGTAGCCAAAGATTCTAACTTTTAGCTACACTAATATTAGCAACACTTTTAAAGTATACTCTTCAATGGAATAACCTACACTTTATAAGTGGTTATAGTTGGCAATAACTATTTACATAAATTGCCACACTTTTAAAGAGTATTATTTCTATAATTGTAAATACAACACATTAAAAATGTGGCCTTACTGTTATCACCAAAATTTTATATTCCATCCAACATTTTAACATTAAAATTTGATCTCCCTCCATTTTTATTTGGCCAAAAAATAAAACATTTAAGAATTTTTTTTCACCTAAAGAACAAAAAAAGGTAGCATTTCCTAATGCTTTAGCTGAAGCTTCAATTTTCAGCTGAAGAACACCATTTGCGAGAATTGAAAAAGTGGATCGAAGAACGGCAGAAATAAATCTTTACTATGATTTTCATCACATTTTTGTCAAACTTCAGATGAAGAACACCATTTTTAGTTGAAGAATTAAGGAACAATGCTATTTCTCTGAAGATGAACTGAAGAAGACGATTGTCCTCTCAGAGCTTCATTGTTCAAGATTGGAGAGCTGAAGAAGACGATTTTCTTAATAGATTCCTCGGTAAACTGCTGTTTCATCAGATTTCCTTTTGAAAATTGAAAGAAAATGCTTCACAAATCAACTTGCCTCATGTCTTAAATATTTAGGGTTGTTGGAACAGTGTTTATCAGTTAAGAGATTTTAGCTTCAAAAGTCTAAAACATAGCTTTAACATTTTGATATTCTTGTGTATCAGTCAAAAATTTAAGTTATGGTTTTTATGTTATTGTGTTGTTGATAATAATTTTTCTTATTTTTGGAGTTTAGTTTGTAGTTGTATTATGTATAAATGAGCAGATTATCTTTGACAGACTTGTTTATTCCCTTGAATGTTGAATGTAGCAGCTGAAGCTAAGTCGCCTTTATCTAAAGAACTAAGTTGTAGCTTAGTCGTCTTTCTTCGAAAAACTGAAGTGTTGAAGCTGACAATACCTACGATATTTTGTCCCTAATATACATTTCTTCAAGTGTAAGTAGATACTCTACATAAATTTTAAAAGGTTTTAATGTTTATTTTAATCTGTTGTCACTGTTTTCTTAGTCTTCCTGAGTTCATGGTTGTGCTCGCCTTAAGATGGGTTTGTTTCTTTGTTAACCACATTGATTCTGTGTTATAGCTATTTGCTGGTAAAAATTTTCTTTTTTTCTACTACATATCTTGAAGTGTCTAGAAGTAATTTCATTGTTTCTCTAGTGATTTTTCACGTATAATTAAGAAACTTCAGTGCAATATTGCTTGGTTGTATCAGGATCACCTTGTAGTATAAATTTGTTAAACTTTCTTTGTAGTTTGAGTTGCACTATATAGAAAATGAATCATGAGTTTTAGATATAGGAGATATAGGATATATTTTTCAATTCTAGAAGGGGTGGAGAGGGAGCAGTAACTTGTGTGAGTGTTTTGCAAGAGATGGACATTACAGTGATGAAAAATAGGAAATTTCTTCCTATAAAGGGATCTATTAGCAAAATAGTAATAATAGACTTTAACTTTTGTGAATGGACAGTACATAGTTTCTTAATATTTACAATAACAAGTAATTGTGTGTGACAAGTTTGATTGGTGATCTCAAAAATAAAGTTTATTACCTTCAATAACTGGTAAAACTACAGTGATAGCGTAACATGTTTTAATTGTTGATGTATATAACTTAAATCCTTAGTAAAACAATTGTTTCTACGTGTTTATTTTTTTTATTTCTTTTTCTACTTTTAACATGAGGATTATGCTTTCTTTCTTTTCTACTAACTGTTACTAGCAATAAAAGAATAGAAGTAGAAGATTGTTTTTCTAGTATGGAGAACCTATTTAGTTTTGGATATTGTTGAAAGTGAGGATTTCTTAATCTATGTTTTTGAACAATTAAGAGAAGTTAGTGCAAAAAAATTGGAGAGAAAGTTTTGGATGATGCTAAAGTCGGTCCTCTTGATGCAACATATGAGAAAATACCTTGTAACTTTCTAATTTTGTTACATGTCAAGTTCTTGCATATAGAATAGAAGTAAATTGAATTGTGAAGACAATCTATGCTAAAGTTCTATAAGACAGTCTATGGATGATGCTAATGTTTGTTTCTAGGTCTGTCCTCTTGATGAAGTTAACAGCTTAAATATTAACCTTTTCCTCACTGACTTTATGTTTCTCCTTCCTACCGACTTCAATGGTTTTTTTTATGCTCCACAAAGTGGGCTATCTATTGATCTTGAGGGGGAGGAGACCTATGGTGGTATCCACGAACACTTTTTTGTTTGTGACTTCAGTTGATCAGATGCCTTTCCCTTTAGTCTATGTAAAACTTGGGATATTCCAGTTAGTACTGAACAGAAATAAGCCTACTTAAGAGCTTAAAATACATCTATTCTTTTGTATCTTTTGAAGAAGAAACATGTTGTAATTTGTATGCTTCCAAGTATGATACTTGTGACCATATCTGTAAGACTAGAGTCTATTCATCTTCGATGATGAAACTAAATTAAAAAAAAGTGGTTTTAACATATAAGAATCAACATCAAGAAACAATGTTGTTCTCTTCTTTCCATTCCTAATCATAGAGAAGCTCCTTATTTTTTATCTATGTTTATCGGACTCTCCAAAAATGATGTCAAACCACTGTCAGATCCTCAACAAATACAGTAGTTTTGGAGAATATGACACGCACTCGACAATATTTTTGGAGAGTTCTAGCAACATAGCTTTGATATTTAAAACATAACATTGGCAATATACATTCATAGTGACATTACTATTCTAAGTTTGTGGTGTCCTAAGAACTCGTATTTTTTACCTCTTTGATAGAAGGAAAGCATCTCACTAATATAAGATTGTAAGACACTATTATATCTACGTGACAAAGAAATGGTTGTGGAAATAATGTTTACAAATCTCTCAAACTATAATTTGAGTTTCACTAGCTAAGCTTACTTTGTCTGATAAAGTGAACTAAAAATCATCTTTTAAGGCAATGCAAATTTTGCTATCTCTTGTTGTTCTGCTCCAATTTAAGCTAGATTTGTCGTACATATATAATGTAACAACCTTAGAATGAATATGTGATGTAATGTCGAAACGTACCTAGAACGCCTAGAGTAGACCGGGTTCAGAAGGCTTGATGTGCGTGGAACCAGACATCAGAACCTATGCACCAGCCAAGTCAACCAAGTTGGTGAGTTAGTTGAGCTAGGAAAGGTTGGGTCCAGCCATGTACGGCACCCGAATATTTAGATTCACCTGGATGAGTCTTAACCGGACATGAATGAGGTAATCTTAGGTTTGGAGGATTTAGGGGTAGTATCGTAATTTCCCTGAGTATTTAATTAATTAATTAATTTATGTATTTTAGTGGAAGATTCGGGTTGGGTCGACCCGGATTAACCCGTTCGCGAGAAGAGCTTCACTCGGGTTCGATCCTTGGTGGAAGCCAAATTAAATCTAATGAAATTGTATTTAATTATCTTATTTAAGTAAGGGCATAGAACTCATTTCACTTAGTCATAGAAAAATCAGATTTTTAATAAATAACAAGGAGTCCTAGTTTGACTAAGTCTTCACCTAAAACTGCTACTCCTAAGCTACTCTTATGTCTAAACCCCACTATCACTTTCACGTTCCATTATAAGTAAACGCAAACAAAAAAATTTCAAAAGTTCATCACACTTAAAGAACTTGAAAGCTAAATCTCAAAAGAAAAATTAATCTAAAAACAAAAAGCAAAATCAAAGTTTTCTACGGAATTGTGTTTGAGGTTTCGGTGGTTAAGCTTTGGTTCATGGGAGTTGGTAGTGTGTTCAAAAGGCTTGAAGCATGTGTTGAACGACGAAAAGGTATGGGTTTTCTTCCACTTTGTCCCTTTCCCAAGAGACCCCTAAGATTCAGTGTATTCTTATCTGAAAACTAGGAATATTTCGTTGTTGCATGTCCCTATCACTAGCTCCCATCAATTGTTGTAGGTTAGGTATGTTTGCTAGTAAAAATTAGGGATGTAACGTGTATTCGTGATTATTATATTCAAATATGTATGTTGAGATTTATTTGACTGATAATTATTTCTTTTGGAAACTATGTTATAAGTATGTGTGTTTATTGCGTATGTCGTGACTCTTGGTCACAAATTGAAGTGTGAAAAAGGCATGCTAAATCCTCGTATTTTATGTGCAAATATTTTTAAAAATCATAATGTTTATATGAGGTGTTATGTTGCTGAATTGAGTGAAAACTCTTGGCTAAATGTAACTATGAAAATGCACCTAATAATGTACGGAATGTTACATGAATTGTCCTAAAATCTAACATATAAATGTTGAGAAAATGGACTAGAAAACGTGATCACATTTCAGATTTCTGGAAATTTGGTTTCGGCTATGGATCTTGAAGAATTGGAGTTTTAAAAATTGTTTTAAAATATGTAAGGTCATTTAGGATTGAACCCGAGACTTCACCATATGCAAGCTACTCAAAAGATAAAAATAAATGTAAGCTTAGGGGGAATCGAACTCTGGTCTTAGAGGAGTAAGAGAACATAGAAAATTAATTCAAAGAAATGAGGTACATGGGATTGATACCTACGTGTCCTTGGCCGAAATTAAGACAAGTCTATGCGAGAATATAAAAATTAATAAAATTGGAGTGTGGGAATCAAACCCACAACCTCTCGGATAGGTGAGGAAACTAGGAGAACCAATTAAAAAAATTAAATGAGGTTGTGGGGGATCGATCCCACATCGTCTCGGTCAAAAATAGTAATGTCAAGGAGAGAAACAAATGAAAAGAAATGCCGGCGTTTGGATTTGATTTGGGGTCCCAAAGTTGAAATTTTAAATCAAAATTTAATCTAAGACTAAGTGTTGCTTAAGGGATTCAAAATCGGATTCCCGTGCCCAATTCTGTATTGATACATAAGTCTTACGTGAGCGAATATTCAATGAATGCTTCCTATAGGAATCGAACTCTAGACCTTTGCATACTTAAAACATGCATAAGTTTTGTATTATATAATTTTGGGTTAGTATAAGTCACTTAGCTGAATTATGAACGAAGCCTAATGGCTTGTACGTATGGGTTCATAAGTCCATCGTATGCATATAAGTAAGTGAACCTAAGATGTAAATGATGAAATGATGTGATCTTAGGAAGGATAAGTAAGAGTGTAAAAAACACAAAAAGGCCAAGTGCATTGGGATATGATGAAATCAACACTCACGCAATGGGGTGAGTAATTATGAAGAGCTAATATGCTAAAGTTAATGAGTGTGATAACAACATGATAAAAGTCTAATATGAAAGACGAGAGCAATCTCAAATGATCCTAATAAGTGTTACAAAAAATTGTACTGATCTTTGAATGTGTAAAAATATTAAAAAGACCAGTCTCTAAGAAAAACTCTAATGAAAGTATTGACATTAATGCACACTTAATACTAATGCTGAGATGAGAAGTCGTCTAATGAGCAATGATGCCCTCATGCTAGAAGTCAGCTTCTATGATGTGTAAGATGAATGTAATGAAACTTTATACTGAGCAATGATAGGCTAGCTATGAGTCCTGATTACTTCTTTTGAGAAGAGAGAGGTTCGAGTAAATCTCATGAGATGAGACTGTCCGTTTAGCCGGTTATGTATCTCCTTATATCTCCTAGACTTTGAACCTATGCAGCCAACATAGGGTTCTAGAAGGGTTCATTTCCCTAGATACGCTAGCATGATTTGGTTTCACCTTTGCTTGATTCTACCTCTTTTAAATGTGAGGTACACATTGAATTGTATGAAGCTCAAATGATCTATATCGGTTAAAGTTGAAGTTCCTGAAGAAAGAATGAGGTCAGCCTCATTTAATGCACACAATGAAATGAATGATATCAAAGATGTTTTGATAGGATAATCAAGAGGTGAACTAGACTCAAGTAATGATATTAGCTCATTCTTGGTCATTTCACAATGTACCCGATGAGAGTCCTAAACAACATCCTAGGTATATAAATTAATGAAAATTGAAGTACTTATGAATGAATGAAGCAGAAACTGTGTTTGCTTAAGAAGGCTCCCTAGTTGAGGTCCCATATGTTCATCCCTCATTTTGGAAGTCCTAATGTTAAATCCATGATTCCTAGGTTTCACGACATATGAAACAGATAAATGTGATATATGTATGTGCTAAATGAAGTATGTTATGTGTTGTGTGCAATATGAAAAAAATGATGATGCTTGTTACTCTAATAGTATAACATTCCTAATCTTATTTGTCAAGTCCAACATACATGGCTTTCCATAACTCCTATCGTTAGGACAGAGCTCTTCTTAATCATGCATGTCCTTTGTGTGTACTTGCATACACCCATACTTAGTATAAGTGTGTACTAATCCCATACAACCATTTACTTTTAGGTGCAGGTGCAGGTGGATGCTAGAGCTTACGAGACTACGTTGTAGCTATCCGTACGTGGAGCATTCATCCGTACTTCGTAAGCCCTCATGCTTTCGAGGATGCCTATCTCTTATATTCTAGCATAGTCGTAGTCATTAGCTAGTGGAGGATGTTCCACTAGAGTTTCTTTATTACTTATTTTCAGATGTCGTATTGGTGCCATTTTAGCAACTTTGTAATAATGTAGTTATGAACAATTTCCTTCATTTGAATATTTTAATATTAGATGGTTGTGGTGAACAGATGTGATATAATGCAATTAGTACTATGAAGTCTATGTATACTTCAAAGCAAACAACAATTTTTAATTTTTCGGTAAAGTTAACCTATACGATGTAATGAGGACGTTTGTAGGCTTGTATGCGACCTCCAAGAGGTCAACAATGCCGGATTTGGCTAGGGTCAAGACTCCAGTCGTGACAAATGTGTTATCAGGGCATTATGTTTAATTCCAAGGATAATAATATACACATCAACCACATCGAGTAGTTTCTAAGTTATGGTAGTGAAGTGCACCACTATTATGAATTCGAGACTGCATGATGCATAGGAAATATACTTTTTCTCATCTTATCGTGCTTTCCTTAATGTATGATTTATTGGTGTTATGAGCGTATCTAAAATCAATTCTTATTTTTTTTCCAGAAAATGAACACAAAGGGGAACGTTGGTCGGGGAAGAGTAAGAGCAGTTGATGGGGACAACCAAGTTCCACCCAAACTCCAGTTGCAGGAGTGCCATGCTAGTTAAATCAGCAGGGTTAACAAAGGCAGAGGTGCGGCCGGTTTTTGCACAGATGGCTCAAGCCATTACTGTGTAGGCTCAGGCTATGACATCCGAGGCCAACAGACGGGACTTTTTGCGGGAGAATCCACCAGCCTTCAACATGGCGAACATGTTGCGGGATTTTTACGAGGATGAATTCTCCAATCTTAATAGGATCTAAGACTGTAGAGGATCCTCAGGAATTTGTGGAGGAGGTCTAGAAGATTCTATGGTGATGGGGGAGACGGAGATTGAGAAAGCTAAGCTAGCCTCGTACCAGCTTAAAGATGTTGCACAGACCTAATGAAAGATTTTGCAGGATAGCAGGGCATTAGGCGGAGGGCCAATCACTTAAGAGCTGTTTAAGACAGCCTTTCTGGAAAGGTTCTTCCCTAGTGAGATGAAAGAGGCAAAGGTTAAGGAGTTCATAAACCTTAAGCAGGGCTTGATGAGTGTCAGGGAGTAATCTCTGAAATTTTTAAAATTTTCAAGGTATACAACTTCCCTTGTGTCAAATAGTAGGGACGAGATGACCAGCTTCATTATAGGAATATCAGAGGACTTGGAGGATGAGTGTCGGGCTTCAAATCTCCATGACAGCAAAGACTTCTCTATGCTTATGGTGCTTGTCCAGTAGGTTGAGGAAAACAGGCATAAAAAGAGAGTCTGTGAGGTCAGGAGGCCTCAAACTTCCTACCAAGCAGGTCCCAAAAGTGGTGGTGGCAGGAGCACTTTCAGAGTTTGTGATAAGCCCAGATTTATAAAGGGGCATCAGAGTTCGGGGAACTCTAACTCAAAGAGGAGCGAAGAACCTAGAGGAGGCATACCCGAGGTCAAGAAGGCAATGGAGGTGATGTGCAGCGTCCCGAAAATGAGTGTGGGCAAATTCACAGAGGGCAGTGCAGACTAGACACAAATGCCTGCTTCGGTTGCGGGAAGAGCAGACATATTGTCAGGGACAGTCCACAAAATAGGGATCAGTCTAGAGGTAATACTCAGCCTACGCCTAATCCCCAGAATGTTGCTGCAGCGGAGCCTCCTAAGAGGAACATATCTTACGCCTGAAGGGCAGGGAGGAGCAGAAGAAGTCTGCTGATGTGGTCACAGGTATGTTGCATGTTTTCTCAACCTCTATTTATGATTTACTTTATCCAGGGTCTACGCTTTCTTCTGTGACTCCCATGATTTCTTTTACTTTTGAAACACTACTGAGGTTTTGCAAGATCGTATCATAGTTAGTACTCCCTTAGGAGAAAATTTAGGAGCTGATAGGGTTCATAAAGACTGCCCAATAGTAGTATGTGGTAAGACAATGTGTGCAGACCTTGTTGAGTTAACCATGAATAACTTTGATATAGTATTGGGTATGGATTGGCTACATAAATGTTATGCCTTCAAGGATTGCCATAGTAGGGTTGTGAGATTCTGTTTCCCTAATGAAGTAGAGCTGGTCTGGGAGGGTTCATAAAGACTCCATAAAGTCCCTTGATTTCGAACCTCTAACATAATAAAATGATATCCAAGGGATTGTTATGCCATCTTGTGAGTGTCAATGATCTAGATCAAGATATTCCGTCAATAGACTCTGTGCCTATAGTGATTGAGTTACAAGTTGTTTTCCTCGATGATTTGCCTGGAGTCCCTCTCCCTCAAGAGACTGATTTTTGTATCGACCTAGATCACGACACCAAATAAATTTCAATTCCTCCCTACAGAATGACTCCAGCTGAACTCAAAGAGTTGAAGCTGCAGTTAAAAGATCTTAAAGATAAGGGTTTCATCCAGCCTAGCATATCCTCTTTGGGAGCTCCAGTGTTGTTTATTAAAAAAAATGGAACCATTAGTATTTGTATCTATTATCGGCAGCTCAACAAAGTCATTATAAAGAACAAGCATCCAGTTTCTAGAATAGATTACTTATTCGATCAGATCCAAGGGTGTAGTTTCTTCTTGAAGATTGATTTTCGTTCCGGATATCATCAGCTTAGGGTTAAGGATGAAGATATCCCAAAGGCAGACATTCAAACCCGTTATGGTCATTATGAGTTCCTAGTCATGTAATTTAGTATCACTAATGAACCAGCTACATTTATGGACCTCATGAACCAAGTCATCCGTGAATACCTTGATTCTTTCATCATAGTATTCTTTAATGACATCCTCATCTACTCTAAGACCAAGGAAGAGCACGAACAACATTTGAGATTAACCTTGTAAGTACTTAGACGACATATGGTGTATGCAAAATTATGCAAGTGTGAATTCTTTCTCAGATCGGTGACCTTTTTGGGTCATGTTATGTCCGATCGAGGTGTGGAGGTGGACCCTAGAAAGACTGAGGCTGTTAAGAACTCGACAAGACCTCTTACTCCCACCGATATCCGTAGATTTCTTTGGTTTATCTTGTTACTACCGCAGGTTTGTGAATGGTTTTTCTTCCATTATTGTCTCACTGACAGCTTTGACTAAGAAGATATCCATGTTTGATTGGGCAGAGACTTATCAAAAGAGTTTCTAGGACACAAACACAGACTCACTTCAGCCCCAGTGCTTACGTTGCCTAAATGTGCTGAGAATTACACTACATATTATGACACATCTAGGGTTTCTTTGGGTTTTGTTCTTATGCAGGGTGATAAGGTGATACCCTATGTGTCCAGACAGCTCAAGATTCATGAGAAGAATTATCCCACTCATGACCTGGAGTTGGCAGCTGTGGTGTTTGCATTGAAGCTGTGGAGGCATTAATTGTACGGGGTGTATGTGGATGTGTTCATAGACCACATGAGTATCCAGTACATGTTCATGCAGAGGGAGTTGAATCTACGTCAGCGGAGATGGTTGTAGCTATTGAAGAACTACGACATGAGTGTCCATTACCATCCACAAAAAAAATGTTGTAGCTAATGCTTTGCGTAGTTTGCGCATTAGGAGTACAACCCACATTGATGATGAGAATAAGGAGTTAGTAAAAGATGTACACAAAATGGCTAGACAGGGTGTGCGGTTGATTGACTCTACTAGTGGGGGTGTTTCATTTCATCCAAGTTCTGAATCATCCTCGGTAGTTCAAGTAAAGAAACGTCAGCATGTTGATCGTGTGTTGATGGAGTTAAAGGACTCAATGTTGATAAAGATGAATGAATCCTATACTTTGGGAGGTGACGGAATACATAGGTACCAGGACAGGCTATGTGTACCAGATGTGGATGATTTGCAGACCAACATAGTTGGAGAGGCCTATGGTTCAAGTTATTCTATACATCAAGGTTCCACCAAGATGTATCATGACCTCAAGCAAATATATTTATGGGATGACATGAAGAAAGAAAATATTGAGTATGTGGCCAGGTTTCCGAATTGTCAGCAGGTTAAGATGGAGCACATTAAGCCTGGTGGTCTCACTCAGATGATTGAGGTTCCGACTTGGAATTGAAAGGTTATCAACATGGACTACGTGGTTGGTTTTCCCAGGACTAGGAGATAACATGAATCCATATGGGTTATGGTTAAAAAGATAACTAAGTCTGCCCACTTTATCCCTGTGAAGTCTACTTACAGGGCTGAGGATTATGCGAGACTCTACATTGATGAGATTGTGAAGTTTCATGGGATTCCTTTGTCTATCATTTCAAATAGAGGATCTTAGTTCACTTCCCTGTTCTGGAGATCCTTCCATAAGAGCTTAGGCTCGCAGACAAAGCTCAGTACTACCTCTCATCCTCAAACCGATGGGCAGACATAGCTCACCATTCCGACATTGGAGGTCAAGTTGAGAGCGAGTGTGATTGACTTCATGGGTAGTTGGGATGACCATCTTCCATTGATAGAGTTCTCGTATATTAACAACTATCACTCCAGCATTGGAATGACACCTTTTGAGGCACTGTATGGTAGGAGGTGTATGTCTTCAATTTGGTGGTTCGAGGTTGGACAGTCATCCATTTAGGGTCCAGAGATCATTCATGAGGTCTTAGATAAGGTCAGGGTGATTAGGGACAGGTTGGCTACCGCTTACAATCGGCAGAAGTCTTATGCAAATAAGAGGAAGCGGCCCTTAGAGTTTGATGATGTAGACCAGGTCTACTTGAAGATATCACCCATGAAGGGGGTAATGAGGTTTTGCAGGAAGCGGATGTTAAGTCTGTGGTACATTGGGCGATATAAGATTCTACAGCGTGTGGGTGAGGTGGCCAAAGATTTGGCGTTGCCTGCAGAGCTAGCTTCTATTCATCCAGTCTTTCATGTCTCTATGTTAATGAAGTGCCTTGGTGATCCATCATCGATTCCACCTTTTGAAGGTGTAGGGGTTGATGAAGACTTGTCCTATGACGAGGTTCTTGTTAAGATTTTAGACTAGCTACAATGAAGGTATTGTGGAGGAACCATCTTATTGAGGGTGCTACGTGGGAGGACGAGACCAATATAAGATCCCGCTATCATCATCTTTTCAGCTCTTGAGGTTAGACTTCCTACTCTTAAGTCTAAGTTTCCTTAGCTCCTCTATTCTTTGATTCTATTGCTTGAGTGTGTAAAATACTTATGTTATGATTTTACTAGCATTTTGCTAGATGATTAGAAGTGTCATTCGAGGACAAATGTTCATAAGAAGGGATAATGTAACAACCCAAATGACTATGTGAAGTAATGTCTAAACGTACTTAGAATGCATAGATTAGACCGGGTTCACACAGCTTGATGCGCATGGAACTAGACCTCAAAACCTATGCACCAACCAAGACAACCAACATGGTGAGTCAAATTAGCTTGGCAGGGTTGGGTCTAGCGATTTAGGGAACCAAGATATTAAGATTCACCCAGATGAGTCTTAACCGGAATTGAAAAGTGTAATTTTAGGTTTGGACGGTTTAGGGGTAAAATTGTCTTTTCTAGGCTAAGGGTAGTATCATAATTACCCTAAGTATTTATTTAATTAGTTAATATATTTAAATGTACGGTTCGGGTTGGGTCTAACCGAATTGACCCGTTCGCAAGAAGAGCTTCACCAGGGTTCGATCCTTGGTGGAAGCAATATTAAATAGAATTAAATTTTATTGAATTATCTGATTTAAGTAAGGGAATACCAGTATTTTTTTCTTAGACTTAGCAAAATCAAATTTTTAATTAAATAACAAAGGGTCCTAGTTAGACTAAGTCTTCACCTAAAACTCCTACTCCTAAGCTACTCTCACGTCTAAACCCCCATTATCAGTTTCACGTTCCATTATAAGTTAAAGCAAACAAAAAAATATTCAAAAGTTCATCATACTTGAAGAACATGAACGCTAAAGCTCAAAATAAAAATTAGTCTAAAAATGAAAAGGAAAAGCAAAGTTCTCAACACGATTGTGTTTGAGGTTTCGATGGTGAAGCTTTGGTTTGTGGGAGTTGGCAGTGTGTTGTAAAGATTTGGAGCAGGTGTTGAACGACGAAAAGCTTAAAAAGGTACTCTCCCACCAAGGGGAGTCGAGTACGTCCAAGGATCACTATGATATGGATTCCAAGCCTAGAATTAAGTGTCAGAAGTGTCAAACATCATGGAGGAGAGTGTATGAGGGGATCTAATGCTTGTTAGATTTGTAGCAAGCTGGGTCACATGGTGAAGAATTGTCCGAATAGCAGAAGTCAAGAATAAGGGAAGAAGAGTGTTCAACCTAATGGTCCAGGTGAAGAGGCTCCAAAGAGGCAATGATTCTTCGCACTCATGTCTAGGGGTGCAGGGGAAGGCACCTCTGGTGAAGTCTCAGGTTCTTAGCCTTAATTAGATTTTCTTGTATATGACTGTGTATGGTGTTTATGCACTAGTATGAAGTTTATATGTTTTAGTCATCATCTTTGTTGCTGATTTGTATGAATTACATGTTTACTTATGTTGTATGCTTCGATGAGACTAGTTTAGGAACGAGTTCCTTAGTCTATTAATGTAAAGCTACTAGTAGGTTTCAAGGATGTGCACTATCATGTTAATATGTGAATTAGATATTCACCAATGGGGAGTATTGAATTAATTCACCAATGGGAATATTGAATCACATATGTATGCATTCATTCTATAGATGACTTAGTTATTGTTAGCAAAGAGTAGTGTCATTCGGGGACAAATGTTTCTGGGGGGCGGGGGAAATGTAACAATCTTAAAATGGATATGCTAAGTAATGCTTAAAGTGTCTAGAATGCCAACGATTAGACCGAGTTCACACGGATTGATGCGCGTAGAACTAGACCTCGAAGCCCTTTCTACATCCAAAGCCAACTAACTTGGGGATTTAGTTGAACTAGGAAATGTTCGGTCCAACCATGTAGGGCTATCGAATACGAATATTTACTCGAAGGAGTCTTTACCGAACTTAAAAATAAGAAATCTTATGTTTGGAGGGTCTAGGTGCAAAATTGTCTTTTTCCAGGATAAGGGTAGTATCATAATTACACTAAATATATATTTAATTATTAAATTTATAAGGTTGACGGGCATTTTTTGTAGAGGGACAAAATTGGGCTCTTGAAGTAAGATCCAGCTCTACCCGGTTTCGAACATAGGTGGAAGCAATGAATTAAATTATTTTTAATTTAAGTAGATAAATTAATGTAATTAATTTATATTTATTATTTATTAACCTATTTAAAATAAAAGGAAATCATAGTTTTAATTATTAAATAAAACCTTATTTGACTCAGCCCTAAACTAGACTCCTAAGCCTAAGAAAACTCTTCTTTCCCACTCTCATCTCTCTCTCACGTCTCTTTCACTCTCATTCACGTTTTCTCTGCCAAAATAACTCCAAAATTAGTAGGTGAACAAAAGTTCTTCACACTAAAATAACTCACACAAAAATATAAGAAAAAAATGCTAATCAATCACGTAGGAAAAGAGAAGGTTTTCCGTCGAGTTTAGTGTTGAACTTTTGTTGTTGGATGTGTGTTTGGAGGAGTTCATTGGGAAGAAAGTCGAGTTTTGAATGTAAAAAAGGTATGGGTTCTCTTCCCTATTAGTCCCTTTCCCAAGAGACCCCCTATGGTTCAGACGAATCTATTCCAAAAACTAGGATTGTTCCCCGTTGCATGTCCCTGTCACAAGCTCCCATTGAATCATAGATTGGTTATCTTGCTGGTAGAAAACAAGGGATGAAACGTGTTTTCGTGATGATAATGTCTTTATATGTATGTTTGTAATTATTTGACTTATGTTGATGTTTCCGAAATTGTAACTACATGTGTATGTGTGTGTTGTCGCGGCTATTGTTTATGATTTAGAACTTGAAATGGCATGATAGTTCTTTATATTTCATGTACATATGTTGATGTTAATATGATGTTCATATGAATTGAAGTGTCACTGATTTGAGGGATAATCTCTTGTATAAACGAATCCATGAAAACGCACCTAAAACGTTCTAATGAAATTCCCCTAAGAACTATGTTTTAACTTGATGAAAGGATACTGAAAAATTGAAAGAAAATTTCCAGCTTCTAGTGATAAATTTTGGTCAGCAAAGAGCGTTCAAAATGTTTAATTTTTTTTAAATAAAAACAAGTGAGTTCATGGAGGATTGAACCCGTGAGCTCACCATGTTAAAAACCATCAAAATAGAGAAGTAAAAATAAATGTGGTAAAGGGGGATTCGAACAATGGTATTTGCTGGAAAATGTTACTTAAAAGAAAAAAAAATAGAAATGAGAGGAATGGGATTAAAACTCACCAATTCTCAATCAAATTTAAAGAGGAGAATAAAAGAAAAATAAAGGGGGAGGCGTGTGGGAATAAAACCCACGACCTCTTAGGGAGATTAAGGAGGAGAATAAAAGAAAAATAAAGGGGGAGGTGTGTGGGAAACGAACCCACGACCTCTTAGGCAAATTAAGGAGGAGAATAAAAGAAAAATAAAGGGGGAGGTGTATGGGAATCGAACCAACTACCTCTTAGGCAGATTAAGGAGGTGAATAAAAGAAAAATAAAGGGGGAGGCGCGTGGGAATCAAACCCATGACCTCTTAGGCGGATTTAAGAAGGAGAATAAAAGAAAAATAAAGGGGAGACGTGTGGGAATTGAAACCACGACCTCTTAGGCAGATTTAAGAAGGAGAATAAAATAAAAAATAAAGAGAGGTTGTGGGGGTTTATCCCACAAACTCATTGTCAACTCGAAATAGTCAAGAAGAAATAGATTAAAAAAATAAAAGGGATTGTGGGGGTTTAATCCAACAACCCCTCGACCAAGTAAGAGGTAATTCAAAGGAGAAAAATAAAAAAGGAAACATTGATGTTGGAGCTCGATCTAGGGTCCCTATGTAATGAGGACCAAAATACAATAAATGAAAAAAATGTAAGTGTTGTCTTAGGGATTCAAAATTGGGTTCCCTTGCCCATATTCCGTATAGATGCATAAGTCATAAATTAATTAAAGCTTCAAGAATAATGCTTCCTACTTAGATCGAAATTGAGATCTTGGCATATATATACAAGATGCATAAGTTTTGTACTACATAATTTAGAAATATATGACTCACTTAAACGAACTATGAATGAAGTTTCATGGCTTGTATGAATAGACCCATAAGTCTAGCATATGATTAAAAATAAGTGAACCTAAGAAAAATGCAATAAAATGATGTAACACTAGAAGGGATAAGTACAAGTGTAAAACACACCAAATTGCCAAGTGCATTAGAATACGATGAAATATTTATTGAGTAGTGAAATGATGAAACCTGAGACGGGTTAAGTAAGAGTGTGAAACACACAAATGGCCAAGTGCATTGGCATATCATGAAATGAATATTCACATAAAAAGGGGTGAGTAATTATGAAGAGCAAATGTGCTAATGTTGATGAATGTGGTGACAACATGATATGAGGCTAATGTAAAAGATGAGAGCAGTCTCAAATGATCCTAAGTAAATGGTACCAATATGTACTCACCTATGAGGGTGTAAAGTTAATGAAGAGACCAGTCTCTATGAACACTCTAATGAAAGTATTGAGATTAACACACATAATACTAATACTGAGATGCGAAATCATCCACTAAGATATGATGTCCTCATACTTGAAGCCAACTTCCATGACGTATGAGTTGAATGTAATGGAACTTTATACTGAGCACTGATAGACTAGCTTTGAGCGGTGATGCCTTCTTTCAGGAAGGGAGGAGTTTCATGTAACTGTCATGAGATGAGCCTTTCCGGCATGCCGGGTATGGGTCTCCTTATATCTCCTAGTCTTTGAACATATACTACCACTATAGGTATCTGACGGGGTTTAATTCCCATGTACGCTAACATCTTTTGGGTCACTTTGGCTGGTGATTCCATTTCTTTTCGGTGTGGGGTTTCATGACACTGGATTACATGATGCTCACATGATCTATGTCGGTTAAAGTTAATCTTACTAATGAATGAATGAGGCCAGCCTCAAATGATGCACATAATGATACGAATGATACCAAAGGTTTTTGGATAGGATAATAAAGAGGTGAGTTAGATTCAAGTAATGACATTAGGTCATTCTTGGTCATTGCACAACGAACTCGATGAAAGTCTTAAAATACATTCTAGGTATAGCTGGTGTTTACACTGGACGATGAATGAAATGAAATGAAGTACGTATGAATAAATGAAGTAGACTCTGTGTTTGCTAAAGCAGACTCCCTAGTTGAGGTCCCGTATGTTGAGCCCTCATTTTAGGGAAGTCTTAATGTCAAGTCCATGATTCTAATGTCTCATGGCATACAAATTGATGCTATAAACAACGTTATGTGCTATAGGAATTATGATATATGTTGGGTGTACGTAGTTGTGTGTTGTGTGCAATATGTTAAGTATGATGATGCATGTAACTCTCATGGCATAATTTCCTAATCCAAATTTTGAAAGCTCATAAACATTCCTAATCCAAATTTGAAAAGTTCACTCACTTTCCTAATGTCAATTTGGCAATCCACTTACTTGACATGTTATAATCATGTTGCTAGGAAATAGCTATTCTTACTCATGCATGTCCTTGGTGTATGCTTGCATATACCCATACTTAGTAAAAGTGTCTACTACCCCTATACAACTCTAAACTTTTAGGTGCACGCACAGATGGACGGTAGATCGACAGGATCAACTTCATAGTTATCCGGAAGTCGAGCATTCATCCGGACTTGGTAGGCCCTCATGATTTCTAGGATGCTTTCCCATTTACATTCTAGCTTTGTTGTAGGATTGAGCTAGTGGAGTATGTTCTACTAGCGTTTCTTTCCCGTTTTTGTTCAGACATTGTATTGGTGCCATTTTTACAAGTACATCTTTATCGTTATAATAAATTGTTTCATTCATTTGATTATCTTAATGTAGATGGTTGATGGTGAACAATTACGTATACATTAGAATATTTAGTAAGCATGTGTAGAAACAAAAAGTTTCAAAGTTTCCTAAAAAATTAACCTAGATGAAGTACGAAGGACGTAAGTAGGCTTGTCTGCGACCTTTGAGAGGTCAACGACGTCGGTCTCGTTTGGGGTCTAGACTCTGGTCGTGACAACTAGTATTGGAGAGTTTCTGGATAAGCAAAAGATACACAGTGAGCATGATATTCTTGATCAACTAAATTGAAAGCAGGTAAAGAGAAAGCCGGTCATACCAGCTAGTACTCTTGATCAGTTTCTAAAAGATCAAGGGATACACATAGATGATGAAACAAAATGTGACAACCATACAACAGCTGATGTCAAATTTATGTATACTCCTATTATTAATGAATAGAACAAAGGATTGGATGATCTTGTGAATCAAGAAGAATTTAGTGAAGATAAATGTGATGTCGAAGAGGAATTTTACATTGATTGTAGTGCAAAAGGTATGTCTTAAACCTTGTAAGATTTATA
This sequence comes from Solanum pennellii, assembly GCF_001406875.1. Lineage (NCBI taxonomy): Eukaryota > Viridiplantae > Streptophyta > Magnoliopsida > Solanales > Solanaceae > Solanum > Solanum pennellii. The sequence goes on along the minus strand of NC_028646.1, from coordinate 41,815,297 downwards.
GCTCATTATAAAAGAAATATCTTATTTCCAGTCTGTTACATCAATCTAGAAATTTCGAAGCCAAAAAAAGTTAGACGACGTACAACATGTATGGATATTCATGCAAGAAATTTGGAAGAAATAAAGAAGATGACATTTGATAAAGGACAAGCAGTGGGACCAACTAATAAGATAGTGTCAGAATTAAGCAACTTTATAGGAACAATTGCAACGAATCCTAGATTCATCAGCTTGATATACACTAGTTGGCATGTGGTGCCAAAGGATACTAAAAAGTGGATGTGGGAATACATAAATGTAAGAACAACCACTCTTGAGAATGCATATTTTATTATTTGTTTTTTACTTACTGAATCTAAATATTTTTTTTTGCATAGTCCAAATTTGTACTTCCCGTAGAAGGAAAGAAGTGGGTGATGACTTTTCTTCGCGATGCTTGGAGGCGACACAAGCAAAATATTAAAAAGAAATTTTTGATAAAAACATGACCCTTGAGGATATGCTAGTAAAATATCCTAATGGTATTCGCATAATCAATCCGCTTGCTGATCGAGTATTGGGAACACCCAACTGTTCAAGTAACGCTAAAATGGTGCATTTCTACTCATCGACTAATTTTTCATTATATCTATTCTTTTATACATATCAATTCAATTATCTCTTTGTTTTTAATAATAGGACATATGTGAGATAAATTCTCAAAATAGGAAAAAACAAAAGTGGAGGAATCGAATGGGACCTGTTAATTTTTCTAGATGACGCGTGGCATTCATACAAAAATTGATTTTCATAGTTTTTGTACTTTATTAGAATATACAGATTTTTTTTAAATTTCTATTGGTATCTGTAGCGTGCAGCCAAAGACAGCAACGAAGAACCATTAAATCTTGAATTGTTTATTGCAACTCGTACCAAGACCGAAAAGGAAATCAAGGCTGATACCCAAGTTGCAATAGTAAGTTTTTTAAAGAGGATAAGTAGTGAATTTTATTCAGAATTAACATTATATTGTGGGGAGTTTGACTACATTGATTTTATCATGTTTGCCCTCTTGTTCTTGTTCTTGTTCTTATTCTAATTCTTCTTGTTCATGTTCTTCTTCTTCTTCTTCTTCTTCTTCTTCTTGTTGTTGTTGTTGTTGTTGTTGTTGTTGTTGTTGTTGTTGTTGTTGTTGTTGTTTTTGTTGTGCAAGTTCAAGGAGATATCAATTATTTGTGTCGTTGAATTGTTTTTTACAAAAAGTTGTCATAATTTTTTAGTGCTTGATCGCTAACACAGGACTATAAAGGAAAAAGTACTTGAAATTCACTATGGATGCCAATTTTATTCAATAGGATATACTTCAAAATGCCAAAATTCTGGGGAAATAGCTTATGATGCATTTAGGGCAGTATTTGGAATGGAGAAGCCTGGTCTAGTTAGGTGCTATGGTAGATCAGTGGCAACAAGTTATTTGAAGAAAGATGAGGAAATTAACAACCTAGAACAAAAGCATGCCAATGAAAACACTTCTCTAAAGGAATAATTTAGAGAAGAAATGCGACATTTATTCAATCAATTGTTGCAAAACAACCTTGCGTTGAATTTTCAAGATATACTAGGGTGTGTTGGATCTAACCTTGCTTCACATATTAATGTAAGTAGCACACAAATAGTAAGAGGCACAAATCTTCCATATTCTTTGGGGTCTGCTCCTGATTCGGTTCTTCAAAAGGTATTTTGTATTTCAAATTCTCTGTTAATAGTGTGAATATTGTTTTGTTCTAGTTTAGTTGGTGTTCTTGGTAATGAAATTGTAAACTTATTTTACGATATTTAATTTTTGAACATTCACGCTATACTTTGTTTTAGTTGTATAAGTGTTGTATTGTGTTTAAGGAGAACTCTAATGATTTTGGATTATAGTATGAGTTTGCCTTCTGAATATATCTTATCTTTAGAATTTAATGCCTAATTATCTTGAATTGGCTTCCTTTTTATTGCAGCCTAGTCCTCTATTTTTTGTTCAATGTCTGTTAAATATTTACCTTGTTCAAGATTTTTTTATGTCTTTTTATAGCATTCCTTCTCTTTTTACTAAACCTTCCTCCTTATTTATTAAACATAGCTTTCCGTTGAGCTATATCAAAAGACCTCTTGTTGCGTTGTATTTTTTGAACTTGAAATAAGAGTAACATGAGATTTAGTATAGTGAAAAGGGATATCCATAACCACCTGCAAAACAAGAGTCATTTCATACCTCCCTGTAGATTTCTTTTCCTACAAATTAGTAGTGTCTTGCACTTTCCACCCATATCAACAACTTTCTTAATAACAATATTATCTAGGGGCTTAGGGAATGGAGTACCTGTATCAACTAAAACTTTAGAATATTTTGGCACTTCCATGTATGCACTGGAGATGAAGTCTGATGATTCACCTTGCGCTATGCTGCATATCTTTGAAAATACCATGTTCATGTTCTTATGTATTGATTTTTGTGGTCATTCTAAACTATGTTATGAACCTTGTTCCAGTGTTCATGTATGGTTCGTTTGGACTATTTGTGTGTTCCTGTGAGTGTTCTCATGCCCAATATGTTGTCAAGGATGGACTTACTATTAATTTATGTCTACATTGTATAGTTATTTATTGAATTATGCTTTTGGTCTCCTTCTTGATTTTTTGGTTGATCTTACATAGAAAGATCAATGAAATTATTAGAAGTAGCAAGTGCAGAATTAGTAGTCTTACCTGTGTGATGAATATGTTGATGATGAGTTTGTTCATGGTGGTAATAATGTTAAATGTTCAAGCTCGGATTTTTGGAGTTGTGATGATTTTATCTTTTCCCAGTATAGGGTACTGTATTAAAAACTAAAAGAATCTTCAAATGGTTATAAAAGGAAAAGAAGTAAAGGAAAAAAGAGAAAAGAAGAGACAACAGACAGAACTGGGGTAAATGCCTATTAGTTAGGTGCCAATTTGTTTAGTAAAAATTGAACAACATATGGAAATAATAAGGCCAAATATCAGCAATGTCAATCAGATTCTTAAGGCCCCAATAATCAACATGAACCATAATTAAGGTCCCAATAATAAAAACAAGAATCGTGAATTGTAAGTTGAGGAAAATAAGTTATAGATGCATATACCAAAACTAGCCTATATTTGCTGCTGTAATGAACAAGTGAATAACAAGAAGAATAAACAAAAACATCTGCTTCTGAAGAAATATAGCAGCTCGTTCAGTAAAAGTAATTCTGTTGCTTCTTAAGTAACTACAATTCATTCAAGACATACTATCTATCAAGTCTAAAAGAGTAAGTAGAGCATTAGAAAAAAATCGTTCTTCAAATTTTATACTTCTTTCTATATTCAATTCAAGATTTCATGTCTCAAAAATTATCTCACTTTTGGTATGCAAAACCTCTAAGCTCTGTTTAAACTTTTGAAGTTTAATTTTGGAGGTCCAACAACAAAAGACTTCACAAATGTTGTAGTCCTTATAATGTGTAATTTTAACATTGAAAGTATATTTAGATTTGGATTGGTTTTCTTAATGTGAATACTCTCAGATTATGCACTTCCACAATTATTTCACGAACTTATAATTTTATTTTGAATGTGCAGGAAAATGCTGGTAATTGAATTTGAATTTGGCCAGAAGTAAACTAGATCTATTGTAGTGAAAGATGAAGAATTTTTGTACTATTGTCACATACGTTTGAATGACACATTTGGTCTTTTGGAATTTGTTGATATTAGAGATCTTTAAACAATCAATTTTTATGTTTTCATTGTACATGAAATATTTCTAAAAGTTTATTTGAAATATATAGCTTCAATTTAATGATTAGTTATTTTTTCTTTTGGTCACTTGTATGTATGTATAGTATATGTATAATTTTTTTCTACATGTAGGATTATAAATGTTAAAGTTACAGTTTGTAAGTGTTGCTCTAGGGAGATAGAAAGTTACACTTTGTGAGTGTTGCTCTAGATGAGATATAAAGTTACACTTTATAAGTGTTTCTCTAGATGATCTATAAAGTTGCACTTTATAAGTGTTGCGATAGATGAGATATAAAGTTACACTTTATAAGTGTTGGTATAGATGAGTTATAAAGTTACACTTTATAAGTGTTGCTCTAGATGACCAATTAAAGGCAACACTTTTTAGGTGTGACCAACAACTCTGAAATGGAAACTCTAACTCTGAAAAGGAAATGCTTTTAAGTGTAGTCTAATAAAAAATAGGTGTTGCTAATGAACTTCTTCAAAGCATGCCTTGTTACCGATTTGGCTACGCTTTATAAGTGTAGCCAAAGATGGCAAAATTTTAAAAAGTGTTGACGAATGTCAAAGGTTATGCTTCTTTTGGGTATCCCCTAAAAAGTGTTGTTGAAAGTCCCAAAGTATAGCCTTTTATCAAAGGCCACACTTTTTGCTAGTTTAGGCTACACTTATGTTGTGTTGCCCTAGGTTGAAAATGGTGTAATGTCAGACGGTTCTTGTGTAAATATGAGCATGAACTACTCGACTTAAGGACTCAATGATATTTCTCATCTCAACACTATTTAACGATAGGATTCATGTGGAATTATGGGCATGAACTATTCAACTTCAGGGCATCATGTGTAATATGTAATAGTCTTACGATTTGACTTATAATCTCAAAGGGAATGAGGAACTAAGTAGTCAAGATTTAGAATTTTAAGGTACTACTCCTCTCAAAGGAACTCAATTGATGGAGTTCATGCTGATGTTCTGGGCATCGACTTGACTCGAGGGTCAGAATAATAATATGGAATTCGTGAATACAACTCTTCTAATTCTAATACTTACTTTCTTAGAACTTAGTTCAAATCGATAGTTGATCTTAAAGGATTAACACTTGAAGTGAAAATCTTTCTTGAACTTTACTCTTAAATCTCTCTTGAATGTTAATTATGAATTCCAGAAATATAGTTTATGATATGAAAGATATTCTAATGACAAAGTAGGCTATTGAATATATTCTCCTTAATCTCACACTCACTTTCTCGAGTCTTGAAACAAGTTACTATTCCAAAAGGCTCCTTAAAAGGAGTCAAAGGGACTTTCTCAAAAATATTGGAAACAACTCTCAAAACTAGACTCTCAACTATACATGAATTTGATTTATGAATTTAAGGTTGTAATATGTGGTAGGAAATATATTGGGTTGCTTAGGAGGGTTTTGAGATAATTAAACATAATAAACGGTCAAGTAATCACTGTTTGGAAACATGTCCGCGATACAGAGATGACTTTTAATTTCTTGTTTCAAAATAACTTTTGAGGCAAGGAGGTCAGTGACCTCCCCCTGTCGTGAAGAAATAAATTTTAAAATGGGGAGGTAGGTGCGCGACATGGAGCAAGGTGCCTGATTCGCTGACTTTTTTCCTTTTTCATTTTCTAAACCCCATTAATATAAATTTGATTTTTTTTCTCAAACTCTCTTTATATTGACATATCTAGAATACACACAAAAGAATATAATTCTAAGAACTCTCAAAATTGAGAAAGATCAAGTAAAACTCAATATCAATCAAATTTAAGAACAGAAGAAAATTCAAGAATGTATAACAAGAATATAGAAGTATCAACTTTTTAGAACAAGTATAACGTCAAAATTAACGTGACTAGACTGTGGGTGAACAAATCCAACGCTCAGGAAGCTTATATACCTTAAAGAACCATCTTTTTGAAGAACCTGAACGAAAATCTTTGAAGATAACCCCTATACTTAGTAATTTTAAATTCCTTGAGCATTAGAATTTTTTTACTTGATGAGAGAGTTTGATTTATGAAAAACTTATTTTCTATACGTTAAGGGAAATTTAGATGACTTCCAAAGGGGTTTTAGGACCAAAATAGCCTTAAACTAATAAATTAAATGAGTTGTGAGTTAGAATAATTTTTCACTAGGAAGTGAGGTCCGAATTTTTGCCGTAACAGAGAGCCATCATGGAGTTGCTACCAGGTTTGTGTGTCGCTATTAAATCAGTCATAACATTTTACTCAGAAATTGGAATTTGGAAAACACGGTGGAACTGAAAAAAAAACTCGAAGGAATTTTATTTAATATCTTATGGGTCTCCTAACTAATCATGCACTAAATTTTATGGTCATTCGAAATTTACTCAAAACATAAGAAAATTTACTAATGATTTGAATGCTTTTCTATTAGGTTCTTCTTGGAAATTAACGTGGTATATGTTGTGACCTTAATGCTTTGAAAAATTTAAAGTCCTTGGTAAAAAATTACACACTACAAATGATTGTTCGTGTCTAAGTTAAAAAAAAATTGGGGTGTTGCATATGGAACCTCTTATGAGGAATAACAAGAATTCAAGCATGGTATATTGATAGTTACTTGATTTTATTATTTACTTTTTGGATATATTATGTATTATGGCCTAATGTGTTACTTGTTGTTGATCTTTAGCTTTTCATATTGTTCAACAATACTAAATTATTTTCTCTCGCTCACATCTTTTGAGTCTCTCTAAACACTTAACATACATTTTCAGAAATGCAGTTATGCATCCTACTTTCTCTTGAGATAAAACTAGAGTGTCTTGAAACAAGTAAATGATATTGAGTCATACATATTAGACAGGGTTGGATCAACAATCATGTCCAAAAAGCGCTACTACTGATCTATTGCCCTGCCTAGCTCGAGTTTTAAACTTGGGTAAGCTAGTTTAGTTACCTATGTTATTACGGTTTGAACCTAGTAAAGCTAAAAAATAGTAATGGTTATTCTAGAAGACTCTGCTTATCAGCATCATTTGCATGTGACTTATTGTACCTCAAAACAAAAGTTGGGTTCATCTTGATCAAGTATCTCTCTCTTACTCGACCACTTAGATCATTTTATGTGCTACATGAAAATGAATTTATTTAGAAAGTCTCTATCTGTTGACTCATTTTGCTGTGATTGGTGTAATTGAAAAAATTTATCCTTCAATTTTTACCAAAAAAAAAAGAGAAAACATAAAAAGATATTTCTTGTTTTAGGAATTATTATACGTTTTTATAAAATGAAACAAATGATTTTTCATACTTAACTAAAAAAATTAAGCTATTTTTTGTAAAATAATTAAAAAAATCAAATATTTTATTTTCTGAGTTCTTGATAAATATTGTACTTGTCAAGTAAAGTGTTAACATCCAAAAAAAGTCTGTTCAATTTGAACGAAATGTTGGGATATGAAGGATGATTATGGCGTCATCAGTAATCTTACAATTTCAAATTATATGGTTGATAAATCAGGTTGAAAAAAATTATACTAAAAACATAATATTTTTATATGAAAAAATTAATATAAAGAAAAATATTGAAACTGTAAAAAGAATAAATCTTCCCTTAAACAAATGTTTTAAATGTTATGTGGTGTTTAAAGAAACAAGTTTATATTTATAGAGTCCTAAAACATTTTCCTACTAGAAAAGAACTAGCTTCTCCAAAAAAATTTCCTACTCTAAAACATTTTCCTAAAAGGAAAGAATAAAACAAACATGAAAGAATATTATATTTTCTTTTCACGAAATGTAAAAACATATATGGCATGTTTTTTTTTTTCTTTAAGTAAAAATAAATCTTAAATTATCCTTTTGGGGTGAACATTTTTTCATAATCATCAAATTTGTTGCAAATTAGTTTGAAACCACTTGAGTCTTTCTTCAACCTGATTGAAGCATTATTTCATTGATTCATCAAATCTTTAAACCATTAACTCTGATACCACTTGTAAGGGGTATAGGATCGTTTGACCATAAGATCTGAAACCACTTGTTGAGGATATGAATGATGATTATGGATTCATGTGCAAGATTAAAAATTACAAATCATATGGTTGATAAGTCATATCACAAAATTTTATACAAAAAAGTAATATTATTATATGAAAACTAATATAAAAAAACATTAAAACGATAAAAAGAATAAATCTCCCCATTAACAAAGGTCTCTAAACGAATACGTTGTGGATGCTTTTTGTTATGTTGTGTTGGAAGAATCAAGCCTAAATTTATAGAGTCCAAAGACCTTTTCCTACTAGGAAAGAAGTACATACTTCAAAACCTTTTCCTACTAAAAAACATTTTCCTAAAAGAACAGCATAAACCAAATATGAAAGAACATTATATTTTTTTTAACAAGTGTAAAAACATTTATTGTAATGTTTTGTATTTTTTAAAAGGAAAAATAAATTTTAATTTATGGTAAGAAAATCAGAGCAATACCCTAACAAATCTCCCATTTTGGCTTTAATTTTCTCGCACAATAATCTTGATCCTCTTTCTTCACACAATATTCATGTATTACTGCTGCATACCATGATTGTAGAATGAATATGAGTTAAAAGTTGGACCCTTGTATTAAAATATATGATCAGGGTTGAAAGTGAAGCTCATGCGTTAAAAATAATATGCATGAATTGAAAGTGTAGCTCATGCGTTAAAACTAAGATGCATGAGTTAAAAGTGAAGCTCATGCGTTAAAAGCAAGATACATGAGTTAAAAGTGGAGCCCGAACATTAAAAATTTTCAAGGGTTGAAATGGTTTAAAATGGATTTTGTTTTAAAGGATGGAGCGGCAGAATGTTATCGAAAACAAATTTAAATTTTTTCTCCACATGTAGTAGCACAAAATATTCATTATAATCAAATTTCTTGAAAATTAATTTGAAACCACTTGGGTCTGTTTTCAACCTCATTGAAGAATTAGATCACCGAATAATCGAATGTTTCAACTATTTGCTCTGATACCACTTGTTCTGGGTATAGGATCGTTGGACCGCCTGCCTTGATACCACTTGTTTTGCCATAATGACCATTCATATTCCAAAAAAATATGAGATGGTTAATAAATTAGATGACAAAAATTTATACAAAAAATTTGTTATATGAGAAACTAATATAAGAAAAATATTGAAAGTGTAGAGAGAATAAATCTCCCTATAAACAATGGTGTCTAAACGACTTAATTGTGAATGATATGGTTATGTTGTATTAGAAGAAACAAGCCTATATTTATAGAGTCCTAAAACCTTTTCTACTAGAAAAGAACTAGCTACTCCAAAACCTTTTCTTACTCCAAAAGCTTTTTCCTAGAAGGAAAGAATAAACCAAATATAAATGAATATTATATTTTCTTTTCAAGAAAAGTAAAAACATTTATGCTAATTTTTTTTATTTTCTTTTTGGAAAAATAAATTTTAAATTATGGTAAGAAATTGAGGTAAAACCCTAACATGAACTACGACACTTAATTCTCAACTCTACGAGATATGTAGGCAACCCTCCACGAGTTTGCTGATCCTTACTAAAAAAATTTAAATCTAATATATGTATTTATTATTAAAAGATATTGCGTTTATAATCTTTGTTTGACATGATTTTTACATTGGCAAGACATGTAGGACTTTAAGTTTGTCAAGGGCACTAGAAACATAATAATATAAATTGTTCTAGTCCCTACATTTAAGCAAGATGAACAGATCAATTATTTAAATATGTTTTAGATACCACCTGAAACTATACAGATTTCTCGGAGTTGACCTCGTAATGGTTTAAAAGTATTTCAATGTGGTCCATATGTATAATACTAATTGTTTGTACCAATTAAAGTCATGACATTATTGAACATGAATCGATTCCTTTCACAATTTTTTTTAAAAAATATAAATAATTTTTAATTTGTATGAACTACATTTGAATTGATTATGACAATACAAGATACGTAGGGATTCTTACATTATGGCTCGGTCTCACTAAATAAAATTTTATATCCTAAAAGGAATGAAATTGAATCATATTTTCCAAAACCAAAATATAAAATAAAAAAGAAATAAAAAAATGCTATAAGTGTTTCAAATTTCCTTAATTTTAAAACATAGATATTTTTCATTGTTAAAAAAATGACTCTCATTTCGAGGGAACAAACACCCTAATGGCATTTTATCCTTTTAGAGCAAACATCCTGGAGGTGCCATGCTTTATTTCTAGGTAACAAATCCCCTAGTTGAATTTCCCCTTAGAGGAAGAACACCCTAGAGGAAATTTAGGGAGAAAACACCCTATCATCTTTAATTTCTAAAGAAAAAGTACCCAAAATGCATCTATGACTTGCAAGTTTGTTCTGATACATGTAATTTTCATTTATGCTAATAGCTTAAATGATATTTTTTTGGTGTAAATTGGGGCAAAAATATAACTATGTGGTTATTCTATTTAAAGATTCTATTAAGACGGATCTTACTAAGTAATGATATTTAGATTAGAAGGACCCTTATGGACAATGATAATTAGTTGCAGGACCCTCCTAGACAATAAGATTTATACTGCAAGGACCCTCTTGTACAATGGGATTAGTATGACCCTCCTACATAATGAGATATAGATTAGAAGGACCCTTCAATTATTGAGATTAGCAAGAATCTTTAATTTAATGGAAATTAGATTAGCAGGACCCTCTGGCACAATTGTATTACAAAAACCCTCTGAATAATATTAATTGCTATAGAAAGACACTCATGGACAATGATAATTATTATAGCAGGACCCTCCTACATAATGAGATTTTTATAATAATGACCCTCTTAATATTGGAATTAAAGGGACCCTCCTACATAATAAAATTAGGTCCTACATAATGGGATTATGATTTGAGGATCATCCTTGACGACGAGATTACCAAGACCCTCCTACATAATGTAACAACCCTAATAATTGATAAGATAAGAAATGCTTAATGTGTGAAGAATGCCTACGATTAGACCAGAGTTCACACGGATTGATGCGCGTAGAACCAGACCTCGAAATCCTTGCTACAGCCAAGACAACTAACTTGGGGAGTTATTTGACCTTGGAAAGGTTGGGTCCAACCATATAGGGGTATCGAATACAAAGATTTACTTGAAAGGAGTCTTTACCGAACTTAAAAAGGGAAAATCATACGTTTGGAGGGTCTAGGGGTAAAATAGTCTTTTTCTAGGCTATGGGTAGTATCGTAATAACCCTAACTATGCAATTAATTATTTAATTAATAAGGTGGATGGGTATTTTGGGGAGAGAGGGCCGAAATCGGGCCTTTAAAGTAAAGTCTTGCTCCACCCGTGTTGAACCTAGGTGGAAGGCACTGAATTTAAGTGATTTTTTGTTTAAGATATTGAATTAATGTAATTAATTAATAATTATCATTCATTATCTGATTTAAAATAAATTAAAAATCAGATTTTTATTAAAAAAACAAAACCTTATTGACTAACTCCTAAAACTAGACTCCTAAGCCTCCTACAACTCCCACTCTCTCACTTTTATCTCTCCACTCTCACGCTCAATCTCTCTTATTCTTTCTCATGTTTTTTCTCTGCCTCTTTCACACAAAATTTCTCTGCCAAAATAAGATACAAAAGTAGAAAAATAAACAAAGTTCTTCACACTTGAAGAACTCACATGAAATCACATGAAAACAAACATTAATCACACACTAAGCTAAGAGAGGTTGTCATTTGAGTGGAGTTAATATTGAGGAGGCTTACACGTGTTCTTGGGTGTATTTTTTGGGCATCAAGTCTATATTTTAACGTCAAAAAGGTATGGGTTCTCTTATATCTTGGTCACATTCCTAAGAGACCCCTTAAGGTTCAAAATTTTCATTCTGAAAACTAGGATTGTTCCCCATTGCATATCCTTGTCACTAGCTCCCATTGAATCGTAGGTTGGTTATGTTTTCTAGTAGAAAACTAGGGATGAAACGTGTTTTTGTAATGATTACGTGTTTACTTTTTTGTTTGGATTTATGTAACTTATGTTGATGTTTCCGAAAATGTAACTACATGTGTATGTGTGTGTTGTCGTGGCTTTTTCATGGTTTAGGACTTGAAATGGCGTGATAGTTCTTTATATTTCCTGTACACATGTTAATGTAAATGTTATGTTAATATGAGTTGAAATTGGTTGATTTGAGGGATAATATCTTGGCTAAACTAATCCATGAAAACGCACCTAAAACGTTCTAAATGCACTACTAAATTCCCTTAAGAACTAAGGTGTAACTTGATGAAAGGATGCTGAAAAATTTAAAGAAAATTTTCAGCTTCTAGAAATGAATTTTTGTAAGCAAAGAGGGTTTAAAATATTGAAAAAAAATGAATTAAAACAATTGAGATCATGGAGGATTGAACCCGTGACCTCACCGTATTAAAAACCATGAAAATAAAGATGTAAAAAGAAATATGGTGAAGGAGATTCGAACTATGGTATTGGCTGGAAAATGTAACTTAAACGAAAAAATAAGAAATTAGAGGAGTGAGGTTCGAACCCACCACCTCTCAATAAAATTTAAGGAAGAGTAAAAAGAAAAAAAATTAAAGAGGGGCTGTGGGGGTTCGAACCCACAACCCCTCGGCCAAAGGAGAGAAATTTAAAGGCAATAGATATAAAAAGTAAATGAAGTTGTGGGGGTTTGATCCCACATCATCTTAATTCCATTAAGCAAAAATGATGAGACAACTTAAGGGAAAAATAAAATAAAGGCATTGGGGCTCGAACTTGCGCCCCAAGACGTATGGATCAAACCAAAATTAATTAAAAAAATATAAGTGTTGTTCAAGAGATTTGGAAACAAGGTTCCCTAGCCCGAATTTCCTATAAAATCATAAGTCATACATGACTTTAATATACAAGAATATTGCTGCCCACTTAGATCGGAGTCGAGATCTTGGCATACATACAGGATGCATGAATCTTGTACTACATAATCTTAGGAAGATATGAATGACTTAAACAAACAATGAATGAAGCCTCATGGCTTGTACGTATAGACCCACAAGTCTAGCATACATTTAAAAATAAGTGAACCTCATATGTATGTAATGAAATGATGTAACTCTAGAAAGGTTAAGTACGAATGTAAAACACACTAAATGGCCAAGTGCATTGGCATACGATGGAATTATTACTATGTAATGAAATGATGAAACACTAGAATGGACATTCACGTAAAAATGGGTGAGTAATTTTGAAGATCAAATGTGCTAATGTTGATGAATGTGGTGACAACATGATATGAGGATAATGTAAAAGATGAGAGAAATCTCAAATGAGCCTAAGTAAATGTTACCAAAACGTACTCACCTATGAGAGTGTATATTTAATGAAGAGACCAGTGTTTATGAACACTCTAATGAAAGTATTGAGATTAACACACTTAATACTAATGATGAGATGAGAAATATCTATTGAGGTATGAAGTCCTCATAGTAGAAGCCAGCATCCATGACGTATGAGTTGAATGTAATTGAACTTTATTTTGAGCACCGATAGACTAGCTATGAACGATGATGCCTTCTTTTAGGAAGGGAAAAGATTCACGTAACTGTCATGAGATGAGACTGTCAGTCATGCCGGGGATGTGTCTCCTTATATCTCCTAGTCTTCGAACCTATACTTCCAATATTGGGATCTAGCGGGGTTCAATCCCCATGTATGCTACCATGTTTTTGGTCACTTTGGCCTGTGATTCCACCTCTTTTTGGTGTGGGGTTTCATACACTGGATTTCATGATGCTCACATGATCTATGTCGGTTAAAGTTAAAGTTGCCTATTAATGAATGAGGCCAGACTCAATGATGAAAATAATGAAACGAATGGTACCAAAGGTGTTAGCATAGGATGATCAAGAGGTGAGTTAGATTCAAGTAATGACATAAGGTCATTCTTGGTCATTGCAAGATGAACCCAATGAAAGTCTTAAACTACATCCTAGGTATAGCTGGTATTTACAATGTCCCGTGAATGAAATGAAATGAAATGAAGTACGTATGATTAAACGAAGCAGAATCCGTGTTTGCTAAAGCAAACTCCCTAGTTGAGGTCCCATATTTTGAGCCCTCATTTTTGGGAAGTCTGATACGCTCAAACTTACATCTCAAATAAGAAGTAAAGCGGTCGTATCACATAAAGAACCCAACTAATGAGGTTGGGATCGTTCCCACGAGGAAAATAGTTTAGACTTAACTTCAATCTATTATTACTATATTTAGTCAATTATTTTCTTAGAAAACAAAGACGATAATAGGGGTTTTTTATTTCTAAACAAATTAAAATAATTAGCGAAATCAAAGTAGACAACTAAGAGATTCAAATGTTGCAGTTTAATCAGTTAATAAAAGTAACTAGGGTTTATGTGTTCACCACAGGTTTCTAACTTGATAATTCTAACTATAACAATTCTTTCCTAGTATCTTGCATGCAACGTGATAAGTTATATATTTCTAAATACCTGGTCCGGCATCTAGAATATTTCACTCCGCACCTTGGTCCGGCTACATGTGTTGCTATACTAACCCTTACCTTTACCTCATATTAAGCATTGTATATGATATTTGACTAAGTTATTACCTCGTACCAATAAATACCATCCTATTAGATAGTATACACTAAATCTATGTTGATAGTTATTTTCCTATTATCTACCTCCTTAGTTAGGCAAGTAGCATTAAGGAGAGTTCTAACGTTGTCCATCCGTTAAAAAGACTTCTAAGAGAAAGAATTATCAATACATGCAATGCACAATTCTAGAATTGTTATTTTAGTTAGATTTTATCTCATTATTCGCCTATGGTTCCCACAACAATAGTTATGGAGTTTAGTTACCCATAGTCATAATCACAATATTCAAATATGTAATATAAGAATTCATGCACTTACTTCAATGAGAAAGAATAAAATCCAGAAATTTACTTGATTAATCTACAAAATCACTAACTATCAACTCTAGAGAAAAGTGTTATAAACCAAAGTGTAATCACTAAAAATAATCTCCTCACAAAGAATATAACATAAAAGAGTCTAATCACCAACGAGTCTAACTACCAAAGAGTCTAACCCCAAAAATGAGGTTTTTCGAACTACTTATAAAAAATAAAAACCTAATTAAAGAAGGACTCTAATTGCTAGAAATATGTCAAAACGCGGCTGGGTCGACAGACCTCGCGACGGGACATCAAGGTCACGACGGGCTGTCATGGACTCCGTTGTCCCATACTTATGCAAATTCTTTTGCTGCTCTCTTCATTACCCTCGACGGCAGGTATGACGGATCATCGCAGGCACAACGGTCTGTTGAGGGTCTCCGTTGCATAACACTTGAACTCTTGGAATTTGGGTACTGGGACTACTTCTCTGATCTTAATGACGAACTAGCAGGACGGACCTTCATGGCTACGATGGTCCGTCACACACTCCTTAACCCCACACTTGGTCAGACTTCCCCTTTTTCCTTCAGCAGCTTCACTACGATACCACCTACGGACCGTCACGGGTACGACGGACCGTCACAAGCTTCGTTCGTGGTACTTTTCTGCATTTCTTGCTCAAAAACCTCCACATTCATATTTTAGTCAGATTTCCAGCAAATAAAGAGAAACTTACATAAAAATTAATACAAAAAGGCTTTTGGACACACTAAACTTAAGGAAAAAGCGTTATGTGTTATAGGAATTATGATATGTGCTATGTGTACGTGTTAATGTCAAGACCATAATTCCAAGGCCTAATGGCATTCGAATGAATGATATGAACAACGTTATGTGTTATAGGAATTATGATATGTGCAATGTGTACGTTGTTGTGTGATGTGTGGAAAATGTTAAGTATGATGATGCATGCTAATCTCATAAACTTTCCTAATCCAAATTTTGAAAGTTTATTCACTTTCCTAATCTCAATTTGGCAAGTCCACTGACTTGACCTGCTATAATCACGTTGCTAGGAAAGTGCTATTTTTACTCATGCATGTCCTTGGTGTGTGCTTGAATATACTCATACTTAGTACAAGTGTGTACTAATCATATACAACTCTAAAATTTTAGGTGTAGGCACATGTGGAAACTAGAGCTACAGGATCAATGCTGCAGTTATCCGGACGTCAAGCATTCATCCGGACATGGTAGGACCTCATGATTTCGAGGATGCTTGCCCATTTACATTTAGCTTAGTTGTAGGATTGAGCTAGTCGAGTATGTTCCACTAGAGTTTCTTTCCCATTTTTGGTCAGACATTGTATTGGTGCCATTAAGGCAAGTACATCTTTATCGTTATAATAAACTGTTTCTTTCATTTGATGATCTTAATGTTAGATCGTTGATGGTGAAAAATTACGTATGTAGTAGAATGTTTAGTAGGCATGTTAAGAAACAAAAAGTTTCAAATGTTTCGCTAAAATTAACTTAGACGATGTAAGAATGACATAAGTAGGCTTGTCTGCGACCTCTGAGAGGTCAACGACGCCGGTCTTGTTTGGGTCTAGCCTCCTATCGTGACACATAATTACATTAACATTAGAAGGACCCTCCTAATAATTGTATTAGCAGGATCCTCTTATGTAATGGGATTAGCCGGATCATCCTACATAATAGGATTTAGTTTAGCAGAAACCTCCAAAAAAATTGTGTTTAGTTTGGTAGTATCCACCGATATATGGGATTATCATGACCCTCCTACATAATTACATTTATATTAGAATGACCCTCCTTTGTAATGGGATTAGAAAGACCCTCCTACATAGTGAGATTTAGATTAATAGGGCCCTCCTACATAATGGTATTAACATGACCTCCTACATAATGGATTTAGATTAGCACGACCATCCTACACAATGATATTTCGTTTAGGAGGACTATCTCTTGACAATGGGATAAGGACCTTACTACATTATGGGATTTAGTATTTTCTTGTAGCATACACACTTTCTAATCTCAGATCGTTATTTTTTATTTTTCTTCTAAGATAAACACTTCCTAGTCTGAGACCATTATTTTTATTTTCTCGTAGAATAAACATTTTCTAGTGTAAGACTCTTATTTTTATTTTCTCCAATGACTGCCTAGTCTGAGACCGTTATTTTCTATTTTAACCTAGGATAAACACTTCCTGATAATGGATCGATACCTTTTTTTACTCCTATGAATAAACACTTCCTAGTCTGAGATTTTTATTTTAATTTTATTTTCAATTAGGTTAACAACATCATAGCTGAATTTTTTATTCTTCTAGGATAAAAACATCCTAGTCAAAGGACGTTATTTTTCATTTTCTCTTAGGATAAACATTTTCTATTCAAAGACTTTTTATTTTTCTTCTTGAATAAACACTTCCTAGTTTGAGATCAATAAGTTTATTTTCTCCTACGATAAATACTTCCTAGTCGGAGACGTTATTTTCATTTTATCATAAGATAAGTACTTCCTAGTCTGAGTATGTTATAATTGTAGACAATAAAATTCGCATCGTGAAAACAATAAAAAAGAACGGAAGATTATAGCAACAATTGATTTTATTATTTTAAATGCGAGTGTTCCAATCTCTATGATTCCTCTGAATTCGCATTTTCAAATATAATTTCAAGGGCTTTAAAAGTTGTTCTTGATTACATGATGAATTTGAATTTGAACTTTATCTTGATCTTAACATTTATTTGAATTCAAGGTCTTCGAGCTTGATCTTGAATTTTATGATCTTGATCTTAATCGTTCTTGAACTTGAATGCTTGAATTCATAAACTTGTAGCTTTCTAGAGAAATAAATGGCGTTTGTACCACCGATTTTCTCTAGCTTCATGTTTAGAATTCTTGGTTCACTTTTTCTCAATTATGAGACCCCTATTTATAGTTTTAGAATAGAGGAGTTGCGATTGGAACATGACTCGCTTCGTCTAATCAAATTTAAGTAAAATAGCATATGGGCTTTATGGAGAGGGCATTAATTAAATTCATATTTATCTGAATTTAAATAGTTAATTCAGTTATACTAATCCATAATATTTATTTGCACTAATATATTCATTAATTTAATATAATCCGAACAACTTTATAAATTTATATTAAATAAATTTTAAGTGACTACAAATGCCCCCTTCTTCAAGTCATGTCGAGATATTTTATCTTTCAAAGACTAGGGTTGAAGAATTTGAAGACTTCAACTTGCATACTTGGAGATTTTAAAACTTCATTTTGAAAAAATTTAATGATGAGGATTTGCCACCATCGAGTCACCACCATTTGGTGCAAGTCTGAAGTTTTATGAAAGCTTACTCATAGCGTTAACTCATGTAACATATCAAGTGGGAACATTTCATTTTTTGACACTCATGCAACTGAACATAGAATACGATTATAAGTGCCTACGTACCTCAATGAAGAGGATCAAGTCGCAACGTAGTTTTGGAGGAGTGAGTGATTTTTTTGTTGTGTCGTATATAATTTATACCCTTGCGGGCCAAGAGTAACATGAAGATTAAGATCATACCTTAAAGAGCATTTTAACTTAAAGATTTAGCTCAAATTTAATGAGCTTTATGATATACAGTTTAGACTCCTGTCTCAAGGAGCATTTCAACTTAATGATTTAACTCAATCTTTAAGATTTAAGGAACATATAGTTGAAGCTCGTGTTTCAAGGAGCATTTCAACTTGAAGATTTAACTCAAACTTGAAGATTTAAGTGACACACAATTTAAACACGTGTTTCAAGGAGCATTTCAACTTGAAGATTTAACTCAAACTTGAAGATTTAAGTGACACACAATTTAAACACGTGTTTCAAGGAGCATTTCAACTTTATGATTTAAGTGACATACATTTTAAGCTTGTGTTTCAAGGAGCACAACTTGAAGGCTTAAGTGACATACAATTTAAGCTCGTGTCTCAAGGAGCATTTCAACTTGAAGATTTAACTCAAACTTAAAGATTTGAGTGACATACAATTTAAGCTCGTGTTTTAAGGAGCATTTAAACTTTAAGTTTTAATAAAGTTTAAGCTCGTGTTTCAAGGATCATTGTAACTTGCAGTTTAATCTCATGCGTTAAGGAGAATCTAGATATACATTGACTCTTCAAAGTCATGATCGGATGCAGACTTGCCCCCACATAGGAGTTCTTTTATATCTTTAACTTCATGAGGTCCATAAACAAGATATTGTTCATCTTCTCTTAAAGACATGCTTAATTCCATGTCCTGTGCACGAGTTGACAACTCTTCAAATGTATTGGGATTTAATCCTTTCCAAATGTAGTGAATACCCCAATTCATACCTTGGATGCACATTTCAATGCTAGAATTTTCACTAAGGCGATCTTTGCAGTTTTGGCTCAGACTTCTCCAGCGATTAATAAAGTAAAAAACTAACTCATCTTCACCTTGACGAGCCTTTGCAAGTTCCATCATACTAACAACACGTCTTGTGCTATTGAAACGAATAAAGAATTGTTGCTCTAGTCGCTCCCAACTATCTATAGAATTAGGTTGAAGGTTTGTGTACCAATCAAAGGAAAAATCTTTGATAGATCGAACAAAATCTTTAACAAGATAATCACCATATGTCCCAACAGCATTGCAAGCCTCAATAAAGTGTGCTACAGGTTGTTTGGGATTTCCTTTACCATCAAATTGTTGAAGCTTTGAAGGTTGACAACCCTCATACATTTTTAAGTTATTAATCCTTTGTTTATATATCTTTGCATATATGGAAGAAAATTTGGACGAAGACTCAGATTTTTCTTCAATAGACTCTATGATAAAGTTCTTTAATTGATCCATTGGAATCAAACCTTCATCTGAGATAAGAATCTCTTTGATCTTTGTTTGCTATATGTAAGACTCTCCTTCATCTTGAATTTTAGAAACCTTCAGAGGTGATTGACTTGATCTTCTTTCAATCATGTTATCTATCTTATTTGTTAGCTTGGAAAGTTTAGCATCTTGTTTGTGCACTTTGTTAGGCCTTCAATTTCTTTAGTTAAGGTTGCTAGTTGTTCTTCTATAGTGGAAGACAATTTGCTATTTATTGATGCTTCAAAAGTTTAGATGAGAGGTATATATGGTCCACTGGTCGTGCAAGAATTTGTAGACAATAAAATTCGCGTCGAGAAAACAATAATCAAGAATGGAAGATTACAACAACAATCAATTTTACTATTTCAAATGCGAGTGTTACAATATGTATGATTTATCTTAATTCGCCTTTTCAAATATAAATTAAAGGGATTTAAAGCTTGTTATTTAATCTATGATGAACTTGAAGTTTAACTTTATCTTGATCTTAACTTTTATATGAATTCAAGGACTTCGAGCTTGTTCTTGAATTTGATGGTCTCGATCTTGATCGTTCTTGAATTTGAATGCTTGAATTCTTAAACTTGTAGCTTTGTAGAGAATTAAATGGTGTTTGTACCACATATTTTCTCTAGCTTCTTGTTTAGCATTCTTAGTTCCCTTTTTCTCATTTATTAGACCCTATTTATAGTTTTAGATAGAGGAGTTACGATTGGAACAAGACTCCATTCGGCCGATCAGATTTATGTAAAATATCATATGGTCTTTATGGAGCGGGCTTTAATTAAATTTATATTTATCTGAACTAAATCAATTATATTAATCAATAATATTTATTTGGACTAATATATTCATTTATTTAATATAATCCTAAAAACTTTATAAATTAATATTTAGTAAATTTTAGGTGCCTACAATTATTATTTTTTAAATTTAGATTTGCTACTAACTCACAAAAAGTTTCCAAAGAAAACTGGTCAATTTTTTTGATTATTTCTTATTTTGGTGATGGTTTTCATGTTTCTTTAAGTGAAAAATGGATTAGAAATTCAAGAACAAAGTTTCAAGTCATTTGACAATAATCAATCCCCGTGATACCAAGAACCAACTTATTGAATGCATGTAGCAACCTAACCACCCACCGCCAATTTCTATTCAATTTTAAATCAAGCAAAATCTCTTGTCATTCAAGAGCATTATAAAATTATCATTTTGTAGAGTACCAAAAAATAACTTGGAGTGGCAAGTTAAGCGTCGAATACATTGCAGATGAAGATACTCACAAAAATTAAGGTGATACCTCAAATTAAAGAATCAAGTGAAGACTGAACTGAATATCCAAGAGAAGTTATATAGATATATAGTAGTTTGTACTTAAATTTTCCTTTTGACAATTAGCATTCATTTATTTATGTTAAGATAAGGACCGCGAGCTGGAGTCCTGATGAAACCTCACTTAACTTACAACTCACCACCCTATATCCTTGAACTACATATGACCTGATTCCCTTATAACCTCGGATATGTTGGATGTCAAAAACCAAGACTCGATCGCAGATTGTTTTTACCTTTCAAATAAAATTCAGGTCAAAATATGTTGAATTGTCTATTTCATAGTCTGAAAACAGTTTGTGTTTCTTGTCAAAGAGGGGCAAACTATAGACACGTAAATTTAGACCGAACCTACAATTTGATAGCAATTTTAGAGCTTAACTATTTGAGAAAAAGTCTGAAAGATACTCCAACTGTGGCCGCAATTGGTGTTATGATACCAAATATTAGGGAGAACATTCTACCACCATGAACTATATAGTACTGTAAGTTAAAGGTATATATGTGCCCACGTGGACACGTTTCTATTTTTTACTTATGCAAAATTTCATATGTCCACGTGTGCTCATATATAGATTTAAAATTTACTATTAAATGGTGGAGGGGGTTAAAAGGTCCTTTTCAAAGTTTTGTATTGTAACAACAATTTCGGTCAAAGTTCAGATATATTATATTCCTTTTTCCGTAAATATTTTAATAAATCCAGATTAAATATTTTGACTCTTTATTTTATTTTGTTAAGTTCATTTTATATGTTTTGAAACAACAAAAATATAATCATTTTTAACGTATGTTTCATTTTTTTATTGTTTAAAAAAGAAATGAAAAGTTACAAAAATATAGTTTTTAATTTAATTTACATTTACTAAATAAATTAGTGTTTCCTAATTAAATTTTTATTAGCTATTTAACTTTTGTTATATTTATATTAATTTAAACTAATTAGTTATTAGTTTTAATTATTATATTTTATATTTGTACATACCTACCCACTAACCCACTTGTCTTTCTACCCCATTTCCCTTGTCCCACAACTCCATTCACCAACCCTATACTACCCAATTCATTCACATCACTACTACAGATTTTCCAAGAATAATAACCACAACAACCCCACTATACACACATATTTGCACAAAAAAAAGGCACACTCACTCGCACAACAACTCAAAAAAAAAATCAGCATACGTACACACACATATGGAAGGAAAACAAGAAAAAATATTATCTTTTACCATAAAACATTCTATTCTATATTAACAACTAATACATACATGACTCACCAAGAATCCAATACACCCACAAAAGATCTAACGGACAAAAAGAAAAAAAAAACCTCACATTACAAAAAATCCAACACCAAAACCGAAAGAATGAGAAGAGAAAAAAAAAGACACTCTATTTTTATGTTATTCTTCCATCCGTAATTCACGAACACATTAGTATTTTTGTTCCTTATTAATTATTATTTTCATACCAACACAATACATATATTACTTTGTACAATCTTCAAATGATTTGTAGGTGTTTTAATAGAGCTTAGATGAATGTTTTTCGGTACTTGCCTTTTTCATTTGTGGTATACCTTTGCCTTCAATTATTAATTTCATTATGGAATTTCATGTAGTTATTATAATAAGTTTTATTATACTTTTGTTTTATTCATAGTTTGATTGAATGAAGATTGTGTGAAGTGTTATCTCTTTTAAATGAAAGTAGCTTTATTTGGTGAAAAAGATTTTTTGTCGTTGTTTTTTGTCAAATAATGATACTATTTATTTTAGCAATGCATTATTGTTTTGTTTGATTAGTCAGAAACTACAATATATGTATGCCCAATTTTGACATTAACTATAAAATAAAAATAAAAAACTAATATATGTATGCCAAATTTTAACATTATTATTAAGAGGAAATAAAAATAAAAGAATACTAAATAATCTAAATTGTAAATGTATCCTACAAGTTTATATTTATTTTATTTTCATTATAAGGAATAAATATTTTTTTTAACGTTTGACTGAAGACTTTGGCGCAGTAGAAATATTTTTTCCAATTAAGAATATGGTTACACATCTTTTTCTTGAAACATTACAATAAATTCAAGTTTTTGGTGGCTCACCTTTTTCACTAAAATAATTGTGCTTTTATTAATTTAAAGTTGAGACTTATTAAAAATAAGGTTTTTAAGAGTGATGCAAAGAACTTAGATATGTCCTTAAATGTAAAGACACAAACTATCCAAAATATATCAAGATAAGTATAAGTCCATAAAAGCAACCGTACTAGGATCAAAGGACTTGAGGGATACCTAAAACCTTTCCATCGGTCAGGAGAATTCCTTATTTGAATTCCTAATTTGCAGACCAAGTAATGAGTCATTTCATATTGATTAGGGATTTAAAAAAAGGTGACTTCGAACACCATATCTCAATTCCAAGTGGCGATTCTAAATGATAATATCATCTCTAATTCAATTGGAAAAAAATTTTCCGCCTATGAAATAGGGGTTGATTATTGTAAAACCTTGGATTAGATTAAGGCTACAAAGGAGTGAAACAGGCATGTCAAGAACCCAATATTGGACAATGGATCCCTCTATGGAGGCCTAAATAGGACATGTAGGGGACTACGATCGTTTGGTTGGTCGTCGTAAGTTCCCAGAACCTACCGCAGGCAGGTATCTTTAATATTCTTTCTTAAAAAAGAGCTTCTTTTAAAAAGAACTAAATTGGAAAGAGTGAACTATAGATATGGCAAGCTATGCTTAATTTTGTGTTTTAGGTCATATTAAAACGACGTTAACTTTCAGTATAAAATGTGTTAGCTATACTATAATATATCAAATGGAATCTCATTGAAACCTCTTTCCAACTCAACCTAAGGTTTGGTAAATTTTTTAGTTTAATTGAGGGCATTTGCGTTTTTGATGTTAGCATGTCCATTTAAGGAAATTTATCGAAATTAATGAGGGATATTTTGGTCTTTTTGTTACCTTTTAAGCTTAGATAGATGTTAGTAATATTTTAGGAGTCAAAACTTATTTAGGTCAGTTTTCACAATCCTAAAAAAGCTTATGGTTTTGAGAAGAGTTTAGTGAGAGGAAAAGATGAGAAAAGGAAGAATGATTGTGGCTTTTTTCTAATCTAGGATTTGATTCACAAAATTAAGATATGTGAGTTCTGATAAGGTTGGGTTCATTCACCCACACGCCAATCAAATGATCTTATCCATAATTTATTCTTGAGATTGCAGACTTTTGTTCTTGAAGAGTTTCTCAAAGTTTAGTTCTTAAATAGTTAATGATGAGTTGGATAAGTTCTTTAGATAATGTTAGGAGTTTCAGGGTTGTTTTTTAGGAGTTTTCTGGTACTTATGTTCGGTATTCCAGTCTAGGTGAGTTTGGAAGAAACATTTTTATTATTGGGGAATTAAGGCCAAAAATTGAAGAATAAAATTCATCAGAATATTCTGGGAGAGCTGGGGTGGTGTGGCAAAAAGAGTTCTATGAGTTTTAGGGGTTGGCGCCTCGTGGCAACAGTGCGCTAGGGTCGCATGCGCCCACCTATTTCACTCGTTTGCTCCGTCTAATTCCTTTTACCGTATACCTTTAGTCCATTTTCATTATAACTACTTTAAAATGCATCATAACATCGAGACTCCCTTCATAACATGAATCTCAATCCTTGAAATTTTAATTCAAATTCAAGATAGAATTAACAGTAAGGTCGCGAGAGTTTTTTTCTACTAAAGTCAAGAAGTCTTCTACATATATTTAAAACTTGTTTCAAGACTTGAGTATTTGATTTTACTAATGAGGAGAGTTGAATTCTTTTTAGAAAATGAATATATTTGAACGAAGTTCTCCCAAAAGTTAATGTTTTTACATTTCAAATGAGAGAAAGCATCAATTTCCAAATGAGTTTATGAAGAGTGTTTTTAAGTATAAAAGAGAACCTTTTGAGCACTAATCTCAAAGCTGGAGGATGTTGAAATGAGATATTATTTGAGTATATTTCTAGGGGTAGTATTGACCACCGACATGTAGAAATGTTTTTACAACACAATGTCTTCATAAACCATGTAGCCAGCCTGGGTATTAAGGGTAATATTTTTTAGATGATTACATAGTGATTTTGGAGCATATCTTAGTACATCAACCTACTGTAGGAGTTCTATACCCTTACAAGGTATAGGACAATATTGTGAGTGTGGATGACACGATGTATTATCACATAGCCAATAGTGATTGTTGTCAGTTGTAAATTCAAAAGTATTGAGTTATATTTGTATATTTACATACAAACTCAAGTACTACTGTATTTCTTTAAATACATTGAGTAGTTGTCTACTATTATAAATGTTTTATATAAATTGCATCCTTATTTTCATTTTTTTACTACATTAAGTTAAGTATCTGCGAGTTGAGGTTTAGATTAGTAGAGTAAAGTTGAGTATGTTTCCTTCTTTCCAAGTTCAAACTATTATGTTATTTTCAGTGTTCCCATTAAATGCTCGTACATTCAATGTGCTGATGTCATTCGACCCGCATCATGTCATGATGCATAGACTAGATACCCTTTGGAAGTTGATACCATTTGAAGTTCCAGAGTTCTTTCATGAGCCTCTTCGCTTCCGAGGGATCCCTTATTTGTTTCAGTTATTTCTATTTTATTAGGATGATTATGTTTTTTTCCTAAAACCCCACATAGTAGTAGATACTTCATACAAATACAACAATAGTTGAATAGTCTTTCTTTCATTTCTCTTGTTAATGTTTTGAAGACCACGAGTGGCACATTTATATTCATTTGAGCATTTTGAGTTAGGTACTTTTAATCTAAGTTGACTTGGTTGTGTAATTCTATTTCATTTGAGTATGTTTTGCACTATGATTTGAGTAACGTGAAGGGTTCGCTTGGCGGTAGTAATAGTTCTCGAGTATC
Organism: Solanum pennellii; assembly: GCF_001406875.1. Classification (NCBI taxonomy): domain Eukaryota; kingdom Viridiplantae; phylum Streptophyta; class Magnoliopsida; order Solanales; family Solanaceae; genus Solanum; species Solanum pennellii. Next base: position 41,789,391 of record NC_028646.1, on the reverse strand, counting down.
GTCCATGTCGGGTGTAAGCTCAGGGCATGGCTGTATTCCTCACATTGACGACTATGTGACTGGTAGTTAGATTGATTGATTATCCAAGGGGCCATCAAGTGGACTACATAGAAGGGGTTTCTCCCGTAGTCATTGGATATGAACCACATACGTCTAAACGACCGGTGAAGCTTCATATGGATCATGAAGTCGTCGTGAAGGAGATTTATCAGATTAAGGGTTTCGAGTAAACAAAAAACAATCAACTATTTTATGACAAAACAAAGTAGGAGGCCCATGCCATATAAAATTAATACTTTCTTCGTCCTCTTTTCAATGCCTTAATGTTTGCCTAACTCCAAGCTCGGAATAAAAACTTATACCTTAAATAGTGAAGAAGCTCTATCATGATAAGCATCATCACAACCCACTAGATCGGCCTTTCTGTTCTAGATAGCCCATGATGGCCTTCTAGAGAGTCAGTTTTAAGTCGAGATTGTTCCAGTCTTTCTCAATTGTTTCAACTCAAAACTATATCGTTTTACCTTCTACCCAAAGCCATGTATAATGTTTTTTACCCCCAAAATCATGAAATAAATTTATTCTCTCAAATTTCTAAACAACAAACTCTATCATGACATTTATTGCCCTCCACAATAATAATAAATAAGGAAAATTACTTTAATTATTCACAATAGAACCATCAAACTCCAACAACTGAATAAAAAGAAGTGGTCACACTATTTTTTCACACTTCAATACTTTACCCCTTTATTTATTTTTTTTCATAAATGAAGCTCTTTCTCTATTTAAAATCCTAAAAAATTCCACTTTTCCTACATTACTATGTCGATTGCCACATTGTTTAACCCATACAACTCTCAAAGATTTAACATGAATGTTGTTAAGTCCGTTACTACTATTACTTTTATTTAGTACTCTTTGAAAATTTTGATGAAGCTACTTCAAGAATTGATCTAGTTTATTCCTCATTAGGATCCGTGGAATCAATAGGCCATACAAGAAAACCCCAAATTGCCAACATATTTTACTAACAACTTAAGTTGGTTAGTATTCTACTAACAAATTACTAATATATTTCTATCTAAATTATATTTTAAAACTTAACAAGAAAATTGTAAAAGATTACCAACATAAATCTTACTAACTAAGTATTTTTGTTGGTAAATGCAGTGGGAAAAGACGGCTCAAAATTTAGCAACATTCTACCAATGGATAACCAACAGAAATATTACTATCTGTAATGAACCGAAAGTTCATTTTTGATAATTTTAATTATTTATCTATAGTTAATTAATAAACAGGTAATTTATTTACTATAAAAAATAAGGGACCAAATCTGAAATGTTAAAATAGGTAGTAGAAATAATATCTTTTAATATATATAATTAATTTAGGAAAAGAAAAGTGGAACAAAACTAAACTAAATGTGTGACGAAAAACAAAGAAGAGGAGAAAGGCAGCTGAATATGTCTTGTAATTAATGTAGAATTATACATTGAGGCGGCTGAATATGTCTTGTAATTAATGTACAATTATAATTTTTATTTTAACTTTAATTTGTGCTTTTGGAATGTGAAACACGACAAAATGAATATATAATAAAGAAATAATAATTGGAAGTTGCTATATTGGTATGAAGTAATTTTAAAATTTAGAAGGAGGGTCTTTCCAATCATGTGATAATTATTGGGGATATAATTGAATCAAGATGACTGAAATATAATAAATAGTCTAGGGTATCAATTTGAGGTTTTAAAACATTCTTTTTTGTTCTCGTTATTTTCTCTATAACTTAAAGCTTCACTGTTTCTTAGAATTTTTTATTATTATCATATTAAGATTCAAGTGTGATACGTTGCTATAGGTAATTAAACATTAAATATATTATAATATATAGATATCATTAAAGTTATGATATTTTGAGAAATTGGAATTTAACCGTAAGCTTGAAATTTTGAAAACATGAGAGTTCACATGTTAATTGGCATCAAGAATTAACTTTTTTATGAATTTGGGTGAATTTTTAGGTCAAGGTTAAACACATAATAATGTGGGTGTTTTTAGTTCCTAAATTTATTGTGAATATAAATATTTGAATTGATTGCATCGATTTGGAAGCTCAACATAAAGGGAAGGCTCAAGTCCTGTAGTGATTATTCGAGTGGCTATGGCAAGTAGATTTCTAAACTCTTTTTAAGTGTATGGAATGCGTGTATTTTCGTTGTGGTATATGTTTGGGAGTAATGGTATTTTGTAATGGGTTGAATTGTCCACGTTGATTAATTCGAATAATGAAAAATGGGTAGCAAAAGGAAATGTGATTAATTGTTATGTGTGAAGTGTTGAGAAATGTTTGAAGCCTTGTTGAATCATTGTTGATGTGATATCATGTTTGTGTTGTTGTGAATTGTGCAATGCTATGAAAATGGCCATCTCCTCATTATTTGTGTGAACATGTCATTTGCATTCTTATGAGACATGGTTATAAAAAGAATTATAAGCATTAAGAAAGAATGAGAAAATAAATATGATGTAGCATTTCGAGGGACGTATCGCGCGCCTCGATGGATACTATATTTCGAGGGACGTATCGCGCGCTTCGATGATTACTATTATCGCGGGCATATCGTGTACCGCGACAGATGCATGGATAGATATGTCCCCCATGGATCCCAGACTAAGAGACATGGGGTGTGTATCACTAGGTCATACATGCATCATTAAACTTGACATTGCATTCCTTTACACTACACATACTTATCATTAGTGAACCTGGTATTGTGTTTTGCTGATTTTGTGAATGCCTTTCTGTGAAATTGGTGATTGATGAATACTGAGCATCTTTTTGACGATATGCAATTTGTTAAAGTATCTTTTTAAGTATATGTAATTTGTTAAAGTATTGTTGTTGAGGACATGTAATTTGTTAAATGTTGTTGTTGAGAACATATAATCTGTAAAAATGTTGTTGTTCAGGATATGTAATTTGTTTAAGTTTTCTTGTTGAACTATGTGCGCTGTAAACCTTGAGTTGTTTGGTTGGGCAGATTTTTATGCAGGTTCTAGTTGTGTAGGTACGATTTGGGGGTTGTAGAAGTACCCGTATTTCATCCCCTTATCTTGTGCTTAGAGGTTTACATGTTGAGTATCGTGTGGTTTGGTACTCACCCCTTGCTTCTACAATTTTTTTCGTAGGTTACTAGCACGAAAATTACTGATATATTCTCTTATTTTCTGAGGATTCTTGGAGATTTGTGAGGAGGCTGTTTGTCATCTCAGTAGACCTTCTTACTCCTATTTATCATTTTGTTCTACTCTAGAAACAATGTCATATAAGACTTATATTTTTTTTGATTCAATTGTATACTTTAGAGGCTTGTACACGTGACAACCAGGTTATAGTAAATTTTCTGTAATTTATTGTAATTGTTGAGTTTTATGCTGACTTGTCTTTGTGGGATAAGACGAGTGCCATCACATTTATTTTTTTGTCGTGACACTAACGCACACTTTTTGTTGGTAATATAACCAACAAAGAATATATCGGTTAGTAAATATGACAAAAATGTTTAAATAATTTATTAACATAATACAAATGAATTACTAACCAAACATTTTCTAACGACAAGATTGTGTTACTAAATTTATCAATGAAATATGAATACGTTTGTAAATTAATAACGAAATGTAATTTAGTGATAAACTTGCAAATCAATATGAAATTGACGACGAATAAAGGTTATAGTTAGTAAATTACTAACATCATTAAAATTGTTTGTAATATAGAAAATGATCATTAGTCCATTGGTAAAATTTACAACCATATTAATGATTAGTTGGTAATATTATATATGAATGTTTAGTTGAATAATAAATATTACCAACCCTGATAAAATTTATTAGTAAATTATTCATTACTACCTTATATTTTAATAGATGGGATTTACCAATTGAAGTTAAACTTTTTGGTAAATCAGTGTCTAGTGTTGAGGCTTTCATATCTAGTTTGTGTCATTAGACGTTTTAACTTTTAACTTTTAAACAAAACTTGACTTTGTTCAATATTTTTGGTAAACTTGCTCAGATTATAATTATGTTTGTGTCATTAGCCTCGAAAAGTCATTTTTATCTAATGGGAAGGTTGGTTGAAAATTTGAGATTTCAATTATTAGTTTGTGTTGCTATGTTTTTTAACCTTTAACTTTTGGCTAAAAATTAATTTAGGTCAATTTATTCGGGAAACATGCTCAATTTTGAATTTCTTCAGCGTGATTAGCTATGAAAGGTCATTTTTCACTATATAGGATGATTGATTTGGATTTTAAGGTTTCCACGTTAAGTTTGTAACGTTAGGAGATTTAACTTTAAAGTTTTGACCAAAATTTTAGTTTGCTCGGTATTTTTTTAAACGTAATCCTATGAAAATTGTGTCAGCGTGATTAGCTTCAAAATTTTATTTTAATATCTAATAAGATTGTTGTTTGAGGTTTTAAGGCTTTCATTTTCAGTTTGGGTTGTTAGGAGTTTTCGTTTTAACTTTTAAGAGTTTTGGCCAAAACTCAGATTTGGTCAATATTTTTGTTAAACGTACTCAACTAATTTTTTTTTTGATTTAACGATATGTGTCGTATTGACATTAATTTAACTTGAACTGAAACAAAATGTTGATTGAAAAATACTAGCAAACCTATGGGTAAAAGCATGCATTGTAATCTTATTTTTGAGTGCGAGATTTGACTTCAATTTAAGAAAAAGTAATACAAAACTCAGTGGGTGGGATAATGGAAGCATTCTTTTTGTGAGGGCATTCGAATTCTTTTGTTTAGCTTGAAATTGAATTTGGAGCAATTATTGAAAGCTTGAGAATCTTTGGTAATGATGTGTCACAACTTCAATCTTTCAGTGCACATTTGGTCATTGAATGAGTATAATGAGTCTTTTTGTTTACAAAGAAGGAGCTAGAAGCTCTGATATCCAAAAGAAGTTATGAAAACACAAATTCAACCGAACGATCCAAACACACAATAATCACATAAGAAAGGAGGGCCTCACCCTACAACAAATAAAAATATTTATTTTCAAACGCAAACGAAATTATCCAAAAGATGGAATAAAGGAACACAAAGAGGGGCGCAAAGAAGGGAACATGTGAAAGCGGTCTCTCCATATATTTGGGCCTCACCACTTGGGCTAGTAGATTGGCTTTCGGTATTAGTGCTTAGTGTCACCTTAAAAGTAAAAGCTTCACTAGAAATAACAAAGGGTGTTAGGGAGGCTTTAACAACTGCATCTATCATAACTACCTTAGTCTCTATCGAGTCCTCTTCCGCAACATTCACTTTTTCATCAAGAATATTCTGGTCTATCACTTCCTCTGACTCAAGCATAGTTGTTTGCTTGATTCTATGCTAAGGTTCAGTTCTGGCCAGAGAAATTTTTGCACGTCTTTGATTTTCTCTGTTAGAAAGACCATGGACATGTCGGTGGACTTCAACAGATCTACATCAAACCTTACGGAAGCAAAAACGACCTTTATGAATATCACTTTATCAGTGGCTCCTTTATTACATTCACACACCGTTATTTTTACCTCAAAGGTTTCAATGGTAGTTCATATACGTGTCACAAAAATAATCATGGATGTTTTTCTCAATGTTTATGATAGATATTTCTAGATTTCCGCCTAACGATTAGTAGATTGGGGAAGTTGTCTCATCCAGATCTGAGTTGCCTGAGTGATCGGAGAACATAGGCTCCACAGCAAGAGGTCTAGTTGGCAATGCAAAAACCTAAGAAACTAGAGCATCAACAAGAGTTGTAGTAGAAGTTGATAAATATTGTAACGACCTGAGTCTACATCCTAGACGTGGACGACACTCAAGAAAAATTGTTGGTCCCTAAGGGAACCCTCATCCTTTCTGACAACAAGTGAATGACTAGCTCAAACATGCAAAATCTTAAAAACTGAAATAAAAGTTCAAAAAAATTTAATACAAACTTCAAGTACAAAGGAAACTCTGCATAATAAAATGAATACAACTCGCCTTAAAAAGACAACTTGAGTTTAAAATATTTAGTAAAATGAAAACATAATACAGACTTCTCAACTATAATGACTATCTATGAAGATAAAACACGGGAAAAGACCCACGGCATCCTAAATAAAATAAAAAGTAAATGAAATCCTCCGGAAATAAGGAGACTTAAAATACCTAACTTGAACTCTCGGATGTATCAACTATGCTCATGTTGATGATCTTGAATACCTTTGTCTACATTATGAGAAGATGCAGGCCAACTGCCTATGTACGTACAATGAAATTTAATGTAAGGGGAATTCTAAAATATAACATAAGCTTGAATCTTGATAAAAAAGAAACATACTTACCTCTTTTCAATCTTACTAACTCAAAGAATACTGAAGGACACCCAAAACTACTCAAACATACTCAACTCAGTTGTATTCAAGGATTAGATACTCAACTCAAAGAATAGATACTGAACTCCAACATATGATACTCGAACTGAAATATTAAACTATGGATACTTAATTGTTCTCATCTTTATAAAGTATTTTAAAACAAGTTCAATATAAAGAAAAAAGGAATATTGTTTGAAACATGATTTCAACTCATAATCATAATAAGAACATACCATGCTTCATCTCAATGCCTACTTGTGTATTGCATGAATGAAGTCTCATACCCTCATTCATACTAACCAGACCACTTATGGAACAATGCAATTATTGTTTTGGGAGTTTCTCCAATAGAGAACCATCACATAAGAGATTTTCTGATGATACAATGATCTTCCTTACGCTGCCAACATATCCTTTTGTACCCATGGTGACTACATGGTTTTATGGACACATGATTTATCTAAAGTCATGCTCGCTCCAAATTCAGTGCTCAAAAACATACTTCTTCTTCAATTTGAGAATACTGTTCAAAAACATAGGTGAAAGGCTTCTTTGAAATTTCAGTGTCCCTTCTTGTGTCATTTATAAAGTTATTACTCTTTTCTTAAAACTTTTCAAAAGCTTTGTGGAATTATCTATATCCATTTTTACTTTAAGGTTAAAATATTCATATTATATTTGGGAATACTTAGTCCCCAAATACTTTTGAAGAAAAGGACTACAAAATTTACTTCTTACTCTTTACAAAACTCAAACTTTAAGTCTTAAAACAAAGTTAAAATGTTTGTAAAAGACTTCTAAAAATATGATACATGTCAAATTTTGGACATGAACGACTCAATGCAAGGTTTTCAATAACAATAGGTAGAAATAAATACTCAAGGCTTAGTACTTGAAGATTCTACTCCTCTCAAAGATACTCAATTGATTGAGTTCATTCGGAAGTATAGGCATTAACGATTAAACTCAAGGGTAAAATATCAAGAAGAAATTCTTGTAAACGATTCTCCTCATTCTCTTACTTACTTTCTCAGAATTTATTTGAAATCGATAGTTGATCTCAAATGTTTTACAAAGGAACTAAAAATTTTTCTTGAACTCTACTCCTAACTCCCTGTTTAAAAGTTAATTATTAATGTAAGAGTTACAGTTCATTATAGGAAAGAATCTCAATATGACAAGGTTAACTCATGAATACATTCTGATGCTAACTTGCTCGAGTCTTGAAACAAGTTACTAGAAATAGTAGAAGGATCCTCAAAAAATTCTAAGGGGCTTTCCCAAAATGTTTGAAGAAACTCTTTACACTTAATTGTAAGCTTTACCTTGAATTTTAATTATGAATTTCATGGTTATGGTTCGTGGTAGAAAATATATCTTGATGTTTAAGAGTGTTTTTAGATAGACAAGTATGAGAAATGGTTAAAAAACACCATATGGGGAGCAAATCCGAGACGCACAGATAATTCAAAAGGTTAGATCGAAATAAATATTAAACAGTGAAGTCCGGAACATCTTCTCAACATGGAGAAATAAACTACACAATGAAGAAACATGTCTGCAACACTAACCTGCTATCTGTTCATTGGTTGAACTTTCTCTTCCTCATTTTGTAACAACAATTTGCCTAGAATCGAACGGTTTCTTCCCCAATCACTTGGATTCCAGTATTTAATACATGTACACTCTAATCTAACCAATACATCCAAAAAAAATAATTTTCACATCATGAAATAATACGACTCCCAACACAAAAAGATTTAGGATAAACTTTAAGAGCAAAGCCATTCAAGAACATTAATCTTTCAACTTTAGAAATGAAACTGCATTGGATATGACATGATTAGCGTGTGGGTGTAAAAACCCCAAACTAGGGAAGCTTAATGTTACATCTCATAGCTTGTAATAGACAAAAATAAGCTAAAAAATTAAAATTTATCATTTTTGGAAAGAATAGTAAAAGAATCTGGAAATTTCATAAGTTTAACAAGTGAATTTTGGTCATTTTCAAACTGCCATAACTTTTAGCTCCGGATGACTTATAGTCAATTTTATATATGGTTGGACATACCTTGGAAAAATCTTCCCATCGGCGCATTGTTTTCACAGTTTCAATATTGTATGAGGGATATATGACTTAAACAAGCTGGACTGTCGAAGTGAGAAAAGTCCAATTCTGGATTTTAGTTAGGGCAAACTTGTCTTTTCACCCATCTATTTCATAATTTGTTTTAAAGGTTTATTTGGGGTTAAATAATTTGGGATTCAGAATATATCTTGGATAAGAGAAAAGCTAAGAAGAAAAAGGGAGAATGAATAGATAATTCATAAAGAACGCCTAGATCATGGAGTGGAATTCATCTAAGGTGATCCCTATTAAGGTATGTTGCATCTTTTGTGTTTTGTTAATTCACCCACACACCAGTTTGTTTCAATTCAAAAATTTATGAGTTAATTTCATGTTAGAAGTAGAACTTCTTGAAGAAAAGTTTTAAATTTCTTGTTGGTTGAATTGTTGGCTTCCGTTATTGGTTTATTCTAATTTTTCTAGGTTATTTGTTAATTGACTCAATCGGGTTTTGAGGTACAAATAGTCCGAATTGTTTGGTGAAAGAACTGTTGTAACGCCTTAAAAAAAACTAAGGTGAACTATTGCTTTGTAAATATTTCATAAGTCAATTTTGTGTTAAAAGGAGTTATAGTGATGTCCTTAGGTAGTGTGTGAATTTTGGTGATGTTTGGAGGTCTAATGTCCATGACGTTCGGAAGATGTTCCTTAGAAAGTGCTTGTGTGTCCTTATGTGTTGTAGCGAGATATACATGTTCGTTTTTATTGAAATTTGTGTTGGATGTTTCTAAGAACTACATGACTTTATATAGGGGTTTAACATCCGCTCCACCTAGGACCCTCGAGGGGCACTAGAAGAGGACCCCTTCTCTTTGCATGATGATGCCAAGCAGTGACCAAACGATGTCTAGAAGGGATGGACGTTGGTCAAATGAAGGACCGTTGACCTTAAGCGTCGATTGGCCCTGCAAGATCTACAAGGCCTACAAAATGTGTAGCGTCAGACCCACTCAACGGAGACCATCTAAGGAGCTTCAATTGGGAAATGACCCGTGTATGAGGGGGCGTAAATTTGGCCAATGAAAAGTTGCAATTTTCTCCAAGCCTTGGGGTGTTCGGTAAATTCAACCCAAGTATTTTATGAACATAGGAATATATTTTAAGGTTTTTAAAATATATTAAGTTTGTTTTATGTCCTAGACCTAGACAAGAACCCTCATTTCAAATATTCAAAGTAACTCTCCAAAGAAAGATTCACTAAAAACTCCGTAGAGGCTTGTACTCATGGATGAGCTAGGAGGGATGGTTGTGGGAGTTTTCTTCAACAAATTTCGTGGGTTTCCTTCAAAATTAGGTATGTTAGTCATCCTTTTACTCTCTTCCATTCAAGGAGTCACTTTTAAGAGATTTTCAAAAAATTATTTTGAAACCCTAACTTCTTCTATCTTTGACTCTTAGTATGGGTCTTGCACGAAAACAATTTAAATGATTCAAATATGTTGTATCTGATATTATTTGGTGATATTAATTCTAAAACTTCAATTAAAACATGTTAATTTTTTATCAACTTTTAGCTTATGAAATGGGTTAAATGAACATGTTTGTGTAGTTTTTGAACTTTGGTTTCTTTATGTTGATATTATGGTTTAGATACTATCCTAAGGGCTATATTATGATTAAATCTTGAGGAATCAATTATAGGTGATGGAATCTTGGAAAAAGGGTAAGTTGGTGATGTTGTTTATCTCTTATTATGAAATGCTCTTTAATTGTATGGTCCACCTTTGGTGGCAGTGTTTACTTGATATATTTGAATATGAATCTACTTGTGTATTGTGAATGAAGCCATGAAGGCATATTATGCTAAGTAAGATGATAATGATGTTGTTCTTGTTGATGTGCTTTATGAAGCTTGTTATGTGAAGTATGCTAGAGATTATGTCTAAATGAATTAGATGATTACGTGAAGCATGTTAAAGTGTGTAATATGAATGTATATAAAATGGTGATTATGTGAAAGGTGTGTTTACATGTACACACAAACTCAAACTTGAATGAATAAATGAATTTAATTTATATAATAAGGGGATTTTTGGGGTTAGCACTCTTTGTGAGTTAAGATGAAGTGTTTCTCACTATCTCCTAAGAGCTTTCTAAGATAGGTCAGATGATGGATGCCTTTCGTGAGTTTAGACGTGTTGTTCACTACTTATCCTTAACCTATTGTATATAATATTAGGACTTCGTGGGCGAGTTATGCTTAGCACCGAGAGGTTATGAGGAAGGGGTGGTTACATTTCATGAGTTGAGATGTTGTATTATAACGTATCTCTTGAGATGAGTACTCCTCTTTAGTAGAGAATGCGTTACTTAAAAGTAAGGGTTTGGAAGCAAGATTGAAGTTAGAAGGCAAGCTTGGGATTGACTCTCTCAAGACTGAGTCCTCATATATTTGAGGGCATAGTCCTTACTTTTCTTAGTTTATGTATAAGACTTATTATGTATTTTATTTAATGTAAAGGGTTGTGTCCCTATAATATTTATGTAGCGTCTTTAATAAGGTTTTGAGAATGAGGCTATTCTTAGTATTTATGAAAGAAGTTTCCTTTTTCTTATAAATATTGTGAAAAGTTTTCATTCTTCAATACTTATCATATCCTATGTAATGAACGATAGCCAAAAGGCTTGTAAGACCCCAAAGGGTCAACCATGTCTTGTTCCAATCAAAGAGTGCCCCCTTATTCTAGGGTGTACTTGCGGGTCATTACAAACTTGGTATCAGAGCATAAGGTTTTACTAAATAGTTTAGGGTCCAAGTGTCACAAGGAACACCTATTGGAGTATTCTTCATCGGTGAGAGACGCGACACACCAATGAGTGAGACACAATAAGATAATAGAATTTTCATTTTCGTAACTATTCTAATGTCGTTCCTTCGAGTTGAGTTCTATAAAATTTCTCTTTTCAACCTCTTCTCTTTGTATTATTAGGACATAAATAAGGGGAGGAAAACAACTAGAAGGGAGGAGGAAGGTGTAGCTATTGAGAGGATCCCTCACATGTTGATGAAGTTCTTATATTTGACCATAAGGATGTGAAAGAAGTGGTTCCCCTCATGAGCCCAAGGAACCTCTAAATCCTCATGTGCCTCAAATGTCTCCTATTCCCCAAGGTCCTCGAGCTCCCTCTTTTGAAGGGGACATAACTAACGCAGAGTTGAGGGCTGCCCATATGAACTTGACCCAACTCATGGTGGCTCAAGCTCATGTCGTCACTAATTACTTTGTTACCCAAACAAACAAAGAAGGTGCAACTCAACCTCATGCTAGTACTTTCACTTCTAGAATTCGGGATTTCATTAGAATTAACCCTTCTACTTTTAATGGTACTAAGGTGGGTGAATATACACAAATTTTCATAGATGAGGTGTTCAAAGTGGTTGATTCAATGAGTGTAACTCGTAGTGAGAGAGCGGAGCTAGCCACTTACACACTTAAGGATGTGGCTCAAGTGTGGTTTGAGCAATGGAGGGCTGAGACACTCTTAATAGATGGTCCTGTTGATTGGGTGATTTTAAAAGAGGCTTTCCTAGATAGTTTATGTCCCTTAGAGTGGAGGGAGAAGAAGATAGTAGAATCACGAGCCGTCATTAAAGGGGAATGAATGTCCAAGAGTAATCTCTCAAATTCACCCAACTCTCTAAGTATTCCCCAACCATGATAGCCAACCCTAGGAATAGGATGAACAAGTTTGTGATGGGAGTGTCTACCTTTTTGAGAAAGAGTTTCGTACGAAAATGTTATTTAATTACATGTTTATCTCTGGGCTCATAGTGTATGCTCAACAAATTGAGGACACAAAATTAGGGAGATAAGATAAGAGGGTAAGATTCCTAGGTCGGATGATTCAAGTCACAAAAAACCTAAGTAGAGGTTCTTTAACCATGAGTCTTCCATGGGGAAGAAGGATAGGGTTCCCAAAAAGAATTTCCAAGGAGGTGTGCATACTTTTGACAGGACTAGGTACGCTTCTTATGGAAAAAAAGATTTGGGTAAGTACCTTGCCGGAACGGATGGTTGTTTTCGGTGTGGTAGTAAGAACCACACGACAAGGGACTTCCCTAGAATCATGGAAAAGTGGAAAGATATCAATCAAGCTCCTTAAGGTGGTCTAGATCCTAATGCTCCAAAGCAGAATCATCCCTAGAGGATGGGATCTTGGAGAGGGAACTAATCCGAATTTGATAGTACCGGTAAGTCTTACCCTTTATGGTTCTTGTGTTTATGTTATAATATGAGTTTATATGGATTTATGTTTCTTATGATCATGCCTTCTTGATAAATTACTTAAGGATGATTTTTTTGAATTTCATGCATGCTTGATTGTGTGAGTATGACACTCACTGTAAAATTTCAAAATTAATAGTATTATCATGATTATTTTTTCAATATGTGTATACATTATGTATATTAGCATATTTAATTTGGAGATGGTATTTACTCAATAAATGAAGGACAAGGGTGAGTTTTTATTCAGAAGGTTGTTACAAAAGTTATCTATGTTGCAAAGTGTTTGTAAATGTGAAATTGTACTCCCTGTTAGTTGGTGCACTTTGACTATGAATGTTTTTATAATGATTTAATGTTTTATATAATGGTAATTGAGTCCCTTATGGTATTAAAGTGTTTCGTGTCATTCCAAGACAAGTGTTGTTCCAAGTGGGGGAGAATGTAACGACCTAAACAAAGTTGAACTAGAGCTTCGTGAATGTTATATGAGTTAACTTTGTTTTAAATTAGGCAGTTTTTAAAGTTTGGTGATGGTTGGAGGCCAAACATCTAATGACGTCCATGACGTTCGGAAGGTGTGCCTTAGAAAGTTCTTGTGTGTCCTTATGTGTTTTATCGAGATTTACGCGGTGTTTTTGACTGAAATAGGTGTGGGATATTCCTTATACCTATATGACTTAGTATAGGGTTTTAAAGTTCGGATACGACCCCACTTAGGACCCACGAAGGGCCCTAGAAGAGGACCCCATCTCTTTGTCGGATGCTGCTAAGCAGTGACCAAATGACGACCCGTCGACCTTGGTCTTCAATTGTCCTTGCTTTGTATGCAAGGCCTGCATAATGTGGGGGGGGGGGG
>NC_028646.1:41649348-41775308 GCF_001406875.1 Solanum pennellii | reverse complement strand
GGGGGGGGGGGGGGGCGTAAGTTTGGCCTATGAAAAGCTTCAATTTTCTGCCTAGCCTATTGGTGTTTGGTAATTTCACCCCAAGTCTTTTATGAACCTAAGATGATTTTTTTAGGGTTTTAAAAATATATTAAGTTATTTTTAAGTCCTAGAACTAGACAAGACCCTTAATTTCAAATATTCAAACTAACTCTCCAAAGAAAGATTCTAGAAGAACACCACATAGGCTCGAACTCAAGGACGAGCTAGTTGTGGGAGTTTTCTTCATCTAATTTCGTGGGTTTCCTCGTCATTGAGGTATATTATTCATCCTTTATCTCTCTGCTATTAAAGGAGTCACTTCTAAGAGATTTTCAAAAAGGGTTTTCAAACCCTCACTTCTTCTATCTTAACTTTAAGTATGAGTTTGGATGAAAATATTTTAAATCATTCAAATATGTTGTTTTTATTATTATTTGGTGATTTTAATTCTAAAACTTCAATAAAAACATGTTAAAGCTTTTTATCAACTTTTAGCTTATGAAATGGGTTAAATGAACATGTTTGTGTAGAGTTTGAACTTTGGTTTCTTCATGTTGATATTATGGTTTAGATACTTCCCTAAGGTCTATATTATGATGAAATATAGAGGAATGAATTATAGGTGATGGAATCTTGGAAAAAGGGTAAATAGCTTATGTTGTTTATCACTTATTATGAAATGCTCTTGAGTTATATGGTCCACCTTTGGTGGCGGTGTTCACTTGAAATATATGAATGTGAATATACTTGTGTATTGTGATTGAAGACATAAAGGCCTATTATGTGAAGAAAGATGATAATGATGTTGTTCTTATTGATTTGCTTTATGAAGTTTGTTTTGTGAAGTATGCTACATATTATGTCTAAATGAATTATATGATATTGTGAAGCATGTTAAAGTGTGTAATATGATGAATGAAGGTCTAAAAATGTATAAAATTCAATTAAAATTAAATGGGTATTATGTGAAAGGTGTGTTCACATGTACACACACTCACACTTCAATGAATGAATGAAGTTTATTAATAATGGGTGTTTAGGGGTTAGCACTCTTCCTGAGTTGAGATGAAGTGTTTAGTCGCAATCTCACTATCTCCCAAGAGCTTTGTAAGATAGGTCGGAGGATAGATTCCCTACGTGAGATAAAATATGGTGTTCACAAGTTATTCTTAACCTATAGTATATTGTTGAGAATCCGTGAGGGAGTTATGCTTAGCACCGAGAGGATACGAGGAATTTGTAGTTACACTTCGTGAGTTGAGATGTTGTATTCCAATGTAGCTCCTGAGATGAGTACTCCTCGTTAGTAGAGAATGAGTTATTTAGAAGCAATCTCCTTATCTCGTAACTATGTGCCCTCATAGGTTTATCTATTGGAAAAGTCATGTAAAAGGTAAGAGAATGACCCTACTCTAGGAAAGTGGGGATTGCTCATCTTATAAAGTCTAATATAGGAATTCCATCAATAGCTCTCGCGGTATATGTCGGTTAAGATAGCACCCACAAAAGAGTTAATGAATTATGTCTTCTAAAAGAGTGTACTAATTAGGGTATGTGGTGGAATGAGAAGCCATCAATTCTTTACATTAAGTAGACATTCTGAAAGGATATTCTTTGTGTGTTTTATATGAAGAGAATGAATAAACTAAGTCTTCTAAAAGAGTGATCTACTGAGGTAGGTTGTGGAATGGGACGCCATCTATCCTTTCTACTAAGTAGACATTGTAAAATGGAAGTCTTGATGTGTCTTATATGGAGTGTTTGAATGTTCTTCAATTGTGTAATTGTAGAGTGTCTTGTCTCCTCCGCGAGGTAAGCTTATGGTTTGTGGTATTAAGGATCACTTAGGTTTGTAATGAAGGAGGTGTATAGGAATTTACTTCATGTTCTAACGTAGTGAGTCTTAGGATAACTTGGTTTTGGAAACCTTTAAGGAGATTAGTTCATTTTTTGGAATAAAATTGTTCACTGTAATGTGGTTCTTGTTTTAATGTAAAATTATGCTTATGTCCTAAAATCATAGGAGTTTTATTTTATGTGATAAATAGTGATTCTTATACTATTAACTTCCATTTTTATGAAGGTTTTACTCAATTTGTATGAAAGCTTATTTCTTCTAAATATTTCTTTTTGCTTGTTTTTGCATATGCCATACGGAGTACATTGTTTTAACTTACCCATACTTTTCTATACTGTACGAGAATAGGTTTGGAAGCAAGGCTGAACTTATAAGGCAAGCTTGGATTTGACTCTCTCAAGACTAAGTATGTCCTCATATATTCGAGGGCATAGTCCTTATTTCTCTTATTTTATGTATAAGACTTATTATGTATTTTATTCAATGTAAAGGGATGTGTCCCTATGATATTTATGTCTTGTCTTTAAGTTGACCTATGCCGATAAGACTATTCTTTAATATTTATGAATGAAGTTTCTTTTTTTTATAAATATTGTGAAATGTTTTAATTCCACACTACTTTTCATAGCTTATGTAATGAAGGATAGTTCAAACGCTTGTATAAGACCTCAAATGGTAAAGTAAGACTTATTCCGATCCAAGAGTGCCCTTTTGTTCTAGGATGTACTTGCGGGTCGCTACAACTATAGAGGTCTTGAGGGTTTAGAGAATAAAAAAGTGAAGAGATAATTCGTCAGACGCACATGAGCAAGGCTAGGCGCCTCGCGCCTGCAGTTCGCCAATATGGGGCTACACTAAAAAGGGGCGAGACGTAGCGTGCCACATGTGCGCCAGAACAAAGACTTTGTCAACAGAAGCTGGCGCGGTGCGACAACAGTGCCCCCGGATCAGTATTTTTTGCGTTTTTTCCCTTAATTTAGCCTTCGTATGTCCTTCTAAGGTACACTAACACCTTCTAATGATTCTTATTACTTCATATGATCTATGAACACCGATAAATCACTAAAGAATTTAAATCCGAACCTTTAATCTATAATTTTACTCAAGGAAAATTAAGAACAAAGTCAAAGAAGTTAAGGGTCAAGTCCAACGGTTTTAAAAAAGCCAGTCAAGCTGAGTCCTTAATGTTTCGGAGAGTCTTTAACAAACATTTTAACATTCTCTTAAGGCTCTAGATTCTAGTTAAGCAAAGAGTAATGAGTTTTATTAAATTCTCCAAAGCTATAAGAGAATTGAGTATTTCCTAAGAGTTAAGTTTCAAGTTAAGCAAAGTGTAAAGACATGAGTTCTTTTCTCAAAAGTTATATTGGAACTATGTAATCCCTAGATTTACAAATGTTTTTATATTTTGAGAAATAAATGAAGCTAAACTTTAAACGGGAGCCTTTGGCTAGTTATTTGTTAAGAGTAAACTACGATTTCCAAAAGATCTTTTAAAAGCTAAAGATTAAACTATGATTTCCAAGAGATATTTTAAAATCTATGTTTGAGAAAATTACCTGAAACAAGCGAAGAAGTTGTTTTTGAAATGTATGATTTAAGTGTTTTGGGATTAGTATTGAGCACCAATATGGGGATACGAGTTCATATTAACTCAAGCCCCTATATACCATCTAGATAACATGGACAGAAGAAGTGTCATACTTTTTAGATTACCCCTTAGTGCTTTTAAGCATAGACTAGAGGATCCACTTACTAGTTCAGCTTCTATACTGACGGAAAGGTATAGGGATGTCCTCTTGCAAAGTGAGGTCAGACGTTGTACCATAGCTTAGGCTCATAGTGATTGTTGTCGTTATAGAATCTCCCACGGAACTATAATACTTTCATACAAAAGTAAAATTGAGTTTGTTATTGCATTTTCTTTAATGAACTAAGTTGTTTTACCATTTTACAAATCATTATATATCTTGCATGTGTTTTAATTGCCTTATATATATACATTGAGTTGATTATTCATTAGTTGAGATGATGAAAGCGAAGTTCATCTTATTCTTTTCAAGGTTTAAGTTGTCGTTGATTATTCCAACTCGCATACTCATACATTCAGTCTACTAATACCAGTTAGCTTGCATCATCTTATGATGCAGACGCAGGTAACCAGGATCACTATTATCTAGCGCCTCATTGATCCAGTTGAGTATTAGTAGTTAGTGGTGAGCCTCCTTGCATTTCACAGGCCAGTTTTATTGCTTTCTCGTATTTCATTTATATGATGTTGTGGGGTCTATCCCAACATCTATCTTAGTATTGTCAAAGCTTTGCAGACAGTCGAATAGTATGTTTATGTTCCTTATTCCCATATTTCAAATACTTTGGTATGAGACCCAATTTGGCCATGTTATTATTTCTTTAAGTTGTATTATGGGACTTTTTTATGATCACTTAAGTCTTACGCTGACTTAAGTAAGTCAGGAGAAGAGTTCTCTCAACACCAATAATGGTCGTTAGGTGTCTGCAACGTCCATGGTGTAGGATTACACACCTCTTATGGTTGAAGTACATGGTGAAAATCCGTAAAATCATGAAACAATCTTGACGAACGTGTCGATACTTTTTCTTTTCTCCTATTTTCTCGTTTTCTTTTCTCTTCTTGAGCTCTTAAATAAAAACCTAGATGTACACTTGGATTACAAAACTTAACCTAATAAGTTTATACCCCTAAAATATTATAAAAAAAGGATTAAATCTTATAGGTTAAAGAAAAGACAAAAATTTCCTGTAGTATCTTCGACTACCTTTCCTTAACCGGAAAAACTAACTTCATAAGACTATATCACTCATCCAAATTCAAAACATAAAAACACGCTGGAATTGGAAATATTATTAAAAAAGTCTTTCTCAAATTATCGTTAGAACACCCAAATCATCCCCAGCTAGGAATTATGGTTGTTTGAAGTCGACACAAAACACATAATAAGCATAACTTGTAGAATTTAAGAGTTTATTATTTCTATATTAATTCTTTTTGGATATCAAGGTGCTTGAGCTAGTGACCTGAGCTTCATACTTTAATAAATTTTTAATTTCGTGGAAAAATCTAACTCATTACGAAGAATGGTTATAGTCTTTGTTCAAAGATATTTTTAGGGTGTAACAATATATCTCCCTTGGGATCATTATTCCTCGAATGACGATTGGAGTGGATATAGGTTGGGATTACTCATACTGATATCTGAGTCTAATGGTTTGGTACTACTATATTAAAGATTAACTCAAATACTGATGTTCGAATTATGTACCTCTCTATAAGGAATCTCATCCCAAAATTGTTACTCTTTAACACCAAATTCATGGTTAGTATTCTAACAACTCCATGGAGTCCTACTAACCCACTCCTTAAGAAGTTCTCCACACTTGACTTGATTTCTCATCTTATCATCTCCCCCATAGATCTAAACCTAACACTTGAAAGTTATGGACCTATTCCACATTGAAAACTCAATTATGCTATATAGGTTCACATGTAAAATTATAACTTAATCGGAACGTCATTCGGCAACATACAATCTTGGCACACCTCTTAATGTTGTTGTTACTCTTGTGACCTAAACACACTTTACTACCCTTATATAAACGTTAGGGTTTCTCACTTTCATCAGTCATATCTATTGAAGCTAATCACCTCAATTTCTCGAGTACGTTATGCAAAATCTTCTAGATGGAATCTGAAGACTAACATCATCACTCTTATATTTCTATTCTTTTGATCATTATACTCATCTCGAATTCAAGATTAAAGTTTAGTACTAAACCCAAAGAACGTAATGTTTCCTTGTCTATTACACTAACTCACAACTACTAAGAAAAATCTTAGAATCACCTGTCCAATAGGACCTCATGACTAATCTTCAAGCATCACCTTTTTGTTTTCATACGTACAAGGATATATAACATTTACCTTCACAACTTTAATACTATTCACTCATTCACTACACATTAGTGGTTTATTAGTTTTATAACACTTTTATATTTTATGGGTTCTATAAAAAAAAAGCCCAGGTTAGATATATAATCTCATGGATACTCTTTCTCTTCTATTCACCACTTACTTTTGGTCATCAATAACACCATGGAATTTCATCATAACCCCTTTCTAGTTAAGGTACACTCTAACTCATCTTGACTTGCAACTTTTACTCTAACCATAAGGGAAAACTCCTCATTACTAACTTAATACATGCATGACTATAATAAAATAGCCTACCTCATAATGATATTCCTTCTAGAATTACTAAACCTCTACATAATTCCTCTATCTTTGGAACATTCACAACTACTAATCATGATCTAGTAAATCACGCTACCTTTTCAACTTAAAATATTACACAACCTTAAAATGTACTTCATAAAAAGGATCTCATCAGAAATAAGGCTTAAATAAAAGAGTATAACTCGCTTTCAGCTCAATCGCATGATTCATATGAATATGGGTGCATTCCTTTGAAACTGAACACTTAGGTTACTCTTTTGCTTCTCTAAAACATTCTAGAGTTTCATGATATTCTTAAGAATCTTGCTGTAAACAACTCATCTATAAGGATCATTACATTTTACCTTTCAACAACCTCTAGTATGATGGGTAGTCGAATGAATGAATTTGAGAATGCACTAGTTACAGGAGATCAATATGACGTAGTTCTATTGCACGATCAAGAGTTTCAAAGAAGGGAAACTTTAATTTAATGTGTGTAGTCCTTCATTTATAAAAGTGGGGACTTCACACATATAAACAAGGTCCTACTTGACACAGCTTCAGAGACGCCATAGGACATTTTAACTCTATGCCTTGATACCATGTTTTTTACGACCTGATTCTACACCCTTGAAGTGGCCGACGGTCAAAAATAATTACTGGTCCCCAAGAAAATCCTTATCCTTGCTGACTAAAGGAGGAAGACTTTCTTAAGCATGCAAACGCTTCAAAACTGAAATAAATGTTCTAAAACTTAAATATAAACTTTAAGTCGAAAGGAAACTCAGTGAAATATAATAGATACAACTCTCTATAAAAAGGAAATTTAGTCTTTAAAATATTTAGTAAAATGAATAATATATACTTCCCAACTATACTGACTACCTATGAAGCTCTAACTGATAAAGATGGAAATAGGGACAAGACCCACGAGATCTTTACTAACGAAAAAAATGAAATGAAATCCTTCAAAAATAAAGAGGCTCGTCATAGATAATTCAAACTCTCGGATGTATCAAAGATGCTCCAGTTCATGATCCTAAATACTTGTGTCAGCTTTATGAGAAGATGCGGGCTAACTGGCTTAGTACGTAGAATGTACGAGTATGTAAGAGGAACATCGAAAAAATAACATAAGCTTTAATATTGATAAAAAAGAATCATACTTACCTTTTTCAACATAACTAAACTCAAGGAATACTCAAGGATACCCAAACTACTCAAACACACTCAACTAACATGTATTCAAGTATTAGATTCTAAACTCCAAGAATAGATACTCAACACAAAGATCTGATACTCGACTTGAAATACTCAACTCTGGATACTAAACTAGGCTAATCTTTATAAAGCAGTTCAAAACAGGTGCAATATAAAGAAAAAGCAAAACTATTTAAAACATTATTTCAAATCATAATCATGATGAAAACTTAACATGCTTCTTCTCAAAGACCACTTTTGCAATGCATGAATATAGTCCCATACCCCCATTCATACGAAGAATACCCCTTGAGGAACCATGCAATTACTGTTGTGGGAGTTTCTCTAACCGACAACCATCATATGAGAGCTATTGTTATGATAAAATGATCTTCCTCATGCTTTCAACACATCCTATACCCGACCAAAGGTGTAGGACTTTAACTACCCAATAGATCCAATAGTATGACCCTTTTTCTACCCATGGTCTAAAGATGTGAGTTATCTTAACTCATGCTCACCCCTATTTAGGTGCTCAGTACACTCCCAAAATATACTACCTCTTATGTTTTAAAAACATAGTTCTTGTATTATTTGAGATAAGTGCTAAAAAACATAGCTCAAAGGCTATCGTGGAAATTTAAGTTTCCGTGCTTGCTTCACTTATAAATCTATTACTCTTTCTTGAAAACATGCCGAGAGAACTTTGGAAATCTCAATATTCATTTTTATTTAAATGTGAAAATTTTATCAAATCTTCGGTAATTCTTAGTGCCCTTATTCTTTTGAAAAAAAAGTATTTTAAACTTTACTTTTTACTAAACTTAAAGCTTAAGTCTTAAAACAAAGTTAAAATTTTTGAAAAAGAATTCTCAAAATGTGCTTCATATTGAAATATGGACGTGAACGACTCAATACAAGGTTTTCAGTAACCATAGATCGAACTTTTGAACTTCAAGATATTACTCCTCTCAAATGTACTCAATCGATGGAGTTCATGCGGAAGTTATGGGCATGAGAGACTCAACTCAAGGGTAAAATATCAATACGGAAACCTTGTAAATGACTTTTCTCATTCTATTAATTACTTTATTTTAAATTAGTTCAAATCCATAGTTGATCCTAAATGATTCACAATGGAACTCAAATGTATTCTTGAACTATACTCTTATCTGCCTCTTGAATGTAATTATGAGTTCAAGAGTTATAGTTCATGATTGTAAAGGATCTCATGATGCCAAGGTAGACTTATGAATACATTTTATTCTTACTTGCTCGAATCTTAAAACAAGTTAGTAGAAATTAAAAAAGACTTAAAAAAATTAAAAATGATCTTCCGAAAATGTTTGAAGGAACTCATTAGGCTTATATTTTAGCTCTACCTTCAATGTAAATTATGATTTCAAGGTTATGAATCGTGGAAGAAAATATATCTTGATTTTTAGGAGTGTTTTTAAATAGTTGAGTAGAAGAAACGGTTCAAAAACACGGGTTGGGGACATATCTGTGAGTCGTAGAAAAAATTTACGCACTAAAGGAACAAATGCTTGGTCAGACTTTCTCTTCCTCGTTTTCTAAGCTACTTCGCCTAGAATCAAATGGTTTATTCCCCAATCACTTGCATTAGATTAATAAATATAGCTACACTATCTACTCAATACAACCCACAACAGACTCAATTTAATCCCTAGAGATCATCAAACGTCCAACACAACAAGATTTACGATGAACATTAGGCGCAACACCTATCAAGAACTCTGATCTTTCAACGTAAATAATGAATTTGCGCTGAAAATAAAATGATTGGTGTGTAGGTGAAGAAACCCAATACTATAGAATCTTACATACCATGGGAAAAATCCGGAAAACCTTTCAAGATTCTCGATGAACGCTTCAATCCTTTCTCTTTTCTCCTCTATTCTCTTGTTATTTTTGCTTCTTAAACTCTCAACTAAATAGGCATTTACTAGAATTTTAAAACTGAAGGTTATAAAATTAGGACCCTAAAATATTACTTAGAAGAATTAAATATGATAAGTTAAGGAAAAGACCAAAATCCCGTTAACCTTTTTCTGTTAACTTTCCTTGACTGGTAAACCTAACTTCAAAAGGTTATATATCTCTCATCCAAACTCCAAACTTAGAAAACTCAGTGGTGTTTAAAATATAATTCAAAGATATTTCCTAAAGTATCTAGTAGTACACCTAAATCATTCTAAGTTAGGAGTTAAGTTGTTTGAAGTCAACACAAATTCATATTAATCATAACTTGAGAAATTTCAGATTTTCCTATTTCCAATTTGAATATTTTTTTGAATTCAATTTGCTACATGTAGTGACCTGACCTTAATATTTAAGTAAATTTTTAATTTCGTGGAAAAATCTCACTCACTTCGAAGAAATGTTCAATTCTTAGTTCAAATATTTTCTCGAATGTTACATACCTGAAGGACTTGGGGCTAGATTAGACAAATATACTTCTAATGGTATATATTCAGTGGATACGACTTCCTTCTGCTTCTGGATTACTGATCCTTAAGATACACAGTCTCGATTCAGGGAATATTAGTTGAGGATGTTTAAGTTATTTACACATCCTTCTTGGCCTCTTGAGGTACCCTAGCATGTCGACATAGCTCGTTGATCAATATTGGCGGCATAAGTGAGGTCAGGCAGTGTTTTCTGTTCATAAGAATTTCTGAAGCAATAATCCTCCGCATATTATGATGTATTTTATAAATAACGAAACCTAAACAAGTTTTGTTTGGCATGTCGAAGGATAGATTAATTTTTGGATGGTATGATTGTGCAGGTAATGAAACAAAACCAATACCAAGCTACTACGTTGAGGTCTTTCTTTTCAATAACAGCACATGCCTTTAGCCACATCGGAGTTTAGTCTATGTTAAATGGTGCTTAAAAATTCTTCATGCTTCCTAGATTTTAAGTACAGATCATATGTCTGTAAGCATCATCAATGTCCTCCAGACAATCTAAGATATCATCAATAATGCCGTGGTGACACTCACCATTTTTTCCCTCAAAAACTAGAGAGTGAACTAGTTTTATTTAAACTAGTTGTTTCTTTATTTGTGGTATAAAGTCTCTATAGGAAGCGTAAAATTCCTAAACCCAATTTTGAATATTCGGGGCACGGGGCTCAGTGAAAATCTAGAATTCATGATACTTAACATAACTCATAATTTTTGGGTACCTATCAATTATTCCATTAGTGGACACATATTTTTCATTGATAACACTCGTTACTCCTTTGGTTTTCAATCTGTTCGTAGACATGGGAGAAGGGCGTAACATCTCTTAAATTGAAATAGCTAGAAGAAGCTAAGAAATGAAAAATATTTATTGTTGGAAAGAAAGGAAAAAATCTGGAATATTGCCTTAGTTAAGAAGTGAATTTTTTCAAATTTTCAAACGGTCATAACTTCTAGCTTCGGATGAGTTAGAGGTAGTTCTTGATATGGTTGGAGATACCTTGAAGAGATCTTTCCAACGCCAACAACTTTTTGCATTTTTTATTTCGTTTGAGGGAAATATGTTTATCATAAATTGGGCTATTGCAGTCCGATTGTCGTAATTCGGATTAATGAAAGGGAAAAATAGTTTTTTGGCTAATTAATTTCCTTTTTCATCTTTAGGTGTTATTTGGAGTAAAAACAAGTTCTAACTCATTTTTGGAAAATCAAAACTACGCTTAGGGCTTGGAGAAATAAGAGAGAAAAGAAGGAAAATGAGAGAAGTCAAGGATTCATAAAGAAAATTTTATGATTTGTGAGTGGAGTTCGTCGGGTGTGATTACTATCAAGGTATGTGAGATATTTTATTGTTTGATTACTTCATCCACAAACAACCTTGTGTCAATTAAGTTGTATTGAGTTTTTTTTACTAAAAACAAATTTGTTTCAATTCAGAGGTTAACACTCTAAGCTTCATCTACAAACATGAGATCATGAACCTTATATCCATAATCAAATACAAAAATTTAAGATAAAAATCAATAAAGTCAAGAGTTAAGTCTAGAAGTTAAGAAGTAAGCCAAAGCGAGGTTTCTTGAAGTTTCAACAGTCTTTAATAAATGTTTTAATTTCCTTTTAACATTCAAGTTTCAAGATAAGTCAAGAGGAAATAGTTGAAGTTCTTAATCTAAAGAAATATAAGAAAACTAATTTTGCCCTTATAGATTATTTAATATTCTAGTTTCAAGATATATAAAGAGTAAAAAGTTGATCTCATTTATCAAAAGTTATTAGGGAACTATGTATTTCTGAAGAAGCTGATTAAATGCTTTTACATTTGACCAAGAAAAGGGAACACATATTCCAAAAGACCCTTTTGGATAAAAATAGAGTAATTATATCAAACTAAAGGTAGAAGTTTCTTTAAATGTATGAGCTAAAGTATATTTTGGGCGTTTTATTGAGAATAGATGCGGGGATGAGAGATAATATTAACTCAAATCTCCATTAAAATTATGTATCCATCATGAGTATTAACGGGTCATACTTTTTTGGTTGATCATGTAAGTTAATCTAGTTGATCAACTAAGTTAAGTAGTTTTATCTAAATAAAAAGTATATGATAGTTCTTGCAGCGTGGGAAGGATGATGTATCACCATTTAGGCTCACAATGTTGGTTGTCGGTTAGAGTATCTCAAACATAAACTATATAACTTCATAGATAAGTAAAGTTTTGTTTGTTATTGCATTTTATTTATTAAACTAAGTGCTATCAATATTTTATAAGATTTTATAAATTATGTGTTCTATTGCTTTATATTTAGTCAAGTTATTCATGAGTTGAGAAGAGCTAAGGTAAGTGTTCTTTCTTATTCTTTTAAAGTTTATGTTTTTGTTAGCATTCCGAATTGCATAATCATTCATTGAACGTAAACTTGCCCACATCGTATCATGATGCAGACGCAGGTAAACAGGATCAACATGATCCAGTGCCTTGTGAAATGAGTTGCGCATTCAAAGTCAGTAGTGAGCCTCATTTAATTTCGGAGGACCCTTTTATATTCACTTATTAGTATTTCTTTTATAGGATATTGTGGGGTCTGTCCCAATATCCATCTTTGTATTATAGAGGCTTCATTGATAATCAAACAGTTAGTATTAAGTTTCTCATATTTGAATTGAAAGTATTTTTTTGTGTCACATAAGTTACCATTTTTTGTCAAATTATATTTTCTTTAAACTTATATCATTAGATTGTATTATTGAGTTAAATTTTCTTCTAATTTAAGTAAACCATACCAAAGGGACCTCTTGGGGCCAGCAGTGGTCATCGAGTGTCGACCACGTCTAAGGTGTAGGCTCGGGCATGAAAATTTTATATCATAGCACAGAGGTCAAGATTTCTAGGGAGTCAATCAAGTTGTATCTGTACAGTCCTAGTTATCATTTTGAATTGCGCCGCATTTATAATTAGCAGGCTAGAACATTTGCGTATTTCTCACTTCTTTCGTTCTACTTTTGTGGTTAGAGTTTATCTTCAAAAGTTTCTTTTTAATTTGTACTTGTGCCAGTTTTCAGATAACCATGCCTCCCTGAAAGTAGTAAGGGGTAATCCCTCTAGGAGGGATGTCGAGAAGCTAGAGGTACCTAATGTACCAAACGTGCAACCTCACGAAGAAGTTGTGAATGTTTAATTCTTTTAGATATCAAGATGTTGAGTCTAGTTATGAATAATCCGGTTTGGCAACAGAGAGGAGTTCTATAAGAAGAGGATGATACCTCTAGGATTTGTCATATTTATTGAGTTCATACTCCCACATTAACGGGTTCAATCACTCTTTAGGATTTGGAGAATTTTGTATAATAGATAAAGAAGGTTTTTTATGTGATGCATGTTTTTTGATTCAAAAAGAGTTGAGTTACCTGCACACAAACTCAAGACTACATGTAGGACATGGTTCGGTCAGTGGAAGGAGGGAAGGGATGAGGATGCACTACATTTAAGTTGGGCCTGCTTTGAAGAGGCTTTCTAGGGGAATTTATTACTCTGAGAGTTGAAAGAGTGTAAGGTACAAGAGTTTCATACACTGAAAGAAAGATTCTTTGAGTGTGCATGAGTATAGGATGAAATTCACCTAACTCTCCTGGTCTGCTCCTGAAATTACTTAGGACAGGAGGAGCATAATGAGCTTATTTGTTGCTGGCTTGGGTTGTGCATCAAGAAAGAGGTAAGGGTTGTGATGATGATAGAGGACATAGACATATCAATTTTGATGTTTATGTGCAGAAGGTTGAAGAGGAGAAGTTGAGTGACAAAAAAGAGTATAAGAGCAAAAAAAGCTAAGAATGAGTATGAGTTTACATAGCATAAATATGGTATGAATCGACCACATTTTCATAAACAAAAGGGGACTGCACCATCGTTTTCTAGTGCAACTGCACTCAGAAACAAATGTGAGCACCATGTTAAGAATTCGCACAACATCAGAGCTAGATTTGCACAGTCTCAAGGATGTGTGACACAAAGAGATAGTTTGCTCTTGCATGTGCCAAATGTGGTAGAACCCACCATGATGGGTTGAACCTAGAGGAGCTCTTCCACCAGAATGGGTTGAATGTAAAGGAGCTACTTTGGGTACTTGGGGAGGGGCAAACCGCCTCTATGCGATCACTATTGCCAAGAGTTAGAGAACTCTCCTGATGTTGTCACTAGTATGATCAAAGTCTTTTCTTTTGGTTTTTATACATTTCTAGACGCAGGGCCAAGTTTTTCTTTTATACCTTCTTATGTGGAAAATAAGTTCGAATTTTTTCATGAGAACCTATATAAACCTGTCTATGTTTCTACACCTGTTCGGTTGTATTCTAGAATAAATAGTCTAGTGATTGTCTAGTATCCATCAATCACAAGTACACCATGGCTGACCTAGTGGAGTTAGAAATGGTAGATTTTGATGTCTTTCTAGGTATGGAGTGGCTTCATGCATGTTATGCATCAATAGATTGTAGAACTCAACTCGTCAAGATTCAAATTCCTAATGAGCAAGTTATAGAGTGGAGTTGAAGTTCAGCAGTGCCCAAGGGTCGTTTCATTTTATACCTTAAGGCGAGGAAGTTAGTTTCAAAGGTTTGTATCTATCGCTTAGTCCGGGTTAATAAGTCAAGTTCTGAGGTGCCTTCCCTTCTGTTAGTTCCTACAGTAAAAGTGTTTCAAGAAGTCTTTCTTGATTATCTACCCAGAGTCCTTCCTAAGAATGAAAAATAATTTGACATAAAAATTATTCAAGATACTCTTCCTATCTCGAATCTTCCATATAGAATGGAACAAGCACAGTTGAAACAATTGAAAGAACAGTTCAAAGATCTGTTGGAAAAGGTTTTAATTCGACTAAGTGTCTCACCTTGGGGATCTCTAGTCTTGTTTGTTATGAAGAAGGATGGTTCCCTTAGGATGTCAATATATTATGGTCAATTGAACAATATTATCGCCAACAATAACTATCCTCTTTCAAGGATAGATGATCTATTTGATCAAGTTAAGGGTGCCACCTATTTTTCATAAATAGACCTCAGATATGGATTACATTAGTTTAAAATTAGGAGAAGTGCCGTTGTGAAGACAACTTTTTGTACATGATATATGCATTATGAGTTTTTGGTCATGTCGTTTGTGTTGACCAATACGCCAACTATATTGATAGATCTTATTAATAGAGTCTTCAAACCTTGTTTAGATATGTTAGTTAATATCTTCATTGATGACATACTGATATATTCAAAGAACAAAGAAGATCACACTAGTTATTCAAAGATAGTCTTTCAAACATTGAATGATCAAGAGTTGTAAGAAAATTCTGAAAGTGTGAGTTTTGTCGTAAGTATGTGGCATTCATGGGTCACATAGTTTCAGGTGATTGGATTAGAGTTGATACCCAAATGATAGAATCATTTTAATGTTTTCCTAGATCAACTTATCAAACTGATGTTAGGAGTTTCTTTGGTTTGGCTTACAGCTATCAAAGGTTTGTTAAGGGGTTTTCATCTATTTCATCTCCTTTGACCATGTTTTCTCATAAGATAGTCAAATTTCTATGATTTGAAGCTTGTGAGAAAGGCATTCAGGAGTTGAAGTAGAGGTTGACAACTTACCCAATGTTGACCTTACGAGAAGGTAGTCAAGGTTTTGTCGTGTATTTTATGCATCTAGAGTTTTTTTAGGCTGCACGTTAATGCAAAATGGCAAGGTTATAGCTTATGCCTCCATCCAGTTGAATGTTTATGAGAAGAATTATCCAACTCGTGACTTAGAATTGGTTGCAGTAGTTTTTGCTTTAATATATGACAAAACTACTTCTATTGTGTTCATGTGGACATATTCACTTATAACAAGAGCTTACAATATGTGTTTACAAAGAAAGAGCTCAACCTAAGCCAAAGGAGGTGGTCAGAACTACTCAAGGATCATTACATGAGTATTTTTTTAAACTCTGGTAAGGCTAATGTGGTTGATCATGCTTTAAGCAGGTTATGTATGGCGAGTACCTCCCATGTTGACGAAGAAAACAAGGAGTTGTCCAAAGATGTGCACAAACTTGCACGCCTAGGATTCGTACCTATGGATTCCATAGAAGGAGAAATAGTTGTGACTAATAAGACTGAATAATCACTAGTGTTAAATGTGCAAGAAAAAAAAAGACCAAGATCCCATTTAGCTTTATTTGAAGGAAAATGTTCATAAGCAAAGACTATTATATTTTGAACAAGGGAGAGATGGTGTGCTGAAGTATCAAGGTAGGTTCTTGGTACCTAAATTGGATAATCTCCAAGAGAGTATCACAGAGGAAGCTCATATCTCTAGATAATCCATTCATCTAGGTTAAACAAGGATGTATAACAATTTGAGAGAGGTATACTGGTGGGAAGGTATGAAGAAGGGTATTGCTAAGTTTGTTCCTAAGTGCCCGAATTTCAAGCAAGTTATAGTAGAATACAAATGTCTTGAGGGTTGGCTCAGAATATAGAACTTTTAGAATGGAAGTTGGAGAGTATTAACATGGATTTTATCTTTTTCTTTCCTAGGTCTCCAAGCAACATAATTTCTTTTGGATGATAATCGACAAAATGTCAAAATCAGCCAACTTTCTTCGGCAGAGGAATATGAAAAATTAAACATTTAAGAGGTGGTGATACTTCAGGGAGTCCCAGTATGGATCATCATCTTAAATAGAGGTGCACAACTTACTACAGAGTTTAGGAAATCTCTATTGAAAGGATTGGGTTCAAATGTGAAATTAAACACTACTTTTCATTCTCAAACGGATGGGCAAGAGTAATGCACTCTTAAGACCTTAGAAGATATGTTGAGGGAATTCATGATTGATTTTGATGGTAATTGGAATGATAATATACCTCTCATTGAGTTTGCTTACAATGATAAGTATCATACGAGCATCTTAATGACTCCACACAAAGTTATTTATGAGAGGAGATATAAATCTCCTATTTGGTTGTGTCGAAGTTTGTGAATTAAGGTTGATAGGACCAAATATATTTCAGAAAGATATGTAGAAGCTTAAGGTTATTCGAATGAGATTGAAAATGGAAGAGACCTGTAAAAAATAATCCACAGATGATAGAAGAAGGCCATTGGTGTTCAAACTAGATGATTGGGTGTATCTTAAAGTTTCACCCATGAAGTGTGTTATTAGGTTTTGTTAGAAGGGGAAACTTAGTTCCCGATATATTGTATATTACAGAATATCCAAGAGAATTTGCAATGTAGCATATGAGTTGGACTCACCACATGAGTTAGAAGAGGTTTACAAAATAGTACATTTCCTTATTGAGAAGGTTCATGGGTAATATTTAATTGATCATTCCAAAAGATTTCCCATCGGATGGAAGATAACTTGATTTATGACGACATTCCGGTTAAAATCCTAGATCGCCAAGATTGAATATCAATAACAAAAAAGGTAGCATCAGTCATGGTCCTTTAGAGGAACCAATTCATCGAAGAAGCTACTTGGGATATGAAAAAAATATATCCACTTAACTTTGAATACGATGTAGACGCAAATAACGGTACTACTTCTCTACTTTGTACTACATAAAGTATGACTAATCATGTTGTTACTTGATTTTGATTGTTGAGTGTTGACCTTGAGGTTACTATTCTTAGCTTAGTGAAATAAATCTCATTAAAGGACTAATGTTCCAAGAGGGAGATATTGTAATATCTTTCAATTTGAAATATTAGGAATACGGTAAGAACTATAAATATTCATTTTATAAAGAAGGGTAAAATCAAGAAAATTTCCTATGTTAGGATGTGAGTTTTGTCCATTTTCAAATGGCCATAACTTCTATCTCATGAACATTTACACCTAGTTCTTTATATGATTTGAAAGCCCTTGAAGAGATAATTCCGATTCTTCCATGTTTGCGCATTATTGATATAGTATGACTGAGATATGCCTATCGGATGTTGGACTGTTGAAGTAAGGAACATCTAAATCCGGATTTAAGAAAGGCAAACTAGTATAATAACCTATTTAATTTTAACGGGTTATTTTGGGTTGAAAAAAGTATTAACTCAGCTTTGGAAAATCAAAATCACTCTTAGGGATTGGATAAGAGAGAATGAAAAGCGGAGAGGTCAAGAATTTGTGAAGATCATCACAACTTTTAGGTAGAGTTCGTTAGAGTGATACCTATCAAGGTATGTAAGATATTTTCATTTTGGGTTAGTTAATTCACAAACCAAATAGTTTCCATTAATTGATTTTTAGTTTTTTAAATGTACAAAAGTGAAGTTATTGAAGAACATTGTCGAATTCTTGTTGGTTGAGTAGTTGAATGCCTAATGTTTATTTGATTCATGTTTAAATGTATAGGCCCACAATGTTAGTTGTCGGTTAGAGTATCTCCAACATAAACTATATGACTTCATAGATAAGTAAAGTTATGTTTGTTGTTGCATTTTATTTATAAAACTAATTGATATCACTACTTTATATGATTTTATAAATTATATGTGTTTTATTGATTTATATTTAGTCAAGTTATTCATGAGTTGAGAAGAGCTAAGGTAAGTTTTCCTTCTTATTCTTTTAAAGCTTATGTTTTCGTTAGCATTCCGAATATCATAATCATATATTGAATATTAACTTACCCGCATCGTATCATGATGCAGACGCAGGTAAACGGGATCAGCACCATCCAGTGCCTCGTGAATTAAGTTGATCATTCAAAGTCAATAGTGAGCCTCATTTAATTTCGGAGGACCCTTTTATATTCGCTTATTAGTATTTCTTTTATAGGATATTATGGGGTCTTTACCAACATCCATCTTAGTATTATAGAGGCTTCATTGATAATCAAACAGTTAGTATTGTGTCTCTCATATTTGAATTGAAAGTATGTTGTTGTGTGACTTAAGTTACCACCTTTTGCCAAATTATATTTTCTTTAAAGTTAAATCATTATATAGTTTTATTGAGTTAAATATTCTTCTAAGTTAAGTAAACCATACCAAGGGACCTCTTGGGGTCAGCAGTGGTCATCGAGTGTCGACCACGTCTAGGGTGTAGGCTCGGGCGTGAAATTTTTTACATCATAGCAGAGAGGTCAAGATTTATAGGGAGTCTATGAAGTTGTATCTGTATAGTCCTTGTTATCGGTTTGAAGTGTGCCACATTTAGAATTAGGAGGCTTTAACATTTGCGTATTTCACCCTTCTTTCATTCTACTTTTGTGGTTAGAGTTTATCTTCAAAAGTGTCTTTTAAGTTTGTACTTGTGCGAGTTTTAAGATAACCATGCCTCCATGAGGAGTATGGGGTCGTCACTCTAGGAGGAATGTCGAGAAGCTAGAGGTACCTAATGCACAAAACGTGCAACCTCAAGAAGAAGTCATGAATTTTTAATTCTTTGAGGATATCTAGATGTTGAATCAAGTTGTGAATAATCAGGTTGGGCAACAGAGAGAAGTTCTATAAGAAGAAGCTGATACCTCTAGGATAAGTCAATTTTTTTGAGTTAATCATCCAAGATTAATGGGTTAAATAACTCTTTAGGAGTTGGAGATTTTTGTATAAAAGATAAAGAAGGTTTTTTATGTGATGAATGTGTTTTGATTCAAAAAGAGTTGAGTTACCTGCACACAAACTAAAGACTACATGTAGGACTTGGTTCGGTCTGTGGATGGAGGGAAGGGATGAGGATGCACTACATTTATGTTGGGCCTGCTTTGAAGAGGCTTTCTTGGGGAATTTTTTTCCCCGAGAATTTAAAGATTGTAAGGTACAATAGTTTCTTACACTGAAACAAGATTCATTGAGTGTGCATGAGAATAGAATGAAGTTCACCTAACTATCCTGGTATGCTCCTAAAATTACATAGGACAAGAGGAGCATAATGAGCTTATTTGTTGCTGGCTTGGGTTGTACATCAAGAAAGAGTGAAGGGTTGTGATGATGATAGAGGAATAAACATATCAAGGTTGATGTTTATGTGCAGCAGGTCGAAGGGGAGAAGTTGAGTGATAAAAATATTATAAGAGCAAAAAAGCTAAGAATGAGTATGAGTTTACACAACATAAATGTGGTATGAATCGACCACATTTTCATAAACAAAAGGGGCCTGCACCATCGTTTGCTAGTGCACCTGCACTCAGAAACAAAGGTGAGCACCATGTAAAGAATTCACATAACTTCAGAGCTAGACTTGCACAGTCTCAAGGATGTGTGACACAAAAAGGTAGTTTTCTCTTGCATGTGCCAAGTGTGGTACAACCCACCAAGATGGGTTGAACCTAGAGGACTTCTTCTACCAGAATGGGTTGAATGTAGTGGAACTACTTTGGTTACTTGTGGAGGGGCAAACCGCCTCTATGCGATCACTATTGCCAAGAGTAAGAGAACTCTTCTGATATTGTCCCTGGTATGATCAAAGTCTTTACTTTTGATTTTTATACTTTGCTAGACGCAGGTCCAAGTTTGTCTCTTATAACTCCTTATGTCGCAAATAAGTTCGAATTTTTTCTTGAGAAGCTATATAAACCTTTCTATGTTTCTACACCTGTTCGGTGTGTATTCTAGAATAAATAGTCTAGTGACTGTCTAGTATGCATCAATCACAAGAACACCATGGCTGACCTAGTGGTGTTAGAAATGGTAGATTTTGATGTCATTCTAGGTACATAGTGGCTTCATGCGTGTTATGCATCAATAGATTGTGGAACTCAAGTTGTCAAGATTCCAATTCCTAATGAGCAAGTTATGGAGTAGAGTTGAAGTTCAGCAGTGCCTAAGGGTCGTTTCATTTAATACCTTAAGGCGAGGAAGTTAGTTCAAAGGTTGTATCTATCACTTAGTCCAAGTTAATAAGTCAAGTTCTGAGGTGCCTTCTTTTCAATCAGTTCCTACAGTAAAAGCTTTTCCAGAAGTCTTTCTTGATTATCTACCCAGAGTCCTTCCTTATAATGAAAAATAATTTGACATAGAAATTATTCGAGATAGTCTTCCTATCTCAATTCTTCCATATAGAATGGAACCAGCAAAGTTGTAACAATTGAAAGAACAATTCAAAGATCTGTTGGAAAAGGGTTTTATTAGACCAAGTGTATCACCTTGGGAATCTCTAGTCTTGTTTGTGATGAAGAAGGATGGTTCCCTTAGGATGTGTATATATTATGGTCAATTGAACAAGATTACCGCCAAGAATAACTATCCTCATTCAAAGATAGATGATCTATTTGTTCATGTTAAGGGTGCCACCTATTTTTCGTAAATAGACCTCAGATATGGATTACATTAGTTTAAAATTTGGGGAAGTGCCTTTGTGAAGACAACTTTTAGTACAAGATATATGCATTATGAATTTTTGTTCATGTCGTTTGTGTTGACCAATACGCCAACTATATGATAGATCTTATTAATAGAGTCTTCAAACCATATTTAGATATCAAGGAACAAAGAAGATCACGCCAGTTATTCCAAGATAGTCTTGCAAACATTGAATGATCAAGAGTTGTAAGAAAAATTCTGAAAGTGTGAGTTTTGCCTTAAGTATGTGGCATTCATGGGTCACATAGTTTCAGGTGATTGGATTCGAGTTGATACCCAAATGATAGAATCATTTTGAAGTTGTCCTAGACCAACTTTGCAAACTGATGTTAGGAGTTTGTTTCGTTTGGCTTGCGGCTATTGAAAGATTGTTGAGGGGTTTTTCATCTGTTTCATCTCCTTTGACCAAGTTTTCTTAGAAGATAGTCAAGTTTCAATGATTTGAAGCTTGTGAGAAAGGCATTCATGAGTTGAAGTTGAGGTTGACAACTTCCACAATGTTGACCTTACCAGAAGGTACTGAAGGTTTTGTGGTTTTTTATTATGCATCTAGAGTTTGTTTAGGCTACAAGTTAATGCAAAATGGCAAGGTTATAGCTTATGCCTCCAGCCAGCTGAATGTTAATGAGAGGAATTATCAAACTCATGACTTAGAATAGGTCGCGGTATTTTTTGCTTTCAACATATGACAAAACTAGTTCTATTGTGTTCATGTGGACATATTCACTGATAACAAGATCTTACAATATGTGTTTACCAAGAAAGAGCTCAATCTAAGCTAGAGGACGTGGTCAGAACTACTCAAGGATCATTACATGAGTATTTTTTTTAACCCAGGTAAGGCAAATGTGGTTGCTCATGCTGTAAGCAGGTTTTGTATGGGGAGTACCTCCCATGTTGAAGAAGAAAACACGGATTTGGCCAAAGATGTGCACAGACTTACACGCCTAGGATTTGGACCTATGAATTCCATAGAAGGAGAAATAGTGGTGACAAATGGGACCAAATAATCACTCGTGTGAAATGTGCAAGCAAAAAAAGACCAAGAGCCCATTTTGCTTTTTTTGAAGGGAAATGTTCATAAGCAAAGACTATTATATTTTTAACAATGGAGAGATGGTTTGCTGAAGTATCAAGGTAGATTCTGTGTATCTACAGTGGATGGTATCCAAGAGAGTATCACAGAAGAATTTCATAGCTCTAGATAATCCATTCATCTAGGTGAAACAAGGATGTATAACAGTTTGAGAGAAGTATACTGGTTGGAAGGTATGAAAAAGCGCATTGCTAAGTTTTTTCCCAAGTTCCCAAATTTCAAGCAACTTATAGTAGAATACAAATGTATTGAGGTTTGTCTCACAATATAGCACTTTTAGAATGGAAGTTGGGGAGTATTAACATGGATTTCATCTTTCTCTTTCCTAGGTCTCCAAGCAACATAATTTCTTTGGATGATTTGCGACAAAATGACAAAATCAGCCAACATTCTTCCAGTAAAGACAACCTACTCGGCAGAGGAATATGAAAAATTATACATTTAGGAAGTTCTGATACTTCAGGGAGTCCCAGTATCGATCATCATCTCAAATAGAGGTGCACAATTTACTACAGAGTATAGGAAATCATTATAGAAAGGTTTGAGTTAAAATGTGAACTGAAACACTACTTTTCATTGTAAAACAAATGGTCAAGATCAATTTACTCTTAAGACCTTAGAAGATATGTTGAGGGCATTCATGATTGATTTCAAGGGTAATTGGGATGATAATTTACCTCTCTTTGAGTTCGCTTACAACGATAGATATCATACGAGCATCTTAATGACTCCACACAAAGTTATTTATAAGAGGAGAGATAGATCTCCTAATTGGTTGTTCGAAGTTAGTGAATCAAGGGTTATAGGACCAGATCTAGTTCACCAAGATATGTAAAAGCTTAAGGTTATTCAAAAGAGATTGAAAATGGTAGAGAGTTGTCAAAAATCATCCACAGATGATATAGGAGAAGGCCATTGCTGTTCAAAGTCGATGATTGGGTCTATCTTAAAGTTTCACCCATGAAGTGTGTTATGAGGTTTGGTTGGAAGGGGAACTTAGTTCCCAATATATTGTACATTACAGAATATCCAAGATAATTGACAACGTAGCATATGAGTTGGACTCACCACATGAGTTAGAAGAGGTTTACAAAATAGTACATGTTCCTTCTCTAGAAGGTTCATGGGTGATAATTGATAATTCCAATAGATTTCCCATCGGATGGAAGATAACTTGTCTTATGAGGACATTCCGGTGAAAATCCTAGATCGCCAAGTTTGCAAATCGATAACTAAAGAGGTAGCATAAGTCAAGATCCTTTAGAGGAACAAACTCATTGAAGAAGCTACCTGGGATATGAAAAAAATATATCCACTTAACTTTGAATACAATGTAGACGCAAATAATGTTACTAATTCTCTACTTAGTACGACATCAAGTATGAGTAATCATGTTGTTGCTTGATTTTGATTGTTGAGTGTTGACCTTGAGGTTAATATTCTTAGCATAGTGAAATAAATCTCATTAGAGGACTAATGTTCCAAGAGGAGATATTGTAATATCTTTCAATTTGAAATAATTAGGAATACGGTAAGAACTATAAATATTCATTTTATAAAGAAAGGGAAAATCAGGAAAAATTCCTACGTTAGGATGTGAGTTTTGTCCATTTTCAAATGGCCATAACTTCTATCTCATGAACATTTAGAGCTAGTTCTTTATATGGTTGGAAAGCCCTTGAAGATATAATTCCAATTCTTCCATGTTTGCGCATTATCGATATAGTATGACGGAGATATGCCTATCAGATGTTGGACGGTTGTAGTAATGAACATTTAAATTCGGATTTAAGAAAGGCAAACTAGTATAATAATCTATTTCATTTTTACGGGTTATTTGGGGTTAAAAAAAGTTTTAACTCAGTTTTGGAAAATCAAAATCACGCTTAGGGATTGGATAAGAGAGAAAAGAGGAATGATAAGCAGAGAGATCAAGGATTTGTGAAGATTACCGCAACTTTTAGGTAGAGTTCGTTAGAGTGATACCTATCAAGGAATGTAAGATAGTCTCATTTTGGGTTAGTTAATCCACAAACGAAATAGTTTACATTCATTGATTTTGAGTTGTTTAAATGTACAAAAGTGAAGTTATTGAAGAACATTGTCAAATTCTTGTTGGTTGATTTGTTGAATTCCTAATGTTTATTGGAATCATTTTTTCTGCGTTGTTTTTATAGTTTAACCTCTTAGGTATTGTGGTTACTAATTATCCTAAGTGTTTTGGGAAAGAACTACGGATGTTATATGTCTTTAGAGATGGAAAACAAAGGATAAAGGTCGAAACTTTTTAGGGCAAGGCTTGGGGAGTTGCGCCTGAAAACATCTTCTAAGCATTGGCCTCTAGTGCGCCGCGCCAGCAAGGATGCCACTAAATTTTCTCTAATGTTTGAGGGATGGCGCCCCGTGCCTCTCGGAATTCTAAGGACGCGAGTTCTAGCCATTCTTTCCCGATCTTTTAGCATTAATTCCTAAGTGATGTACCTATGATCCCTAATTTATTCTTACAGTCTAAGTTAAATCTAAACATCATAAAATCATCAATATAATGACATTATGAACCTTGAATCCATAATCCAATTCAAGGAAAGTTAAAATCAAAGTTAAAAAAGTTAATAGTTAAGTCTAGAAGTTAAGTAGTAAGCCAAAGCAAAGTTTCTTGAAGTGTCAACAGTCTTTAATAAACTTCATGAATTTATTTTGAGACTCATTATTCAACTTAAGTCAATAGTGAAACGTTGAAGTTCTTCCTTCAATGAAATATAAGAGAAGTAATTATTCCCTAAGAGTTTAGTTAAGACTCAAGTTTAAAGCTATGTAATGAGTAAAGAGTTGAGTTCATTTCTCAAAAGTTAATAGGGAACTATGTATTTCCAATGATGTTTATAAATGTTATAAGATTTGAGGCATAAAAGTGAATACTAATTCCAAAAGAGTCTTTGGGCTAAGCATTGCATAATTATCTAAAACTAAAGGAAGAAGTTGTTTTTAAAAAATATGAGTTAAATTATATTTTTGGAGTATTTAGCATTCCTGTGGGGATGAGAGCTTATATAACTCAAGTCTCCATGAAAACAATGTAACCATTGTGGGTATTAACGGGTCATACTTTTAGATTATCACATAAATTAAGTTAGTGGATCCACTACATTAAGTAGTTCTGTTGAACAGCAAAGTATGAGACAATTCAGGCAGCGTGGGCTATACGTTGTGCTATTACTTAGGCTCATAATAGTTGTTGTCAATTAGAGAATCTCCTATAGAATGTATATTGCTTCATATATAAGTAAGTTAAGTTTGTTATTGCATTATCTGTACCAAACTAAGTGTTTTCATTGTTTTATATGCTTTTATATATTGGATGTGTTTTATTGCTTTATACGTAGTCAAGTTATTCATGAGTGGAGAAGAGCCAACATAAGTGTTCCTTCTTACTCTAATCAAGCTTAAATTTTTGTTACCAGTCCAAATCTTATAAAATACATTCAATGTACTGATTTGAGTTCGCCTGCATCATTTCATGATGCAGACACAAGTAAACAAGATCAACATCATCGAGTGCCACATTGATCACATTGAGCAATAAGAGTGAGTGGTGAGTCTCCTTACATTTTGGAGGACGCTTTTTTATAAACAAGTTTTGTATTTCTTTTAGGATGTTGTGGGGTATGTCCCATCATCCATTTTATTATTATAGAGGCTTCATAGACAGTGAATCATTTAGTATTGAGCCTCTCATCAATAGATTACATGTATTTGGTTGTGAGACTTACGTTGCCAACTTTGTCAAATTATATTATCTTTTAAGTTATATTATTTTATTCAGTTAAGTCTTTCAATGAGCTAAGTAAGTCATGTCAAGGTTCCGCTCGAGGCCAGAAATGGTCTTCGAGTAATGGCCACGTCCAGGGTGTAGGCTCGTGGCATGATAGAGTTCCCTTAACTTTCAGTGCTTGAACCACTGCTTGTTCTGGTAGTAGTTCTGCCCATCGGATATTATCTTTTAATTTTTATCAAACTCAATATTATGAGGTTCTAAAAGCTCACCCTCACTCCCAGAGGTGGTGAAGTGGGTATCATAGATGTCATCACCATCAAAGCTCGTTCATAGGTTTCTTCTAGACCTTTTCTAGAAAACATTGGGAAGAAGTAAAAACAATTTTGGATAAATTCACAAGGAAGAAAGTGCATAAGAAAATAATGTAATCGATGGGTGGTTCACCCAATTTCATAGGTTAGCATGATGGAGAAAACAAATAGTTCAATCGCAAAAGTTCAAATAAGACAGAGACGAGGAGAACAATAGGTCAGTCACTGACATCAATTGGGGAGCATAGATTAATTCATAAAAATTTATGATGCCCAATAACTCACAAGTGTACATAAAGGGT
This sequence comes from Solanum pennellii, assembly GCF_001406875.1. NCBI lineage: Eukaryota > Viridiplantae > Streptophyta > Magnoliopsida > Solanales > Solanaceae > Solanum > Solanum pennellii. Next base: position 41,748,668 of record NC_028646.1, on the reverse strand, counting down.
GATCCAACATACATTCGGTGAGTCACCGAACGCTTTTGGTAATGCCATGTTTTTTGCCAAAAATTAAAGATTTACCATAAAATTTATGGTTATGTGGGGGGATTTTTAGCCGACAGCCGAGTGAAACGGTGAGCTCGACCTAGTTCGCCGAATTACTTTTCTTGCCCCATCCTTAATAACATTATTGAAGTCAACACCGCCACCCCCGAAAATAAAATTAAACCATGCACATACCAAATTATTGTACGATCCATTACAACATATGCCTAAGTGTACTTAGACTTCTCCTGATTAAGAATCATTGACAGGTAAGAACAACCAAATTGACTTGTTGTCATTTTATGCACAAATTAGCAAGATCTCAATAACAATAACTAACCTTTAGAGTTTATTTTGTCATGACTGTGGCGATAGGCGACATACTATTACATATCTAAGCACTAATTAATAAGCTAAAATACTTACTAGGTGTGAAAATACATATTTGGGTCAAATTGAAAGAAGGTGATTATTAGAGATACGAACGGTGATTTTCAATGAGTTCACCAATGTAGTCCATGACTCTCCATATTTCACCCGTTGCTCGCCTATTGTTACAGACTCTAATGCCAGAATTTATAGAATCTAACAACGATATGGGTCGACCTCATTGAACTCCTCGATGATTTGCCGATGGTACTTATGTACCCGATCCGGCATTATTCATCTACTTTTCATGCACAATCCTACATAATCACAAAACCATTTCATAAAAAAATATATTTAAGGGTTTTGGGTTGCCTTAAAAAATGCCTTTGTTAACGTTGTGGAACGACGTAACTTAGCACTTATAATAGAATGGTGGGGTGTGCCAAAATGTCATCAGGAAACCCATTTTTATAATCCTGATAGATCTCTTTCAACTTCAGGTACATTGGGGATCCTACTAGTTTAATGAGCCTAGCATCGGAGGTTGTCATCTAGTATAAAAACAACACATTCTCCCTGAGCTCGTGTAGTTCCCTGTGATGATCATTAGATTTCATGAGTACAAGCGTTAGAATTTACTTGATCTATTAATCCTCCTTGTTCTTAATTTTCTTTTATTTATATGGTGTAATGTAGCGCCCTTTCTTGTTTCACTGGACTTCAAGATCCTCAATTTTCTTTGTTAGATTATCAGAAATGGGTACAAGGACCACTAAGTTGAAGACTCTCTTTTTTAATTCCTAATCATGCTCAGTCAAATCGTCTAGCAATTTGGCTGCTATATAATAGTGATGTCGTACTAAACTACTGCAGGTAATTTAATCAGCAATTATTCACTTCACACGAACAAGACTGATATAATCACAAAAGGATGACTATTTTGGGGATCCCATGATAAGGGTATTGACCATGGATTTGTATGAACATCAGACATTCCACATGAAGTTGTTCGCCTTCTGATAGACTAAATTTTTGGATCTTATCTTGGAACATCATCATTTTTACTGGAGGAAACTCCATTTTTCTTTCGCGCAACGCACAACATATTCACCTTAACCAGCAACTCAATGAAAAGCATGACTAAAAGTAAAGTTAGCAAGCTAAAACTAAGAGGAAAATTACTATTTAACAACAATTGTTACATGAAACCGTACCTCCGAAGCGATGCTATTTTGAAATTTTTTTATCAAGTAAACTACTTCAAATACAAGTGTATACGATCGGTGAATAGTGTAATAACCCAATCAAGGGTTTGGGTCGAGTCCCAATGCGAATTAATAAAAAAGAAAATTTAGTTCTATTAGTCATAAATAAAAACATTATCGATTGAATTTATGATAAATCAAAGTCGGTGATCAAAAAGATTCAAATATCGAATGATGGTTTTGTAGCAACTAAGAAAAAGCCACAAAAATACGTTGAGTACTAGTATATGATAGTGGAATCTTTGGATGTTATAGGAATAAGGGATAAACAAGATTATTGGGTACATATTGTTGATAGAAAATTCATAGAATAATTATGTATAGGATACACTTTAAGGGGGATAAGCTTTCTATGAAACAACTTACCCTTTTCAAATGGGTTTCTCTTGAACAACCGGTTGCCACATAAAGAACAGCCTCCGCCTTAGAGAACTCACACACTCGAGCTGTGTATGAGAATGAGACTAGGGTTTATTCACTAGAGCTAAACCTTATGTCAACCCACTTCTACCGTCCAGCAATATACTTGTCTTAGTTTTACGACTTCTCTCTTAATCATTGAAAAAACAAATATATTAAAATTAATTTTCAACAATAAATTCATTTAATTCATCCACAACTACTAAACGAAAACATAATTAAATTATCAGCAAGCCAGACCCAACAACTAATCTACCCATACTTAAAAGATCACACCCCAAGAATTGGGGGTTTTATTAGACATGAAGAAGAGATACAAATGTATATCTAAATGATTTTGAATTCAAATGGGTATTCAGATTTGAGTTTTGATACAATCTAAAAATTAAGAATCCAAGAAACCGAAGACAAAATACTTGAAGATGAAACATTTAAATCTTTAAGTTCTTCAAAACCCTTTCAAAGTTAGAAAACAGAAAATAAATGATAGAATTCTCAAATGAAAATTCTATATTGTAATTCTCATGATGATGGTTAAATAAAAACTTCATATAGTACTTGGATTTTCAGAAAGTGTGTTGGGAAAGATCCGTTCAGTTTATTTAGTTGGGATCGCTGATCCAGTCAGCGATCCACCCTCTGTGAAACTTCATTGCATTAAATATCTTTGCATACAAGATAATTGGGCAGTATAATAATTATATGGAACTACCCGGCGATATGCCGACTGCTCGTTTTCATCACTTATTTGATCCTTTCCTTTGGATATAAGAACAATGGAACAAATTGCTAGGATAAGCATTTTTTGTGATTTTCCTAATTAATTAATAGATTCTCATATCTTATTTCTTCATTCTTTCAGCTACTTTTGTTCCTTATTGTTGCGTAATGTCCATTCTTTCCTTCAAACTTCAAATATCTTAAAAATAATTGTTTTCATCAGATATTTAGATAAAAGATACATTTCAGTACACTAATTCTATTAGATTGTTATTCTGAATGAGTCTAATTTATCAATTAATCACTAATCCAAAATTGAAGTTAACTAGTATAGAGACAAAGTCGACTAGCCTAATCGAAAAGACAGACATGGAGACACAACACTAGCTATACAAATGGCTTCATTATGGGTAAACCTACTGACTCAATACTGACTAGAGCTTCATTAACATAGAGAACATTTATGGAACTTGTGTCTCAACTTGAACAAAAACGTATAATTAGGGCAATGGAGGGGAATCTTGGAGACAAACAATGAAATAATAACATGACCAGTTTGAAAGAAAAAGGGAAGTTGTTGATTATAATGAAACTTTTTATTTGGTAGCAAGGTTAGAATCCAAAAATAAGGTTCTAAAGAAGTCATTTTCTAGTTCTTTTTAAATATCTCTCTCCCCAGGACATGCAACGCTTCTAGGGAATTGAGAAAATGAATAATTTGTGCGGTCTTGAGCTTTTTACGGAAATTTTTTGTCTTTTCAATGCAAATATCTATATCAGTTTGAAGCCGTGGTAATGGGGAGTCGTATCATTTAGGTGGGTTGTATGCTTTAGCATATCCCTCGATAATTATCTGACTTCTAAATATATTACTTTTTATAACTTAATCTTATGGGAATTTATGTTTTGAGGTGGAGAAGTAGTTAAGAGCTGTCATTGTTTGGGTATTTTGAATGTGTGTTGGTTTGTTAAAATCCACTCTTAATTTTACAGACTATTGACATAAAATTTTACCACGGTTATATGAGAAGGATTTATCAAGATGTTGTGAGAAAGTCCTTGATAATATGTTGCAAACATGTTTGCAATAAACTTTCCGGATTAATGAGAATCACTTTTGTTGTTTGTTAAGTTTACACAAAAAAATAATTATCACTCGAGTGTTGAGATGAATTCAGTAAGTATTTGAAAGGGAGGATGTGGAAGTATTCAAATTTTTTGTTTGAGGTTGGATATGATAGGGGTAATAAGCTTCAGTAAAAAGGGCATGTAAGACAAGTATCCCTAGTAATTCGATGACTTAGATACTACTCTACCCTTACTTTAGCTAGTCTTATCCTCATTGATCACTCTAGAATGAGTGATGGGTAAATTGGTATATTTTGTTATGACCTGATTCTGTTGTAAGGGAAAAGTCAATGAAGAAATAAGTAGTGCCACAAAATAATTTTGTAGTACCGTGGAATTTCCCAGCCTAGGTAAAATTTTAACTAAAATAGAGTCATTATAAGGAGAGGTTAATCTGATAATTGATAAGACATATAATTATGATGTTGACCACATGAGTAGATATCAAAGACGTCAAGGAACCCGTACAACTTTACATAATCAAATTTTGGAGAGTACATCTCCAAAAAATGATCTTAGTGTGAACCCGTAAAAGTTGTTAATAAGCCCCTAAAAAACATTGTTTGGCACTTTTCAGTAATTAGAACAAAGAACATGACCGGAGGCAACTCCTTCACCTCTTTTAAAAAATTTTGAGGCTAAAGGTATGATTTTAACACCCAAAATCTGTTTTTTGATCCGTAATATGTTATCTAATTGGTCATTATTGATGGGGGAGGGTTTCGAGCTATAATTTATGGTGAAAAAGCTCTAAATTAGGTATAATAATCTTCGATTTGTTCTAGGGTTATTGGGTTTCTTATAATAAAGATAATAAGACATTCGATTATTGATCCTTGCATATAAATTGTTGTTTGTTTATCTTGAACAAGCGGAAAGAATCTTGAAAGGGAAGATTCAAATGCCTTTGGGGATTTAAGCTTTTGTTCAAGGTAGATGATTGTTGTCATTTTATGACATGAATTTTCAAACATATGACTTAGAATCGGTCTTTGTAGTTTTTGCATCGAAGATATGACGACACTACTTTTATGGTGTTCATGTTGACATATTTACTTAACAGAAGAGTTTACGATATGTGTTTACCAAGAAAGAGCTCAATCTAAGGCAGATGAGGTGGTAAGAACTACTCTAGGATTATGAAAATAGTATTCTTTACCACTAAGGTAAGGATAATGTGGTTGTTGATGGTCTAAGTAGGCTATGTATTGGTAGAACCACCCATGTTGACGAAGAAAAAAAAGTGTTAGCCAGAGATGTTCACAAACTTTCACATCTAGGATTCTGACCTATGGATTTCATAGAAAGAGATAAAGTGGTGAAAAATGGGGCTGAATCATCACTAGTGTCAAAGGTTAAAGAAAAACAAGACCAAGACCCCATTTTTATTTATTTGAAGGGAAATGTTCATAAGCAAAGAGTATTAGCTTTTGAACAAGGGGGAGATGGTGCGTTGAAGTATCAAGGTATATTGTGTGGACCTAGGGTGGGTGTTGTAAGATCCCGAAAATGAATTAGGTGAACTAGAGCCTAAAATTTTTTATCATTAGTGTCTTAGGTCCTAAATGGTATATAATGTTGTATTGAGGAGGTGTCTAAGAGTTCCGTTGATTTGGAAGTGAAACGTCAAGGGACGACCAAGACGTTTGACGACTAAGTCACCTCTGTGCCTCATTTGTGTTTTTATGTGTTTATGTCTGATTCATGATGTTATAAGGTCTTTACATGAGATTTATTGTGTATGTAGGCAGTGTGTCAAGTTTCCTAAAGTTTGGAGTTCAAACGTCAAAGAACGTCCATGGCATTCGAAAGTTTTACATTGAAACGACCATGTGTGTCTATGCTTTTTTTTTCAAGTTTTACGTGTTTGTTTTGGTTGAAATTCATGTGAGAGGTGTTAAACTCATGTATAAACAATTTTGGGTTTGAAGTGAAGGAGACTTGGTAAGGCTTGTGATCTTAATCCTTTACTTCATTTATTGTTACTTGTGCTTAAGTGATGATGTTGTATTGAAGTCTACCTTATATTAATATTGATAGGATTGGTATGATGTTGAATGGAAATGTCTTGAATATGGTTTGTGAGTTGTTTTCTAAGATGTTAATGTTATTAAAATGGTGATAACTTACCAATGTTCCTTATGGTTATGTGAAATGTAAATGTGCTAATCTCACATGTATGGATTGTAATGAAAGGAAAATACTGATGCAATTCTTATTGAGCTATGATGATGATGATTATATAAGAGATAGACCCTATGAACTAAACTAAGATATGATCATAAATAAAAGCATTAAAGGCATTTCAAAAGGAACGCTAGCTTAGCACCAAGAAAACTTAACAATGGGAAGTGTTGACTACCAATAGAGAAAGATTCACCCTATAGTTCAAGATGAGGTATTGACTCCCCTGTGACGGATACTCAGCTTATGGATTCTCATGAGATGAGGCTCCAATTGCCAAGTGGAATGTAGAGAGTTCCTATCTATCTCTTAGTTACTTAAACTATGTTACCCCCAAAGGAAGACTAGCTAGTGGATCCACCTAGAAAAATACGTTAATGTTTGGTTCTACTTTGGCCGGTAGAACACCTTCTATCGGTATAAGATTTTACGACACCAGATTACACACCTAGCTCTTTCGTCTATATCGCTTAAGTCAAGTGTTCCCGAAACAAAAATGAAGTAATGAAGTACAAACCAACTAGGTTGATTTATGAGATTTTACTTAACTTAGGTGGGAGTATGGGACTGTACCTATGCCTTGCATTAGTTTTACTTGAGGAAGCCTTAGGAAGTTGTTCTTATGTATGTATATACTAATCAATGTAAATATTAATAATGTAATGATCTTACATGTATATGACACTATGTGGTGTTGGTTACTCTTATGAACATGTATTTGGTTTATATTGCTAAGGTATTGTAACGACCCAAATTACACCCTAGTTGTTACCAGCGTCGTCGTCCTCTACAAGGACTAAGTCAAGTCTTTACGCATTCGTCATAGAATTGATATGTCAAAAACGCGGAAAATTTTAAACTTTTGCTTATATAGATAGGATGTATACATAGACCTCTACATAGGAAGCATACATAGGCTTCCTCAATAGACCATAACAATGCATATGAATTTAGTGTAATACTTTTTCTCATATTAATCATCTAACGAAGTCAAACAATTCGGGCGAAGAACTTATACAAATCCATAATTTCCACCTAGGGCTTACATCAATATATTCAACAATAGGAAAGAAATGAATTTCTACTAAATAATTCAAGTACTACTAAGATACAGTGGGTGGTAGCATCCTCGAACTAGAGGGCATACAAAAACTTGGAGAGTCTAGTCCAAGCCTTCTTGCTTTAGCCTAAATGATACCTTAATGGCCCGAACCTAAAATGTTTGGGAATAAGGGAAGAAATATGGGTTAGTATAAACCACATGTACTAAGTATGGTCCCAATGATAAAATCGTTAATGCATGAGAAAAGGCACAATTTAGTCAAAAATATGCACAAAATAAAAAACAATTCAATGTACACATATGAGGAGCATCATAACCGTATAAACATATAGGTAACTCAAGAAACACTGGTGCAATGCAAAGAATAAATCCCTATAGCCCTATTCACAGCTAAGTATCTCCTTAAGCAACCCATTTCATACTTGCAACATATTCTATTATATATAACATGCTTCATATACCAATACTAGTCATAGGTTATTAACATAGTCATAAACATAATAATTATCGTAGTAGAACACTACTAGAACCATCCTATAGGATCCCACATGTGCAAAGTGTAAAAGAAGTTCCATACCCTCCCTCACACTATGTTGTAACCTTTAAGACAACTCTAATAGAAGTTCACATATATAACTTGTTCATACTTTCACTTTAGGGAAATAAGTACCATAACCGACATGAGAACGTGTGAGCTACATGGACTCTGGTGTTCTACCCCCACACATAAAAGAGAGGGTTAACACTTGCCTAAGGTGTAACCATTCATATATAGCTATTCTACGAGGATCAACTAAGCTAGAGTCGTATCTGGGCACATAGTTAAGGTACAATGAGATTGTTTCTAGAAACTTTGACTACTAATCATGAGGTTTGGGAACCATCACTACTAGTCGTGAAGAAACCCATGTGGGAGATTGGACTTACTCACGTGAGACCTCCGTCTCATTTAAATGCCCTTTCGGTGCTAAATAATTATTCTCGTTAGTAATCATCATACAACATCATACAAGTTCAAATTAATTTCTTTTAAACCTTTAAGTAAACATCTTATCATAATAGCTCATAGGTGATCACAAGTGAGAACTATCCTTTCACTTTAGATACATCATTATAATCATAAGAAACTACATTCAATCATATAATGATAACTTCATAACATAATTACATACTTCATATACAATGCATAGATCTAGGGCTATGGATGAGGGATTCTTGTCACCAACATCACAACAACACAATTGACTACAACATCATTATCTCATCATTAGATTTCACCTTGCATAATTGAGATCAAAGGAGAATGAAGATCATACCTCATTGCTCTTCATGGGAAATAAAGCTTCAATACCCAAGAAATAACAATCAGCATATTAATTAGGGCAATTCATTAACTATTAACATAACTAAAATCAATGTAAACAGTTGACATGCTTATCACCCTCAACAATTCACCTTAATCAATCCAAAAAATTAGTACCCTCAATAATTCACCTTAATCAATCAAAGAAATTAGGGATTTAGGCACTTACATGGGTCTAGGGAAAGCTCATAGGAATTCATCAAATAACCATTTGTTCATACTTAGAAAAACATTAGTTTATCATAATTCATCACAATTAACTCACTATTTCATTTTAGAAAGAAGACCCATGTGAGAAGAAAAACCCTTGTTTTGGAGGATTTAGAAATCATATTTTTAAGGATCTCTTGGGGAAAATAATACCAAGAGTGAAATAAAACATACATTATTGATGATAAATCCACAAAATTGGGTTAAAAAACATAAAGGCTTGATCTTCTTCTTGGAGCTCTAATGGTCTTCAATGGAGTTTTGGATAACGAGAAAATTTGGGAGAGAGAGACTTTTGATTTCAAATTCTGGGACTTGATTTTTGTGTTGAGAATGACATAATACTGATCCTAAGGTATTTTTTAGACACCAATTAAATTACCGAAAATACCCCTCACTTAAATGGTTTATTTGTGAAGTAAAAATTCCAAAATACGACTTTTACGATATCTGGGAGGTAGGTTTTTCCCAAATTTATTTTTGAATTTTTCGATGAGGGAGTGAATCCGTGTCAGACTCGCTTCACCAGTCTTCCTCTCAAATCTTGAGGCAGTGACCTACGTTTCAAGCTCGTGTTGCACGCCAGCGATCCAATATTGCCTTTGTGCAGCCTGCCTACCCATGTTTGGGTTCTCCCCAAGGAACCTTCAGTTGGTCATTGGGGTTTCCTTTTTAAATATTTAGACTCTATATACTACACTCTATGTACCAAAAGTATTTTTACAAGTTTTGGACTACATATGACCCTCCGAAACCATCGCCAAAGATAGGGAGTCAACTAGTTCAATTTTTCTAGTTTTTGGACTTAAAGTCTTTTCTTTAATCCTATTGCTCCGAAATTTCTCAAACAAGTTATTTTTACTTATTTAGGTCTATAACAATCATTGTTTAATATATTAGGATTTGGGAAAGGTCATTGAATATACAGGGTGTTACAATATTCGCCCCTCCCTTAGGAACATTCGTCCGTATTGGAAAAAATTGGATAAAAGACTCAAGTTTTTATACCAATAAGGATGTACAACCAAAAATCATAATGAGTCACAAATCATAGGAGGAAATTTCAACCCCATCCAACATGAAACATAGCATATACAAATAGGAAATTAATTTAGACATACCATTACAAAAGCTCGAGTTTTTATACCCGTAAGGAGGTACTACCTTCTCCATTTCAATATGAGTTCAATATGAACATTAGATGTTGAAATGTTGATTTCTTATCAAAACAATACCAATACTGCTCATTATAATCATCCATGAACACTTATCACACACCACACTCAAGTGAAAGCCAACATAATAAACCTATTTCATGGAAAGACAAAATCTCAACTTAGGCATGACTTTCTACTATATTATGCACATATTTAGGAAAACATGAAGAGTTCAACATTATTCATGATAGTCATATAAGGTATTACTAACCTTTATCTTATCTAGGAGTATGGGGAAGAAATGAGGATTGCGGGTCTTCATGTCGGTCTCGGCCACCCATGTTTCACCCTCAACAATGTGGTTCCTCCATAGAACTTTTACGGAGACAACATCCTTATTCCTCAATTTATTAATTTTACGATCCAAGATCTCAACAAGGACCTCTTCATAAGAAAGGTCACCCTTTACCCCTAACCCTTCTAGGGGAAGAGTAGAAATCGGGTTCCCTATACACTTTTTGAGCATAAAAACATGGAATACCGGATGAATCATGGCCAACACATTTGGCAAATTAAACTCATAGTCAAGACTCTTGACCCTCTTAAAAATTTCATACGGTCCCACAAAATGAGGACTAAGTTTTCATTTTTTTCCAAATCTTATCACCCCTTTCGTAGGTTGAATTTTCAAATACACCCAATCTCCTACTTCGAATTCAAGGTCACTCTTCCTATTGTCGGCATAGGACTTTTGCCGACTAAAAGCCATTCACAACCTCTCCCTTACAAGCCGTACCTTCTCGGTGGCCTCATACATCAATTTGGGACCATGAAGAGCAAAGTTTCCCACTTTAAACCATACAATCGGGAACTGACACCTCCTACCATAAAGTGCTTCAAAGGTGCCATACCGCACTTGCATAATACCTATTGTTGTAGGAGAATTCTATTAGGGGTAGATGATCATCCCAATTACCCTTGAAATCAATCACTCAAGCCCTTAACATATCTTCTAGGGTTTAAATGGTGCACTCCACTTGTCCATCCGTCTGAGCGTTGAAAGCGATGCTAAGCTTTACTTCCGTACCAAGTCAACATTGTATGGATCTCCCAAAGGGTGAAGTGAATTGGCCTCCACTATCAAAAATAATCGACAATTGGTCCCCATGTAACTTCATAATATCTCTAACATACACTTTAGCATAATCCTCCGCCGGGTAAGAAACCTTTACGTGAAGTAAATGGTCTTACTATGTCAACCTATCCACTATAACCCAAATGGAATCATATTATCAACGTGTTTGAGGCAAACCTACCACAAAGTCGATGTTTACATCTTACCACTTTCAAGTGGGGATATCAATATATTTTGTTAGGCCACCCGGGCCTTGATGCTTGGCTTAGACTGGTTGGCAATTTGGATATCTCGACACAAATTTAGCTGATTCCCTTTTTATTCCATTCCACCAATAGATGTCAAGAAGGTCACGATACATCTTGGTGTCCCCCGGATGGATGGAGTATCGGGATCCATGAGCCTCATCCATGTTTTTATCCCCTCAAACCATCCACATCTCGCAAACATAACTTCCCTTGGTACCTAAGTAACCCATCCTCCCCATGGGAGAAAATTCGTTATTCTTTTTAAGGATCGACTCTTTCAACTCCATCTATAGGGGATCAAGATGTTCCTTAGACTTTACATCCACCATTACAGAGGAATCGAAGTTATGACGAACCATAAAACAATCTTTCGCTAATTCTTCTAGTCGAACACCCAAGTGGTCAAACCCATGAACATCCTTGACTAGTTCCTTTTTATCATCATTAACATTTGCCGCACTACCCAAAGACACTCGATTCAAAGGATCGGCCACAACGTTAGCTATTCTGAGATGGTAAAGGACATCCATGTCATAATCCTTTAAAATATCTAACCATTTTCTTTGGCGTTGATTCAAGTCTTTTTGGATGATACATATTGGAGACTTTTATGATCAGTGAATACATCTACATGCACCCCATAAAGATAGTGTCTCCAAATTTTCAAAGCAAATACCACGGACACAAGCTCAAGGTCATGAGTTGGATAATTCTTCTCATGTGGCTTGAGTTGTGTATAGACATACGCTATGAATATTCCATGTTTCATGAGCACACATCCTAGACCCACTCGGGAGGTATCCCAATAAATAACAAATCCTTTGGTACTCTCTCGTAAGGTCAATACAAGAGTTGAGGTGAGTCTATCTTTCAATAATTGGAAACCCTTCTCACAAGGTTACGACCATTCGAACTTGGACTTCTTTTGGGTTAAGGCTTTCAATGGAGATGTGATAGACGAAAATCACTCAACAAACCTCCGATAGTAGCCATCCAACCCTAGAAAACTCTAAATGTTGATAGGACTCAAAGGTCTCGGCTAACTTTTGACCAGTTCCATCTTTGTCGAATTGACCTCTACCCCTTCACTAGAAACAATGTTCCGAGGAAATGTAATCGACCTCAACTAAAACTCACAGTTGCTAAACATAGCAAAAAGTTGGTTATCTTTGAGAACCTGAAAACCTAATCTCAAATGATCTATGTGATTATCCTCACTTCTTGAGTATATCAAAATGTCATCAATAAAGACAATCACAAAAAAATCAAGATACTTCTTCAAAAAGCGATTCATAAGATCCATGAATGCCGCCGGTGCATTTGTTATACCGAATGACATCACTTAGATTTCAATCTGACCATATCTTTTTTGGAATGACATTTCTTGAAAATAAACCTCCCTCACTCTAAGTTGGTGATGACCCGACCTCAAGTCAGTTTTTGATAAGTAAGTCACTTCTTGGAGTTGATCAAATAAGTCACCAATTCTAGTGAACGGTTACTTATTCTTTATTGTGACTTTGTTCAATTGACGATAATCGATACATATTCTCAAAGATCCATCCTTCTTTTTGATAAATTATTCCGGGGCACCCCATGGAGATATACTTTGTTCAATAAAACCCTTATGTAGCAAATATTTGATATTGAGCCTTTAGTTCTTTCAACTTGGCCGGGGTCATTTGATAAGGAGGGATTGAAATAGGTTGTGTGTCCGGCAAAAAGTATATGCCGAAGTCAATCTCCCATTCTGGAGGAATTCAAGGGAAGTCACCTGGCAAGATCTCCGAAAATTCCCTCACTAAGTGTACCAACTCTATTTGACGAACCTCATATTCAATATCCCTAACTATTACTATGTGATAGAGACATTTTTTAGCATTAACTTTCAACCTTTTAGACATGAAACGATATTACCCTTAGGATTAGAGTTTCCTCCCTTCCACTCAAAAACAGGTTCATTTGGAAATTGAAATTTGACAACCCTTGACCTACAATCAATAGAGGCAAAGAAAGAGTGCAACCAATCGATTCCACATATAATATCAAAATCTAGCATATCAAGTTCTATCAAGTAAACCAACATAACTCTATCCGGCAAGTAAATAGGACAACCTTTATAGACTCTATCAACTACCATGGAAACGCCCATCCGGGTAGAAACCAAGAAAGGCTCATATAATATGTTGGGTAGTATTTCAAATTTCATGGCTACAAGAGGGATCAAAAATGACAACATATCTCCCACATCCAACAAAACATGTACATCAAAATAAAATAATTTTAACATACCGATAACCACATCCGGTGAGCTCTCTTGATCACTTTTGGAGTGGAGAGCGCAAAAGTGATTCTTCTTAGGAGCATCTGGATTTAGAGCACTTGTTTTAGCTTAAGCATTTCCCCCTCCTTGAGTCTTTATCATAGGGCAATCTTTTTTCATGTGACTACTCTTGCCACAATTATAGCAATTACACATACCCACAAGACACTTGCCATCATGCCTTCTACCACATTTAAAACAAATAGGCCTATCAACACATGAACGACCACATTTTCCTTCTTGCTGATTGTGAGTAGGCTCGTTACTCTGATTGGCCCTCGGAGCATTACAAGATCCTTGATTATGAAACCTCTTCTTTAACCTTTGTTTTTGTTTAACCTAGTACCTATTCTTAGAAGAATTCCCCTCTTTTGTTTTCACCTTTTTCAACTCCCTACCAACATGTTTGAGCTTTTGCTCCTCAATTTGTTGGACATGAACAATGATACAAGACATGTCCATTCTATGAATAAACATAGACGACCTAATATTATTTAACACAAGATCTGATATCCCCATGACGAATTTGTTCATTTGGCCCTAGAATCTTCAATCATAGTAGCAACATGCTTTGATAGTTGAGTGAATTTGCGGCTATACTCCTTCACGCTCATAAACACTTTACGAAGTTTGATGAATTCTTCCATTTTCCTCTCTCTTAGTTATAAGGGAAAGAACCTATCAAGGAAAGTAATAATGCAAGATCCCCATGTAATCCGACCTTATATAACCAGCCTCTCATCCTTTCATTGCTCATACCACACTTGAGCCACGTCTTTGAGGTGGTGGCGGCTAGTTCCGCCTTTTGTTTGAGAAGAAACACCCAAAACATCAAGAACCTTGAACACTTCATAGATGAACCCTTGTGGGTCTTCCTCAACCTTAGAGCTATAGAAGGTATGGGATTCATCCTTGTGAAGTCCCTAATCCTTGAAGCGATGGTATTGGTTGGTGGTCACTTGCACCCTTGTATCCCTAGAAGCTTTGGTAGCCAACACTTGAGTCAAGCTGTGAATGTCTAACCTTATCTCAACATTAGACATAACCCCTTGTTAATAGGAACTTTAGGGTTTTGAGGTGAATGAGAGGGAACTTCCTCATTCAAATTCTCCTCTCCGACCCTTGGAGCATTGTTTCTTTTTGTATTCATTAAATTCAAGCACAAATAAAGGATTAGATGAAAGGACAAAATAAATATAAGACTCTTAGCCACGACTAAAGAATAAGAAGAAACTAAAAGTTCCTAAGCATCACATAGTCTCTCATTCATAAGTGTGGCGCACTTCATAATTATAAATAAGACACTACCTAGACGTGGTTTAATGAGACATCATTCCTACGAAGATTTAACCTCATGCTCTGGTACAAAGTTTGTAACTATCCAAAGTACACCCTAGTCATTACTGGCGGCGGCGGCCTCTACAAGAACTAAGACAAGCCTCTTAGCATTCTTCGTAGCAATCATATGTCAAAAACGCTGAAAAATTAAAACTTTTGCTTATATAGCAAGGAGGTTTACATAGATCACTACATACGAAGCATGCATAGGCTTCTAGAAATAGGCCATAACAACGCATAAGAATTTAGTATAATACTTTGTCTCATATTAACTATCTAATGAAGTCAAATTATCCGGGCAACCTAGGACTTACATCAATAAATTCAACAATAGGAATGACATGAATGTCTACTAGACAATACAAGTACTACTTAGATAGAGTGGGTGGTAGCATCCTCGAACTAAAGGGAATACAAAAATTTGGAGAGTCTAGTCCAACCCTTCTTGCTTTAGACTTAATGATTCCTCAAATGCCCGAACCTACAATGTTTTAGAAAACGGGAAGAAATATGGGTTAGTACAAACCACATGTACTAAGTAAGGATCCTATGCATAAAATTTTTAAGTCATGAGAAAAGGACAATTTAGTTAAAACTATGCACAATGGATCAAAAATTCAATGTACACATATGAGGAACATCATAACCATATGAACATATAATTAAGTCAAGATACACTTGTGCAATACCAATAATAAATCCCCATAACCCTATTCAAGGATATGCATCACAAAATTCAACCCATTTCGTACTTACAATATATTTTAATATATATAACATGCTTCATATGCCAATATTAGTCATATCTTATCAACATAATCATATTAGAACACTACTAGAACAATTCTATCGGATCTCACATATGCAATGTGTAAGAGAAGTCCCATACCCTCCCTCACACTATGTAGTTACCTTTAAGACAACCCTAATAGAAGTTCCCATAAATAACTTGTTCATACTTTTACTGTTGAAGAATAAGTACCATAACTTACATCAGATCATTTGAGATACATGGAATCAGGTGTTCTACCCCCACACCAAAAAGAGAGGGTTAACACTTGCCTAAAGTGCAACCATTCGTACATAGCTATCTAGGTGGATCCACTAAGATAGAGTCCTATGTGGCACTTAGTTAAGTGACAAGGAGACTGTTTCTAGAAACCTTGACTACTAATGGTGAAGGTTTCCATCTCATGAGACAACACTTATATTTTGGAACCAAAACTACTAGTCGTGAAGAAACCAATGTGGGAGATTAGACTTAGTAACGTGAGACCCCATCTCATTAACATGCCCTTTCGGTTCTAAGTAATTATTCCCTGTAGCAATTATCATATAAAATCATACAAATTCACATTAGTCTCTTTTAGACCTTTAAGTAAACATCTTATCATAATAGCTCATAGGTGATCACAAGTGAGAACTATCCTTTCACATTAGACACAACATTATAATCATGAGAAAGTACATTCAATCATATATGATCACTTCATAACATAATTTCATACTTCATAGCAAATTCATAGATCTAGGGTTAGTGATGAGGGATTATTGTCACCAACATCACAACAAAACAATTGACTATAGCATCTTCATCACATAAGTAAATTTTACCTTTCATAATTGAGATCAAAGAAGAATCAAGATCATACCTCATTGCCCTTCATGGGACATCGAACTTCAATGCCCAAGAAATCACAATAAACATATTAAATGGGAAAATTCATGAATTAATAACATAACTAAAATCAAAGTAAACAATAATGTTCATCATCCTGAATAATTCACCTTAATAAATCAAAGAAATTAGAACCCTCAAAAGTTAACCTTAATCAATCCATGAAATTAGTGATTTAGGGAAATACATAGGTCTAGGTAAAGTCATAGGAATTCATCAATTAACAACTAATTCATAGTTAAACAACATTAATTCAT
Organism: Solanum pennellii; assembly: GCF_001406875.1. Lineage (NCBI taxonomy): Eukaryota > Viridiplantae > Streptophyta > Magnoliopsida > Solanales > Solanaceae > Solanum > Solanum pennellii. The sequence continues at coordinate 41,731,771 of NC_028646.1, read as the reverse complement.
CACAATTAACTCACAATTTTTTTTAGAAAGAAGACCCATGAGAGGGATAAAACCCTTGTTTTGGTAGATTTAGAAATCATCTTTTGAATGACCTCTTGGGGAAAGGAATCCTAAGAGTTAAAGAAGCCATACCTTAATAATGAGAATTCCAGGAAATTGAGTTGAAAAACTTGAAGGCTTGGTCTTCTTCTTGGAGCTCTGATGGTCTTCAATGGAGTTTTGGAGGAAGAGAGAATTCGGGATAGAGGTAGAGATTTTTGAGATTAACTTTTGGAAGTGACATAAAACTGATCCTAAGAAATTATATAGTCACCCATTAAATTACATAAAAGACCTCTAACTTAAATGGGTTTATTTGTGAAGTCAAAGCACCAAAATACGACTTTTACAATATCTGGGAATTAGGTGCCGTCACGGGGTTAATTCCCAAATTTAATTTTGAATTTTGAGCTGAGTCAATGAGGTCCATTTCACCCTCTCATCACGAGGCTTCCTCTCACATCCTGAGGCATTCACCTTCGTGTCAAGCTTGCGTTGCACGTCTAAGATCCAATTCTACCTGTGCGCGGCCTGCTAGGCTGCTTGCCCACCCGTGTTTGGGTCCTCCCCAAGGAACCTTCCGGTGGTCCTTGGGGTGTCGTTATCAATTTTTTAGACTCTATATACTACACTCTACCTAAAAAAGTCTTTTTACAAGTTTTAGACTCCACATGACCCTCCAAAACCATCCCCAAACATATGGACATCAACTAGTTAAATTTTTCTAGTTTCGAGACGTTAGGTTTTTCATTAATCATATTTCTCCGAAACATCTCAAACAATTTATTTTACTTATTTAGGTATAAAACCATAAATATTCAACATAATAAGCTTTTGGATAGGTAATGGAATATACGGGGTGTTACAAGTATGATATTATGTACTCTTAATGATATGTTATGTGGAGTTTGACATTGGTTAAGGTTCTTTCTAGTTTTACTTGATTAATTAAGGTTATGGGGAAGCAAGTAAAACGTTGTCAAGGGGGACATCAACTAGTTAAATTTTGCTAGTTTCGGGACGTTGGACATTGGTTAAGGTTCTTTCCAGTTTTACTTGACGATGGAGTTGCATTTTAATATGGGTTTAAGTATGTTGATATGCTTGTGACTTGATTTAACTTAAAGTGGTTTGGTCTTGTAAAGTACATGGCATTGACTTAATGAATATGCATTAATGACTTTTATTAGTTCTTGAATGTTCATAAGGCTTTCCAAATGTAAAACAACAAGCTTTAATGAAATGTCCTCTTTAGCATGATTTCACTTGTTTTATGTGCATATACTCGTATTTAGTACAAGTGTATAATAACCCATGTCTTATGTCAACTACAAATGTAGGATCCGGCCGTTGAGCCTATTGAAGGCATTTGAGGGCTCCTTGGATATTTCTCTAAGATTTCGGTAGGTCCTCCCTTTCTAAGAACACTTCCATTATAGAAAGATTTATGTCGCTCTAGTATATAACTTTTGCTCTTTCCTTTTAATTTCAAGATGATTGTTATATAGCCTATATAAAACTCTTTGTTGAAATGAATATGGATTAATCCCAATAGTTGAATTTTTTCTATATTGTCACTATGAGTTCTTAGTAATGTCCTTTGGTCTCACTAATGCTTCGGCGGCATTTATGGACCTAATGAATAGGGTGTTTTGAAGATACCTATATTGATTTTTCAATGTATTCATTGACGATATCTTGGTATATTTGAAAAATGAGGGTGAACACATGGATCATTTGAGGGTGGTGAACACATGAACACCAATTATTTGCCAAGTATATCAAATGTGAGTTTTTCTTGAGGTCGGTAGCGTTTCTTGGTCATATTATCTCTATTAAAGGTTTAGAGGTTTGTCAAAGGAAGACCAAAGTAGTGAAGAATTACCTAAGACTTTTTGCTCCTATGGATATTAGGAGTTTCATAGGTCTAGCCCGTTATTATAGAAGGTTTATCGACGGGTTTGCGTCTCTTGCTTCCCCCTTGACAACGTTTACCCAAATAAATGTAAAATTTGAGTGGTCGGAGGCATGTTAAATGAGATTCCATATGTTGAAGGATAGACTTACTTTTATTTCGGTATTGACTCAACAGGAAGGTACTAAGGGTTTTGTGGTCTATTGTGATGCTTGCGAGTCGTGTTAGGGTGTGTTATTATTCAACATGGAAAAGTTATTGTCCATGCTTCTAGGCAACTCAAACTTCATGGGAAGAATTATCCATCTAATGACCCTGATTAGAGGTCGTGGTATTTTCCTTGATAATATGGAGACATTATCTCTATGCGGTTCATGTTTATGTGTAACGAACCATAAAAGTCTACAATATTTTTTCACTCAAAAAGATTTGACTCTCCGACAAAGGAGGTGGTTAGAGTTGATTAAATACTACGACATGAGATTTCTCAATCACCCCGACAAGGCTAATGTGGTTGAAGATGCTCTAAATTCATTCTTCATGGGAGTGTGTCCCTTGTGGAAGAACCCAAGAGAAAGCTAATGAAAGAAGTTCATAGGTTGGCTCGTTTAGGGTTTAGAATTGAAATGTTCTCCAAATAGTTGTATGGTGGGACGTCATAACTCATAGTCATGTTTAGTGTTTGACGTGAAGTCTAAGCAATACCTTGATATTGATGGAGTTGAAAGAATCGGTTTTCGGTAAGATTAATTAGTCATTCTCCCAAGGGGGGATGTTGTTTTTAGGTATCAACAAATATTGTGTTTCCTAATATAGATGATTTTAGGAGTAGGATCCTTGACGAAGCTCTAGTCATTCGGGTTCTACAAAGATGTACCATGATCTTAAAGAGGTGTTTTGGTGCGATGGCCTAGAAAGGGACATTGTGGAATTTGTTGCCAAGTGTCCAAATTTCCAACAAGTGAAAGCTGAACTCCAAAAGTCGAGTGGTTTACTACAAGGAATCCAAATTCCTACTTGGAAGTGGGAAGACGCTAACATGGATTTCGTAGTTGGGTTGCCTCGGACCCGTAAGTAATAGGAATCCATATGGGTGGTAGTGTATAGATAGACCGAAATTCTCTCACTTCATTCCCTTTATGTCTACTTATTTGGGGGAAGATTATTCAAGGATCTATCTATATTGACAAGATAGTGAGCCTTTATGGGGTTCCTTTGTCAATCACATTGAATAGAGGTGCTCAATTTAACTCTAGGTTTTTGAGGTCGTTCAAAAGAGGTTTGGGTTTTCAAGTCAAGTTAAGGATCTATCTATATTGACAAGATAGTGAGCCTTTATGGGGTTCCTTTGTCAATCACATTGAATAGAGGTGCTCAATTTAACTCTAGGTTTTTGAGGTCGTTCAAAAGAGGTTTGGGTTTTCAAGTCAAGTTAAGGATCTATCTATATTGACAAGATAGTGAGCCTTTATGGGGTTCCTTTGTCAATCACATTGAATAGAGGTGCTCAATTTAACTCTAGGTTTTTGAGGTCGTTCAAAAGAGGTTTGGGTTTTCAAGTCAAGTTAAGGATCTATCTATATTGACAAGATAGTGAGCCTTTATGGGGTTCCTTTGTCAATCACATTGAATAGAGGTGCTCAATTTAACTCTAGGTTTTTGAGGTCGTTCAAAAGAGGTTTGGGTTTTCAAGTCAAGTTAAGGATCTATCTATATTGACAAGATAGTGAGCCTTTATGGGGTTCCTTTGTCAATCACATTGAATAGAGGTGCTCAATTTAACTCTAGGTTTTTGAGGTCGTTCAAAAGAGGTTTGGGTTTTCAAGTCAAGTTAAGGATCTATCTATATTGACAAGATAGTGAGCCTTTATGGGGTTCCTTTGTCAATCACATTGAATAGAGGTGCTCAATTTAACTCTAGGTTTTTGAGGTCGTTCAAAAGAGGTTTGGGTTTTCAAGTCAAGTTAAGCACCATTTTTCATCCTCCAATGGATGATCAAGCGGAGAGGACTCTTCAAACTCTTGAAAATGAATAGGGCTTGTGTCATTGACTTTAAGGGAAATTGGGATGAGCACTTGCTTTTAGTGTAGTTATCATATTACAATAGTTTCATTCATCTATTTATATTGCTCGTTATGAAGCCTTCAGTCGTAGGAGGTGTATATCTCCTATTGGGTGGTTTGAGGTTGGTGAGTCTTCGCTTCTTTTTTTTGATTTCATTTATAAGACTTTGGAGAAACTTCATATCATAAGGAACAAGTTGTAAACAGTCTATAGTAGGCCAAAGTCTTTTTCCGTTCATAGGAGAAGCGATTTAGAGTTTTATGGAGGTTATTAGGTGTATTTATAAATTCCGCCCATGAAAGGGATGGTTACATTTGGCAAGAAAGGGAAGTTAAGTCCACATTATTTGGGTCCCTACGAAATCTTGCAAAGGGTTGGTAAGGTTGCTTATGAATTGAACTCCCTTGTAAACCATGTTTATATGCTTAAGAAGTGTATCGGTGATGCAGGGTGCATTCTTCCAATTGAAGGTCTTGTTGTGAATTAGAACCTCGCCTATGAGGATGTTTTGGTTGAAATTCTTGATTGTCAAGTGCAGAAGTTGAGAAATACAGAGATGGCCTCTGTAAAAAATTTCTAGAGAAATTACATAGTTGATGGAGTAACATGGGAGGACAAGGAAAACATGAAGTCCCGTTATCAAAATATATTTACTAGTGAAGGTTAGTTGTTCTTGCCAATAATGAAAATAATGACTAAATTTGAAGTTGCTTTGATTTTCGGTGAAGTTTCGCAAAAATGCTTATGTTACATGACGTATGCCTTTAAGCTTGCAAAATTGCAATTCTTCGCATTTTGAGTATGTTGTGCATTTTGATATGGTGAGTATTTATCTAATGATGTTAAGCACTTTGGTATGTTATGTTTTGGTTTACTTGACTAATATATGGTATGTTGAGCTCATGTTGTTGTGAGAAGGATATTCTAATATGTTTATCTTAAGCTTTATGTGTATTAATTGGAGTTTTGCTAGGTGTAAATCACATGATTGATATTGTAATTCAAGTTATTATGTATTTTTGGTTGTTGGGATTCTAGTCTTGAGTCATTCCTTTCCTTCCAAAAGATTTTAGTGTTATTCAGGGACGAATGTTCCTTGGGGGGGGGGGATAATGTAACACACTGAAAATATAAGACCTAATATAGATCCTAACATGAGTTTCTAAGGTTGATGACACTGTTTTTATATCATATATAATGTATATATGTCTTTAGGAAGTTTAAGAACCAAAACAACAAGAAACGTCAAAGACGACCTGAAGCTAGTCTAATTAAACTAGTGAAATATCCATAGGTTTCAAAAAAATTTAGGAGTGGTATATTAGATATAAAACTTGTTAAATTACTTTAAATAGTTAAAACCATGTATATATATTAAAAAATTCCAGTTCAGACCCCCCAAGGGTCGCCTTAGCGGTCCATGAAAGGAGGCGAAACTTAGCTTGTGAAGATGTCAACGCAGTAGCCAAAATACATGTAGTAGAAACAAGTTTGCGTCGTTGACTTCGGTGGATTTTGGTAAAATCTGTTGTTCCTGTCGCACGAAGGTTGCGGACTCTACTGTCTCAAAAATTAATTTAAAAAATCACAAGTGAACAACTCCGATCCCCGGACTTGTTCCCCGATAAAAATCTGAAATTTGGATTTGAAGTTTGACTTCATTAAAGGGTACAACTTACGTGAGAGGTCTTTTGGGTATATCATGGGGGTCTATATTTATTCCTAATCAGTTTTCCCTCACATTTACTCACTCAAATGAAATTCCGAAATAAAAACCTAAAGCTCTCACTTCTCTCTAGTTTTGCTCTATTCATCCGCCATTGAAGGAAGAAAAAATCTAGAAGAAGTGGACAAATTTTCTAGTATTTCACTTGAATTAGGTGTATTAATCTTCATTAAGTTATTATTTCTTCACTGTTGCGTTTCCTTTCACCAAGCGGTCTTCTCAAAGTTGATTTCTAAAGAACCTAATTTCAAGTGTTTTTCTATTCGAATGGGTTTTCTTCTAAACTTCATATTGATGATTAAATATGATTAATTGTAATTACCTATGAATAATTAGTTGTAGATTGTTGAGTAATTGTTATTAATTGATGCAATTTCATGTAGGTCTTGTCCCTTTTCCCCAATTACCTAAATCTTGGATGTTGCTTATGAATTGATTGGAATTGAAGAATGTATTGATTGATTGACTTGTTTTATCTATTATTATTAACTAGGTAATTTGTCCGCGCTTCGCGCGGTCATAAATAATAATTTAATTGAACTTGCAAATAATTTTTTTCTAATATCCATACATTAAAAATACTGGGAAAATAGGTTCTTAAAAAGTAAAAGCAATATTCCAACATGAATTTAATCATTTATCGTTATTTTATAACTCAAGAACCTCTACTGAACGAATAAATCACTAAATAATAAATTATTGGTTCTTTAATCGACATTAAAAGGAAAATAAAGAAGAAAATAAGTATATATATATAAAGCACTCCCTAATAAAAAGAAACATTTGAGTTGCATAGATTATACAATTGTGATATATGTCTAAGGAGAAAATTCAAAACTATTAACATATTTAAAAAAGAAATTACGCTTGAACATGAAAGAAATTATAACTTTTGAACTTGCATAATTAATTTCTTCAATTGATAAGTGAAAAATTTCATATATATGTGTAATAGATAATATACAAGGTTATATATAGTACTTTTAAGTTATAGATTTTAATATAGAATATCAACCCATGAATTCTTGGAACTGTGTACAATAATTATTTTGTGCACAATGAATATACGTACAATATGTGTATATGCTAAACCTAATCGGAAACAATAACTTTGAAGAAACATAAACAATAGAGTTAAAAATATGTACTCACAAAAACAATTAATATCATAATCATAAAATTTTGAGTGTAAAAAAACACACCAGAATATGTAAAGATAGAATGAAATAAAAAGAAAAAAAATCGAGTCCACTTAATGCACAATATCCCCTTTAAGAAAAGCATAGCCCTCAAATACAAGATGTTTAAAGAATTACATCCTCTCATGAAGGATGATTGTATTCACCAACTTATTAATGCAAAAACAGTGGTGTTAGTAAGTTATTCAACAGAAGCAAAGTACACGAATATTTAATTTTACGCATGTAGAAGAAGAAGATCAGAATTTTGGTTGTTTAGAATGAGAGGAAATCCCACTACTTATAGACAATAAAGGGTAGTGTGAACAAATATTTATTGTGCCTTATCACAAAGGTTACAACTATTTGAAAAAGTTACAACCCTTCGAAAGTTCACAACCTTTCATAAAAGTCGCAACTCTTCATTAAAGTCACAACTTTTCATAAAAGTCATAACTTTTCATAAAAGTCATAACTTTTCATAAAAGTCACAACTCTTCAATAAATTCATAACTTTTCATAAAAGTAACAACTTTTAACAAAAGTCGCAACTTTTCATAAAAGTTACATCTTTTCATTAAAGAGGAAGTCTAGTTTTGGAAATAAGAAAATTCAAAAGGAAATTCTTGCTTTTGGTGGCGCCACGTAGGCGGGCCTATGGTTCTCTTTTATATAAATATATGATTAATGGACTGTCTAGGGTAATTTATTTTTTGGATTGGATCTATTTATTGAAGAATTCATGATGAACCCTATTACCTAACCCTAAGTTATGCATCAAAGTTAATTGGGATAGTCATGATGCACTTGATCTTGCGATTTTGTTATTTACTATTGTATGATGATGTTAGACCATTATTGGGTTGAATTGAATGGTTAATTTAAAAACCATGGATGGTTGCTTGCGAAGGATATTTGGTAAGTCTTTTGATCTCAACCCTTTACTTTAATTATGGTTACATGTGCTTAAGTGATGATGTTGTATTGAAGTATACCTTATATTAAGATTGATAGGGTTTGTATGATGTTGGATTGAAATGTCTTGACTATGGTTTGTGAGGCGTCGACTAAGATGTATATGTTATAAGGATGGTAATAATTTACTAGTGTGCCTTATCATGATGTGAAATGTCAATGTTCTAACCTCACATGTGTGAATTGTAATGAAAAAAAATACTCCTGGAATTTTTTATTGAGCTATGATGATGATTATATAAGGGATAGACCCTATAACCTAAACTAATTTGTTATCATTATTAAAATATTTAAATACATTTCAAAAGAAATGTTAGCTTAGCACCAAGAGAACTTAATAATAAGAGGTGTTGACTTTCCATTAAGGAAGATTCATCTTGTAGTTCCACATGAGGTGTTGACTCTCATTTGAGGGACACTCACCCTATGTATTCTAATAAGATGACTCTCCAATTGCCAAGTGGCATGTCCATATTGCATAAATTTTTCTTAGTTCCTTAAATTAAGTTTCCCCCATATGAATACTAGGTAGTGGATCCACCAAGAAAGCTATGTTTATGTTTGGTTCTGCTTTGTCCGGTAGACCACCTTCATTCGTTGTATGGTTTTACAATGCCGGATTCCACACTGTGCTATTGTTGTCGATGTTAGTTAAGGAAAGTTTTCCCTCAACTAAAATGAGGTATAAACAAACTAGGGTGACTTAAGAGGTTTGAGTTAGGCTAGGTAGGGGTATGGGACTCTACGTATGCCTTGCACTAGTTTGCCTTGAGGGAAGCTTGGAAGGTTCTTTTTATGTGTATATGCTTATAAATCTAAATGATTATAATATTATTATCGTACATTTAAATGAATCTATGTGTTGTTGGTTAAATTTATGAACATGTATTTTGCCTGTAATGCTAAATTATGATATTATGTAATCTTTATGATATGTTATGTGGAGTTGGACATTGGTGATTGTTCGTGATAGGTTTACTTTATTAAGTAAGGTTATTGGGATTTGCTTAGTTATTGCACAAGTGGACTTAATGAGGGTCATGAGTAATGGTCTTGCTTGATTTTAATATGATAAACTCTTATTCATGTTCTTGATGTTATGACTTGATGATGGAGTTGCATTTGGTTATGGGTTCAACTATGTTGATAAGTATGTGACTTTATTAACTCAAGGTGTTTTGTTCTTCTATAGTACGTGTTATTGACTTAATTAATATGCATTAATGACTTATATTAGTTCTTTAATGTGCATAAGGCTTTCCAAATGTAAAATAGCATGTTTTGTTGAAATGTCCTCTTTTGCCTGATTTTACTACGTTTATGTGCATATATTCATACTTAGTACAAGTGTGTACTAACCAATCTCTTATGTTTACTAAAAAGAAGGATCCGGTCATTGAGCTTATAGAAGACATTTCAAAACTACTTTGATAATTCCCAAAAATCCTTGTTCTTTACTTTTCATGTCAAGAGGATTATTGTATTGCCATTATGAAGCTCTGTGTTGTAATGAATATGGGTTAACCCCAATTGTTAAATTCGTTTTACATGGTTCAATATGAGACATATTATTGACTTCTTATTATATTAGTTCCTACACTATGTATGTGAAATAATTGTAGAAGACTATGTAATCTTCATATACAAATGGTCTATGTATTCTTGATGTGAATATATATATTTTGTGTATGCGAGTGTTCTATGTAAACGTCAAGATACATATACCCAAGTTTTGAATTTTCCTCATTTTTAACGAATGAATATAATAATGTAAGCTAAGAGGCTAGTCTTAATCCTCTTCGAGGAGTACGACGCCGGTTACGTCTTGGGAGTACTCTCTTGATTTGACAATTCCTTTTGTCTTGGTCTACAAATATTCATAATAACATGAGATTCATTACTCGAAAGTATTACAATCCTATAAATCCTTGATCATATCGATGACCCTAATTATAAAAATTAAGGTTGTTTTCACCATATAATATATCACGAAACCCCCAACCGTTCATATTCACCCATCCTATTACGTTCTACGGATCTAAAGACAGATTCGGGGAGTGAAAAACTTATCTTTTACCTAAAGAATGGTGAAAAATGAGTTGGAGCCCCCTGGGGTTTGTTCCTTCGCTCTAAAGTCCAAAAAGTTCCTAATAAGGTCAATTAGGGTCTTATTAACAAATTAAGGCCGCGTCGGGACCGCCACAACGGCACCCACCCTATTACAGCGGCTTTGCCGGAGCGGAAATCTCAATGCCAAAGCGGTCTATCAAAACCAGTGAGATATTTAAATAATTCCAAAAAACAATTTGACAACACACCCATGACAATAAAAAATACCCTTTACGCTCAGATCATTTCTGAAAAATCTATTCTCCTCAATTAAATTATGTAAAGTCATATGAGTTATCTAACTACTCATGTTATCAAAATATAAAAACAACTCACCCAATTATTACAAGATTTCTCTACATCTCAAAGATTCATGTTTCAAAAATATTTGAACTAGGTTAAGAAAATCCAAATACTACGAAAAAGGATTCCAGAACCAAATTTCCCCTATTCGCATTGCTTTAACGATATGAATAGGTTCCTATAATAAATACAAGTTTACCCATGACTCATCCTCAAGTGATAAAAATTTGTAAAATAAGGCTAAGGAAAGGGTGAATTAGTACCTGAATGGACGAAAAATAGAGGATACTTGTCTTGCATGTCTCTTGTGATTTCCCAAGTAGCTTCCTAAAGTAGATGATTCTTCCATTGAACTTTAACGTATTCAATATCTTTGGTCCTCATATTCGCACATCACAATTAAGAATTGCAATCAGTTGCACCTCATATAAGAGATCTTTGTCTAGCACAATTGAGTTCCACCTTATGATTTAATCCCCATCACTATGATATCTCTTCGACATGGACACATAAAATACCGAATGAACTCCCAATAAATTAGGAGGTAAATTGGGTTTAACTATTACCATTCTTACATATTCAATAATATCAAAGGGAAACACATACCTATCACTTATGTTAACTTTCTTAACAAATCTGATCACCCCTTTCATCGGTAATACTTAAGAAGAATATTTTCATCATACTGAGATGTCATGTCTCTTACCTTATGATCAACACACTTTTTTTCTACTCGTGGCTGTTTGAAGATTAGCTTGAAAAATCCTCACATTATCTTGAGAATCCTTCACTAAATACGCCCCAAAGGTTTATGTCGCCAACCTCAAACCAACTTATGGATAATCTTCATCTCCTCTCATAGAGTGCCCCAAATGGTGTCATGTCCATGCTGGAGTGTTAACTATTATTATAAGATAATTCACACAAAGGTAAGAACCTATCCCATTGTCCTCCAAAATTAATCACAGGTCCGTCTACATGTCTGGTAATACTTAAATACACCTCTCAGATTGCCCATCAATTTGTGGATGAAAGTTTGTATCTAAAGGTGAGTTGTGTGGCCAATTCATCTTGAGATTTCCTTCGAACTTGGATGTGAATTGGGTACCACGTTCTAATATGATAGAAAGGGGAACCCCATGAAACCTTACAATCCCTTTCACATAATCTTTAGTCAACTGTTCAACATTATATTATATTCTTAGCGTAATCTAATAGGCTGACATAGACAATTTATGAACGACCAACGAAATTGAATCAAACTTCTACAAAATCTTTGCAACACAAACAATAAAATCCATGGCTATTGTTTCCCACTTCCATTTTGAAATTCACTTTCTATGAAGAAAACCTACAATCTTTTGATGTTCATACATCACTTTTTTCAATTGTTACACTTGGCCAAAAACTCCGCTATGTCTTTTTTTCGTGCCCGACCACCAATAAATTCACTTGAGATATCTATACATTATGGTCACACCCGGATGAATATAATATCGTGCCTTACTAATTATAATTTTTTATCTAAGTTCCTCCAAATTTTAATCCTCATCTGGCCTTGTTCATCCCAATGAATGTTTCCCTTACTTTAATACTAGAGAGAAACCAACCGCTTTCTAAGATGCCCAACTACATGAATGTAGATTCCGAGGCATGAATTTCTTTGCCAAAGATCTCTTAGATACAATCAAGTAAGCTAATTACCCATACATACAACTTTTCTAATAAAAGTGTCTGCCACGACATTTGCCAATCCCGTATGGTATTGAATGATCAGATCAAATCTTTAAGTAATTCCATCCACCTTCGTTGTCTCAAATTCATATCCTTTAAAGTGAACACATACAACAAACTATAATGATAAGTAATGCTTCACACTTAACACCATAAAGGTAATGCCACAAAATCTTAAAAGAAAACACTACCGCTGAAAATGCCAAATCATTGTTTCGATAATTCCTCTCATGCTCCTTCAATTTACGTGATGCATAAGATATAACATTGAACACATCGGAAAATTATAGGGTAAACTAAATACTTATGTGAGGGTTAGTGTTATGAGTTAAAGGGTTTTAGTTGCTAAATGTTTGAGCATGTACTAGAAACCTAAATTTATAAGACTTTATAATGATTGAGTTAGGGTTTAAAGATAAGAGCAAGACAAAAGGGGCAAGCCTAAGCCAATGAGCCAAGGTTGAACCAAGATGGATAGACAGTGCCCAAGTAAACCACGACCACTTTATCGACCTTTGGCCTTGACCATGGTTCATGAAAGGGCATGTGAATGTCCCTTAAGAGAGTGTGTGGAATGCATACAAGTCCTAGTAACTTCCAAGATACCACGACCTTCACCACAATTCATGATCTAGACCACGAAGTGTGGGAGGTGTCGTGGTCTTCCATTAGCATTGCAGGAGCCTTTGGTGCGTGAAACACCATGAGGACACTACCTCAACTTCCACGACAACCATTAAGCCTCATGGTGAGGACAATGGTTCGTGTTGTCGCTCATGTAGGATAGGAAATGGCTAAACAATGTCTATAAAAAAAACTTCCCCTCCACACGAGCAGCTTCGCAACTCGTGGTGATGACCAAAACCTATAGGGAAGGTTTCCTAGATATTGTATCATGATCACAAGAGGCGCAATGGTTCGTGCAAAGCACTCTGGAGCGTGGAGACTCATGTAAAGGGATTTCCATTAGACTTAGAGTATAGGGTCAACGTAAAATGATCATATCTCTTAGATAAAAATTGAATAAGGTGTCCCTAGAAGTAATTGTCTCTCAGTCCTCTTTCTAATGCCACCAAGTTTTCCCAATTCTGATCTCGAATAAAAAGTTATGCCCAAACTAATGAAGCACTATAAGGGTAATAACTCTTAAATACCCGTTTGACGGGACATGGTGATGATTATGGTTTGTGAAGTAATCTATTAAGTGATATTGGTAGTTTCTAACAAGGGAACTTATTAGGTCATTTTCCAATCGTTTGAAATCAAAGTTATGTAATTTTTCCCAAGCCTATGACCCTCATATAAGTTATTTCAACCCCAAAACTCACTCAAATATATCATTTACCTCAAAATAAAACCTCAATTGTTCTTCTCTCCAAAATTGTCTTTCATATCAAACTTTTATTGAAGAACATGGAAGATAATGAACTAGGGCTTTTAGAGGGGAGATTTTCACAACGAAATTCGTAGGTCTTTAAGCCTAAGGTATGGGGATATTTATCCCTTTTTATCTATCATCATGGAGCCCTTCCAAATTGTTTTTTCAATGTTCCCCCAATTCTATGTTTTAATCCATTTTCGTGAGTCTTTTTCCAAACTTTTTTCTATTTATCTAATTGGATTAAATATGATTGTACATGATTATTTGTGGGTGAGTTAAAGTAACATTTATTGTTTTTGAACAAATTTTCAGAAGACCATTGAATCTCGTTCTTTCTCAAATTCAATCCCTAGCTAGTATTCGAAGATGATTGAAGAATGTCAATTAATTAAGTTATTATGTATTTCATTATTGTATTATCAGTTTATCCTCTATAGTGTATGTATTTAAAGAAGTTTGGATAAATCTGTAAGAAAACCTTCAGGCTTATGAACAAAGGTCTGCAATTGGTAAGTAGATTTCTTTAAAATTAATGATCCAGTTGTGGTGGAGACCTTTACTTATTATGTATCCTTAGATTCATTGGTTTCATAAACTTATGGTTGAGGTGCTACTTGTTACGATGAATTGTAGTGTAGAAACAAAGTTTCTTTTTCCTTTAACCCTAAGTATGACTCAGTATGAGATGTTATGAAAATAGTTGGTCTATATGTTGAGTTGTCGCAGGTGCTATTGTTGAAGGTCCCTGCCCTCATAATCCCCAATATGAATTTGTGATTCTATACATGTCATGAATGACCTACTTGAATAATAAATATATCGATATCTATTGTAATGAATGTTTGATATGTAACCTACGTGGTGTAAGATACGTAAATGCAATATATGTTATTTATGCATGAATTGGGATATTATGTACATATAATGACCCCCTTGAGAAGGGAGGTGTCACTTGTGATAATGTTGTTGTTGTGAAAATCTAAGAACATTTATGCACCCACACCTACACTATATGCATGGATACGAATATGATGTATTTAGGTGTCAATTGAAAGACTAATTACATTAACATGAATATATGCCTTTGTAATAAACATGAATCTTGTGAGATGATTATGGTAGTGTTGTTATGTTTAATAAAAGGCAGTCTCTTGAAAATTATATGACTATGAGATGAAGGATACATTCTCACAAAATGTTGTTACTATCAAAAGGCTAATTCTCATCTTTGTAACCTTGAGCTATATGATATATGAGGGAGTAAGTCGCTAAGGTATTTTTATGATCTAATGCTTAAGTAATGCAATCAAGATGCTTTAAAAAGGGAATTAATCTTAGCACCAAGTGAACATGAAAATGAGATGGAGTCTTTTAGGTTTACTAAGTCTGGCCTCCCATATTGATTCCCTATATATCAAGCAAGTTTGGGATCCAATATATATGTTTGCTCATGAGATGGAAATCTTTTACGCTTAGCAAATCCATGATTCTAGTACCAATCTCTTTGATCCTTAACTATGTGCCCCCATAGGTTTGAACTACTTGATCCGCTTAGATGTTATTATCTATGTATGTGCTACCTTGGCGAGTAGTACACTCTCTTTTCGGCGTTGGAGTAGAACACCAAATTCCATAGTAGCAATTAAGGTCTATGTTTGTTATACCAATATCTCCCAAAAGTATGATTAAGCCTGTGAATTACGCTTATGACCTTTTGATGGGTTTTCTTAGTGTGTGTGGGGGCATGGGACTCCACATGTTCGTTACACAAGTTAACTTATGAAGGGATTGTTAGGGAGGTTTACCATGATATGAGTTATATGAATTATGAATAAGATGTATGACATGAATGTGTTGTATGAATTATGACTAAGATGTATGTTGCGAATGAGCTGCATGAATTATGCCTAGTGACTCCCTTAGGAGATCTACTTAGTATGAGGCGCATTACAGAATTCCACTCATACATGGCACAAGTAGAATTTGTCACATCCGGGTTTACCCCCTAGATATAACCCGTGTCGTCGCTCTCTTTGTGGACTAGGACTAGCCTCTTAGTTTGCATCATCACATTCATTAGTCGAATTTAGCGAAAAATGTAAAATTTTTATTATTTTTACTTTGGAGGTTTACATAGACCTCTACATACACATAATTATATGTATCGAGTGTACATTGACCCTTAGTATAGGAAAGTTACATAGCCTTCTACTCTTGTTGCACATTACTATATGGAAAATATCATAGTCATAATAGTCGTCTCATCTCATAACCATCTATTTATAATATGTCAAATTTAGGCCTAGCATATACATCAATCCAACACGAACAAATAGAGGTCATAAAAATGTATAGTACTCAATTGAAAAAGAAAGAAACAAAAAGAGTCTTAAACTCATAACAAGTCCATAAGCTAGATAATGGCAATGCCCTCGGAAGTTGAGGACCTACCCTACTTGGATGAATAAGGGATCTAAGTCTCTCTTCAAGTCGCCTTCCAAAACACTTCAACGACCGGAACCTAAAAAGTTGGGGGAAAATGAATTAGTAATCCACTTTTACGAAATATGAGACCATATGCACATATGAGATAAAAACATGCAAAAAGGGGACATTTAGTAATAATATGCCATTTTACCGTTTTAAAAGTCTCATGCATAATCAAGCAAGTAATACCAATCAACCAAACATGGCTATTTATTTAAGAAAATAATATGTATATCAACATACTTGAACCCCTTGAACCAATAAACCAACAAATATCCAAGTTCACATGATATAAAATTTAGATATACATTTCATCTTATTTTAACAATATAACCGAAAACATACTCATAAGTGAACTAATCAACATACAGTATAACCAATATCCTCGTTCATTAGGTACATATAATATGTCATCATAAAATACACATATATTAGAGCATCATCCAATGACTCCCCTCAAACCTAACTAGTGTAATGCTTAGGTAAAGTCCTATACCCCTACCTAGACTAAGCTAGACCCCATAGCTTATCCTAGTTAGATTTCAATCCGTTAATTTATTTTTCCTTATGGGAACATCTTTTCCTAACTGACATAGAACACATGAGCTATTGTGGAATCCGGGTTCACAAAACCCTACACGGAAAGAAGGCAGTCTACTTGCCACTGTAGTACAAAAACATAAAACAAAGCAACTACGTGGATAGAGTAGCTAGTATTCCTATGGGGGCAACATAGTTCAAGAACTAAGAGATATATTTGAGACCCTGTTTATGCTCCATTCATTATTATCTCTGATCACAAGAGTAATTTAGTGCTCCTACCTTCGCTATGTGGGAAGGGAGACTCCTCAATCTAGTTCACTCGATGATAAGCTAGAGACCCTTTTTGATATGTCTTTAAGCCTTTAATTATCAAACTTATGTTAGTTTAGGTCATAGGGTCTACTGATTGTATAAGCATCATCATCAATAGCTCAATAAGAATCGTATGAGTATAAACTCTTTCATCACAATTCATATAGGTGAGGTTAACACATTACATATCACTTCATAATAAAGAAAATTGATATACATCACCATCCTTATGGAATTTACATTTTAATAAACATAACAACCATAATCAAGACATTTCAATTCAACATCATACCACCCTATCAATCCTATATAACGCATACTCCAGTACAATCATCATGACTTAATCACAATTAACCACAACTTCAAGTAAGGAATAGGGATTACATAACTTATAAATCTCCTTCATAGTTCATCATAAGGTTCTTACCATCAACCCATAAATCAACAAAACTAGGCCATCTAATCCACATAATTCAATAATAAACATGATAATATGATAAGAAGAATAACTACACCATAATTCAATACTAACTCAAAGCTTAAGACATGATAGTTAGGTCAATTCTCATAACTTAAGTCTCTTTGCAACAACGAGTATTAAAGACTACAATTTACCCAAATTTTTCATTATTAAATTAATAACATCATATCATATTGATTTAACCAATAATGAAGTCAATTGAATCAATCTCAACATAATTCACATCAAGATAAAACCTATAGTTAATGGTCAAGGATCATATTCTTTAATTTGAACCAAACCATCACAATTGTTCATAATCAAGTTAAAGTACATGTTAATCTATACATTTTATCCTAAATAAACCATAAACAACTCAGTTCACAACATCAATTTCGTAATTGAATGAAACTCACTTGAAAACTCAACTTTTTGAAATACTTCGAAGGAGACCATTGAGGAAATAAGTCTCAAAGGTGAATTAGATCTCATACTATAAAGTTTTATGAAGATTTGATGGTGAATTTTTCCCTTGACAGCCCCCAAATCCCTTCTCTAGTTAGTCTTCAATCGTGACTTCCAATAGAGAGAGAAAGAAGACACAATGAAGACAGTTTCTTTTTGTGAGTTGTGTTTAGATTAATGAGGGTGGGGGTCTTTATATTGGGCTTATTCAACTTAATTAGAGTACCTTAAACCCCTAATTAATCACCTAAACCCCATACTAATTAAATGAAAGTAACTTATGTTTTGTAGAAAACTCGACCCTCTCAGACGAGACCACGAATGACAAGCCGTCTGTAAGTAGATAATTATGGTGTCCATTGGTGCTGCACAACCTTTGTAGAGTTCAGAGACTGTGCATCAGAAAGCCTCCAACGTTTTGTCTAAGTGTGAGATGGCAGTTTGCATCGACGCCCTGTTTATCCACACACGAGCCGTCGTTGCCCTCTCGTGTTAGCACACTGCTTAGGCAGCGTTGCCTCCTACGTGCTAGGTTTTTCCTCAAGGGCCCTTGTTTTGTCCTTGGGAAGTCGTACCCAAACATTTCGACCATGAATCTTATTTAACACTTGGTATATGCCCTTGAACCTAATTTCATGAATTTTTGACTTTGAAAAGATCGTCAAATAGGCTTAGGCATGCTAGTGCTTCTTAGAACTAGTTTCTGAACCTCACAGGCGTTCTTGGACGTTTTGGTTTCTAAACATCCTAAAGCACCTATATTCATTATGATAGATCTTAAAAGATTGTTTAGACCCCATGGAAATTATGTTAGGCTTTAATAATAGTCTTGGATTTTTGAAGTGTTACATTATCCCCCCCCCCTTAGGAACATTTTTCCTCAAATAACACAATTCTTCTGAAGGAATAAAATCAAGACTAGCATCTCAACAAATAATCAATATCAAATCAACATAAACCATATCACTTCAACAAGGAAAATTTCAAAACTCAAATTACCTTACATAATTCTCAAACACATCATCATGAGGGATTCCTATCTCACAACATATTTGAGCTCAACCATTACATGATTCAATTAGCATAAAGTTCAACATATCAATATTCCACATAAATTTTCACTAAGACTCACAATGTATAAATTCACAAGATAACTCAAAGACACAAAAAATGCAAAATTTCAAGTATCAAGGGTACTACTTAACTATAATGCAACCCAAAATGCACACTTTTGCAGAAATTCCCCAAAAATCATGAAACTTAAACTCTTAGTCGTATTTATATAACTAAAAATAATTACTAATCCTAATTAATAAAAAGATGAGGGTAACGATACTTTATGTCGGCCTTGGCCTCCCATGTTGCACTCTCAACCAGGTGATTATTACATAACACCTGTACGGTAGCCACCTCTTTATTCTTTAACTTCTTGACTTGACTATAAAGAATTTGAAATGGAATTTCCTCATAAGAGAGGTTATTCTTGACAAAAAGACCCTCAATAGTAAGAATGGATTTGGAATCACCGATACACTACTTCAACATTGAAACAAGGAAAACCGGATAAATTGAAGCCAATTCACTAGGGAGCTTCAATTCATAGGTAACCTTACAAACCCTTTGAAAAATTTCATAGGGACCCAAATAACGAGAACTCAAGTTCCCTATCTTTCCAAATCTAACCACCCCTTTCATTAGTGAAATTTTCAAATACACTTTATCACCTTCTTCAAACTCCAAATCCCTTCTTCTATGATCGGCATAAGACTTTTACCGACTATAGGCTGTTTGTAACTTGTTCCTTATGATATGAACCTTCTCTAAGGTCGTATAAATCAATTAGGACGAAGAACTGAAGGCTCACCCACTTCAAACCACCCTATAAGATACCTACACCCCCTACCATACAAGGCTTTGTAGGGAGCCATAGTGATGGATGAATGAAAGAAATTAATATAAGAAAACTCTACCAAACGATAATACTTATCACAATTCCCTTTAAAATCTAGAATGCAATCCCTAAACATATCCTGAAGGGTTTGAATAGTACGTTCTGCTTGACCATTCAATCTGGGATGAAAACAAGTACTCAACATCACCTAGTACCCAACCCTTTTTTGAATGACCTCCAAAACATAGATATAAAGTGTGCACCTTGATCCAATATGATGGATAACGTAATACCATGGTGACACACGATCTCATCTATGAAGATCCTAGAATAATCTTCCACTGAATAAGTAGACTTGAAGGGAATAAAAAACCTATCCACAACCACCCATATAGACTCATATGACCTTAGGGTCCGAGGTAAACCCTCTACAGAGTACATATTGATGACTTCCCACTTCCAAGTAGGAATTTGGATCTATTGTAGTAAGCCACCCGGCTTTTGTTGTTCAGCCTTTGATTGTTGGAAATTTGGACATTTAGCGACAAACTCTGCTATGTCCTTCTTCATACCTTCCCACCAATATATCTCCCTTAGATCATAGTACATTTTTATCGAACCCGGATGAATGGAGTAGAGGGACCCATTGGCTCATTCTAGGATCCGTTCCCTCAACCCATCTACATCGTGAACATACAATATCCCTTGGTACCTTAACAAACCATCCCCCCTAAGGAGAATGAGTTTTTTTACATGCTGAGAACCGATTTACTGAACTTCATTGGTTGTTGATCCAAGTGTTTTTTGGACTTCATTCAACCATTAAATATGACTCGGAGATATGATGGACTATCGCACCCCCATCGGGAGAACATTCCAACCTCACCATAAACCTGGAAAACCTATGAACTTCCGTCGCTAGGTCGTTGTTACCTTCATCAATGTGGGATACACTACCTATAGTCATACGACTTAGGGCATCCACAACCACATTAGCCTTTCCGTGGTGATAGAGGACACTCATATCATAATCTTTCAGCATTTCTAACCACCTTCTTTCCCGGAGATTCACCTCATTTTGGGTGAACACATATTGGATACTCTTATGGTGAGTAAAGACATCAACATGAACCACATACAAGTAATGTATCTATATTTTTAAGGCACACACCACAGCCTCTAACTCAAGTTCACGACTAGGATAGTTTCTCTCAAGTACCTTAAGGTACCTAGAAGCAGAGGCTATCACCTTCCCATGTTGCATAAGCACACACCCTAAACCCACACAGGATGCATAACAATACACAATAAACCCCTTTGTACCCTCAAGTAAGGTCAATATCGAGTGGAATTAACCCTATCTTTCAACAATTGGAAGCTTTTCTCCGACTTCTCAAATTTCTTATACTTTTGTGCCAAAGTACTCAAGGGAGATGCAATGGACGCAAAACAATCCACGAACCTCGGATAATAACCCGCTAGACCCAAGAAACTCCTAATGTTTGTTGGGTCAATGGTCTAGGCCAAATTTTAACCGCCTCCGTTTTCCTTGGGTCTACCTCCACTCCTTCACTAGAGATGATATTCCCATTAAATGCCACCGACCTTAACAAAAACCCACACTTTCTATATTTGGAAAACAATTGATATTCCTTAAGGATTCACAATACTATCTTAAAATGACACATATGATCAGTCTCATTCTTCGAATATACCAAGATATCATCAATCAACACAATGACAAATTAATGTAGGTATCTTTGAAACACCCTATTCATTAGGTCCATAAACGCCGCCAGGACATTAGTGAGACCGAAAGACATCTACAAGAACTCATAGTGCCCATACATAGTCCGAATGTCCACACTTACATCCTCACCTCGCACCCTAAGTTAGTGATACCCAGACCTCAAGTCAATATTAGAAAAGTAGGTAGGCACTTGAAGTTGATCAAACATGACTTCGATCTGAGGGAGAGGTTACTTATTCTTCATGGTGACCTTATATATTTTGTGTTAATCAGTGCAAATTCTCAAGGACCCATACTTTTTATTTTAAACAACACCGGAGCACTCAACGTAGAAATAATAGGCCTTACAAAACCCTTTTCTAGCTAATCCTTGAGTTGCGCCTTCATCTCCTTTAATTTGTTTGGAGCTATCCGGTAAGAAGGAATTGAAATGGGTTTTTTATTCGGTAGTAAATGAATACTATAATAAATTTCCCATTAATAAGGGATACCGGGAAGGTCATTAGGGAAAACCTCCAGAAATTCGCTCACATTAGGGATGACTCAATGGGAGGAATTTCGGAGTCTAAATCTTGGACTCTTACTATGTGATATAGACATCTCTTTGACATCATTTTGAATGCTTTTAGACAAGAGATTATACGACCTCTAGGAATAGAATTTCCCCCCTTCCACTCCACAACGTTTTCATTTGGGAAGTTTAATTTCACTACTCTTGTCCTACAATCAATAGAGGCAAAAAATGCATGCAACCAATCATACCAAATATAACATTAAAATCAAGAATATCAAGTTCTACAAGATCACCATGCGAAACTCTATTGGAAAACATTATAGGACAATCTCTATACAACCTTTTTGCAACAACGCACTCAACCACCGGAGTAGACACTAAAAAGGTTCATGCAAAATATCTGGTAAAATATAAAAAAATTTGGCTACAAAAGGTTTAAAAAATTACATGGTAGGACCTCAATAAAGTAAGGCATATACATTAATAAAGAAAAATTTCAACATACCGGTCACCACGTTGGGAAAAGTCTCTTGCTCACCCCTAAAACGGAGAGCATAAAAGCGCTTCTTCATTGGATCTTCATTCGAACAACTTGCTTGAGCTTGACCACTACCCTTTTCTTGACCCCTCACATTGGGGCAATCCCTAACATTGTGCTAACTTTTACCACAACCAAAGCAATTGTCGGTCCCCTTAAGGCAATCACCATAGTGCTTCTTACCACACTTTCCACAACTTGGCTTCTCGGTTGGTTAATTAGTACCTCTTCCCTTCTTGAACTTTGGGTTAGATACCCTATCATCAATAGTCTGTAGGAACTTTGAAGAAACTTGACTCGAAACCCGCTTCTTAAACCTAGGTTTGTATTGTATCTCAAGCCTATTCTTTGAATCTCCATCAAAAGATCTTGCCTTCTTAGTATGCCTACTCTTCCTCCTAGCCCTTGCCTCTTCTACATGCTTGACATGTACCATAAGACGAGAAATGTTCATGCTGTCATGTAGCATAGCCGAATGATATTCCTTTTGCAATTCATCTAACACCCATGTCAAAAAGCAGCTCATTTCATCTCTAGGATCGGAAACCAAAGAAGGAGCATATTCCACAAGTTAGTGAATTTCAAAGAGTATTCATGAATACTCATACTTCCTTGGAGAAGGTTGATGAACACCACAACTTTAGCCTCCCTCATCTCCGTAGGAAATAACCAATCAAGGAAATCCTTCTTAAAGATCTCCCAACTCAAAGGAACACCTCTTAAGGGCCTATTATCCCTCCATTGAATAAACCAGGCTTGAGCCACGTTGTTGAGTTGATAAGTGTCAAACTCGACCTTCTCACTCGTGGAAAACCCCATCACTAAAAGTATCTTATAGACTTCATTGATGAATTCTTGGGGGTCTTCCTCAACCTTCGACCCGTATAAGGTAAGAGGGTTCATTCATGTGAATTCCTATAAACGGGAAGCCATACTAGCGACTTGTTGATGAGGACGAGGCACACCTCCCAGTTTACTTGTGCTGTCATAGCTTTGGCTTGAGCGTGTTTGCTTGTGCTTGAGTGGTAATAGCTTGGGCTATTTGAACAAAAGCGGTTCTTTTATTCACATCCGCTAAAGGAGGAGGATTGACCAATGCATGCTCCATATTAGCATGTTCTTCGAGTGGAGGAACTTGATCACCATGAGGAGGAGCTCCCGCGTTGTCAATTTCCTCTTCAAGTCTTTGTGTCGCATTCATTCTTGTGTTTGTTCTTCCTATCAGCACAACAATAGGATTAGATGCAAAAACTGGTATACTCTAATTGCACGATACAAGATTTCAAAGAAATTAGAATTTCTTAGGCATCATGTAGCTTCCTATACATACACGTGGTTGAGAGTGATATCGACTCTAAGATAATTCAACCTCATGCTCAAATACCAAGTTTGTCACATCCGGGTTTACCCCCTAGACGTAACCAGCGTTGTCGTCCTCTTTAAGGACTAAGACTAGACTCTTAGTTTATATCATAACATTCATAGGTCGAATTTAGTTGAAAATTTTAACTTTTATTAGTTCTACATTGAAATTTAAATAGACCTCTACATACACATAATTAAATGTATCGAGTGTACACAAACCCTTGGTATAGAAAGTTACATACACTTGTACTTTTATTGCACAATATTATATAGAAAATATCATAGTCATAATAGTCGTCTCATCTCATTACCAACTATTTTGAGTATTTCAAATTTGGGCCTAGCCTACACATAAATCCAACAAGACCAAATATAGGCCATACAAAATGTATAGTACTCAATTGAAAAATAAAGAAACAAAAGAGTCTTAAACTCATAAAAAGTCCATAACCTAGATAATGCCAATGCCCACGGAAGTTGAGGACATACCTTACTTGGATTAATAAGGGATCTAAGTCTTTCTTCAAGTCTCTTCCACAACAGTTCAATGACCGGAACCTAAAAATTTGGGCGAAAATTAAGAAAATGAGGTTAGTTAGCAACTTTTACTAAGTATGATACCATATGCACATATAAGATCAAAACATGTTAAAAAGGGACATTTAGTGACAATATGTCATTTTACCGTTTTAAAAGTCTCCTGCATAATCAAGCAAGTCATACCAATAAACCAAACATACTTAATTACTCAAAAAAGTAATACATATCTCAACATACTTGAACCCCTTGAACCAATGTCCAAGTTCACATAATATAAAATTTAGATATGCATTTCATCATATTTTAACAATTTAACCCAACACATACTCATAAGTAAACTAATAAACATAGTATCAATAATGTGCAGGTTAATCATGTACATATCGTATGTCATCATAACATACACATATATAAGAGCATCCTCGAATGACTCCCCTCAAAGCTAACTGGTACAATGCTAAGGTAGAGTCTCATACCCCTACCTAGATTAAGCTAGACCTTAGGTTATCCTAGTTAGAGTTCAATCATTTAATTCATTTTAGCTTTTGGGAACATCTTTCCCTAACCGACATAGACCACATGAGCTAGTGTGGAATATAGTGTCATAAAACTCTACACAAAAAGAAGGCGGACTACTTTCGAAGGAAGTACCAAAACATAAAGCATAGCAACTACGTGGATATAGTAGGTAGTATTATTAAGCCGGCAACACAGTTAAGACATAGGAGATATAGTTGGGACCCTCTTTATGTTCTATGCATTATTGTCTCCAATCACAAGAGCAATTTGGTGTTCCTACCTTCTTTATGTGGCAGGGGACACTCCTCAATGTAGTTCACTTGGTGCTAAGATAGATTCCCTTTTAGAAATTTCTTTAATCCTTTAATTATCAATTACAAGTTAGTCTAGGTCATAGGGTCTACCTCTTCTATAATCATTATCATTAATAGCTCAATAAGAATTGTATGAGTATAAATCCTTTCATGATAATTCATATATGTGAGGTTAAGACATTACATATCACTTCATATTGAAGCACATTGGTATACATAACCATTCTTAAATCATTTACATCTTAGTTAACCTCCAACAATAATCATTACCTTTCAATTCAAAATCATACCACCCTATCAATTTTAAAGACGGCATACTCCAACACAATCATCATGACTTAATCACAACTAACCACAAGTTTAAGTAAGGAATATGGATTAGAAGACTTACCAAGTCTCCTTCATAGTTCATCATAAGGGTCTTATCATCAACCAATAACTCTACCCAACTAGGTCATCACATCAACATAATTAAATAATCAACATTATTATAAGGTTATAATATCACTACACCATAATTCAATACTAACTCAAAGCTTAAGAAAAGATACTTAGGTCAATTCTTTTAACCGATGTCACTTCTCAAGAACTAGTATGAAAGACTAAAATTCACCCTAATTTTTCATGGTTAATGTAACAAATTATCTCATAGTGATTTAACAAAAAATCAAGCCAATTGAATCATGTCAACCTAATTCACATCAAAATCAAGGGTTAAGGGTTAAGAATCATACTCTTCAATATGAACCAAACCTTCACAATTGATCATAATAAAGTTAAAATACATGATAATCTATCCATTATATCCTAAATAAACCATAAGCAACGCAGTTCACAACATCAAATTTGTAACTGAACAAAACCCACTTGAAAACATAACTTTTTGAAATACATTGAAGGAAACCTTTGTGGAAAGATGTATCAAAGTTTAATTAGTTCCCATAACATAAAGTTTGATGAATATTTGATGGTGAATCAGTCCCTTTAAATCTCCCAAATACCTTCCCTAGCTAGTCTTCAATAGTGACTTCCAATAGAGAGAGAAAGAACAGAAAAGGAAAAGAGTTTCTTTTTGTGAGTTATGTTAAGATTAATAAGGGTAGGGGATTAATAATTTCAATTAGAGTCCTTTAAACCAAAAATCAATTACCTAATCCCCTAACTAATTGAATCAAAACGAACTTAAGTTGTGCAGAAAACTCGACCCTCACAGATGATAACCCAAATGACGCGCCTCTGTGGGTCGACAATCATTGTGCCCTTCCATTCTGCACAATAGTCGTTGAGTTCAGAGACTGTGGATCTTAAGGCCTCAAAAAATTTTTCTATGTGTTGTATGGCGATTTGCATCGGCCCTGTCGATCCTCACACGAGCCATCATTGCCCTCTCGCGATTGCACACTACCTAAGCTGTGTTAAAGTCCTTCTCAACGCCCTTGGTTGGTGCTTGGGGAGTCATACTTGGACGTTTCAACCACGAACTATCATTAGCAGTTTTCTTCCACCTAATTTCATGAATTTCCAATTTCTGAAGGTTCGTCAAACAGGCTTAGACACGCTAGTACTTCTTAGAACCTGTTTCCGAACCTCCTGGACGTTATTGGACGTTTTGGTTCCTAAACATATAAAATGACCTATATTCACTAGAATGGCTCTTAAAATAGTGTTTAGACCCCATGGAACCTATGTTATGCTTTAAGACTCGTCTTGGATTTTTGATGTGTTACATTTCTAAAGTAGCCATGATCTTAGTTCCATTAATATTATGAGGTTTATGAATTATGCATCCTTTATTTAAATATGGTTGTCTTTCAATAATATAAACTAAGGTGTATGATTAACCTTTTCTTATGCATGTTTGCCAAGGATGAATCAATTTTAAGATATCTATAATGTTGAGTCGCTTATGTGAGTATGAACTTATTTCAAGTATGATCGTGGTGGCCGAGAGGTCATACATAGTGTATCTAAGACTATGGACGCTACCTATGCAATACAAAAGTAGATTCTTAACGTAATTCATGTGAGTGTTTTATCATGAAGTAATGACCTTGATACGTAAATATACATGTGTATTATGTCTTATATTATTTAGTATATGTAATATGACTATGTGATATTATGTCTTCAGGATGTTGTTGTCGGTGTGCTTGATAAACTATATGTGAGATATTTATGACTTATATTTTTAAACTCTTTAAAAGAAATATGTCCAAAAGTGCATAAATCATGGTTTCAAATAAATGTCCCTTATTAGAATGTTTTAATGGTTTTATTGCATGACTTCCACACTTAGTACGTTTTTGTGCTTACCTAAACTTCTATGTTTCCTACAAAGAGTAGGGTTTGAATATATGATCTGTTGTACATTGAAGATAGGTTTCTAAGGAGCTTCGAAAATGAAGATATAGGTAGTCCTTATAGTTTCGAGGAGGAATTTACGTTATTCACTTATATATTTAGATTATGTTATTTTATTATGTAAGGTTCGTGTCCGTAAGTTGTATTAAAATGAAGTTTAAATCTAGTGGTATAGATGGTTTTGAGATACAATATCATCGATTCTTTCATTTAATAAAATATTAAGTTGTAGAGAAAAGTTTTAAATATTCATTTATTTTCATATGCTTTAATGTTAGTGAATTTCTAAGGGCTCGTAAAAGACCTCCGAGAGGTTAATATGCCATGTTGCGACTAGGGGGTGCTCTCGGGTTGTGACTAACTTGGTATCAAAGCATAAGTTTATGAAACGGTCTTAGGATGTCCCAAACCACGTCTAGTATAGTCTGGTTTATCGGTGTGAGTTAAGAAACATGAATGAGTGAGAGACTATAGGATGTTAAGAAAACTTCACTTTTTATATCTCTTATTCACGCCATAGATCTATAAGCTCTTTCTCTCTTATCCCTTATTTAATGGATGTTAGGTTGTAATTATTATGAGGATTTATGCTACAAGTATGGGTGGATGGGTGGTTGAGATGCCAATTATGGCTATGTGTGACTTGTGAGATTTGAGTTAAAAAGTTGTGATGTTGCCATTTTTTTGAGTAAAGTACCATTGTTTCCTTTCTGTTGATTTGAAGAGCTTGTATAGGTTTACCTCTAAGGATTATATAGTGTACCTACCTAGAAAGGTAAGTTTGAGGCCATGTATGGTTTATGTTGTGATTTGAAGTTGACTTTGAGAGTTGCATGTACTACGTAGTTGATAGTAAAAGAGAAAAGTGTAGGTGTTGACCAACTTTTAAATAGTATGTTGTCCTTAAGATTGATCTTAGGTATGGTCATTTTAATAGGTTGCGTAGATAACACCTAGACAAGATTGGTTGGTTGATTCCACAAAGTTGTATAGTAAGGGTTGAAATTGTCAAGAGTTGTCTTTATCAAACTTTACTGAAAGACAAAAAGGTTACTCGGTAAAAACCTTTTTATGTTACCCTAAATCTGTCTACCCCTATGTTTCTAGAGCAAGTGGTAGTGGATCTTAAGGTCCAATTGTTTTGTATGTGTTGTTAGAATCCGTAATTTCTATGGATCAAATATTGATGGGGACTCCGTAAAGACTATGGCTAAAGTCCCTCAAGTGATGAACATTGTAGGGATAGTTCCATAAATACTTGTGTTGGGAAATAGCAGAACAAATAATGTAGTTTTGATGATTGATAAAGTGAAGGCATGGTGTCGTATGTGTACAATTATGAGAGATTGCGGCAAAGAAGAAAAAGTATTGACGCAAAGAAGAAAAAGTGCAGAATTGTAAAGAAATAAAAAAAAGTAGAAATTCAAGTCAAAGAAGGAATGAAATAAAAAAGGAGCAATTCAAGTCAATGAAGGAAAGAAATAAAGAAATTACAATTCAAGTCAAATAAGGAAAGAAGTAAATATTGACAAGTTCAAGAAGGAAAAAGATTTGTAATTCCTTTCCTTGTAAAAGTAGAAGGCAAATTAAATCTATAAAAGGATCAAGAAGTTGAAGGAAAAAGTGTCTTTGCAACCACAAAAATCGAGAGAATTTATCAGCAAAGCCAGAACAATTTCCATTGCATATTCACGAAATATATCATCTTGAGAGCAGTATTTTATGGAGAAAAAAATGCAGGCCTTTGTCACAAAAACGCAAGGACCAGGTTCACCTTCATCACAGCAAAATAAGGACTCGGTTCACGAAACCTGTTCTACATAGAACTATTGGATATTGAAGTTTGATTAATTAAAGTCTAGGGTTATTAGTCTTTGTTGATTTGTTCTAGGTTTATTATTGAGTTGTAATAATTCCTAGATTTGTAACAAGAATTGGGTTTGACTTCTTGGGAGTTGAGTCTTGAGAGAATTCTAACATGAAGTGGGTTTGACTTCTTGGGAGTTGAGTCTTGAGAGAATTGTAAACAAGAAGTGGGTTTTACTTTTTGGGTGGTTAGAGTTAACAAGAGTTGAGAGCTTTTGTAAAAAGAAGCGAGATTGACTTCTTCTTGAGTGGAAAGTTTTCGATTATAGTTAATCGAAAAGGGTAGAAGTTTAGAGTTAGATTCATTGATTAACTTAGTTGTAAATCTTGAATTAATAGAAAACATTGGTGTGGTTTTTCCTTTCCTTGAGTTAGGAAGGTTTCCACGATAAATCTTTGTTTTATTGTGTTACGACAAAATTACAAGAACCTGGTTCTTGTTTAGAGGTAAGGTTTCTTCAATTAGTATCAGAGCAGGTCTTTTTATTTAAAGACTAAAATCTTGAAAAGGATCAGTGGCTGCACCACCTACACCTCAAGAAGGAGCTTCTCAAACTCGACCTCCACTGTTTAATGGAAAGTATTATGGATGGTGGAAGAATCGCATGATTGATCATTTACTAGGAGAAAATCAAAACCTATGGGGAGTCGTGTTGGACGGTCCAACCATACCCATGAAGAATGGAATTGATTAAACCTCTCAAGTACCAAAAGATAGGAAAGAATGGAATGCTTCAGATAAACTTGCAATTCAGAACAATGCTAAAGCAAAAAAGATCTTGATATACAGAATAGGTCCAGATGAATACAATCGAATATCATCATGTCAAGATGCAAAAGAAATATGGGAAACTTTGCAAACCGCACATAAGAAAACAACTCAGGTAAAGAAGTCTAAAATAGATAACTTGAACAAACAATACGAACTGTTTTGAATGACAGAAGGTGAAACAATCCAAGAGATGCATACCAGGTTCACTGCCATCATTAATGAAATCTACTCACTAGGTGAAATAATTCCCAATGGGAAAGTAGTCAGAAAACTTTTGAGTGTTCTTCTAGAATCTTGGGAAAGCAAAGTAGAAGCCATTACTCAAGCCCGTAATCTAGATAAGTTAGCTATGGATGAACTCATTGGAAATCTCATGACATATGAACTCAAGAAAAGGAAATTGGAGGGAAAAGAAAAGAGAAGAACCTGGTCCTTACAGGCACAACACCTGAAAATTTTGAGGACGAAAACATTGCGTTAATGACCAAAGGGTTCTCAAGAATGTTAAAAAGGGACAAGTGTACCACAGAAGGAACTCTCAAAAAATCACTGAAAATCCAATAGATCAAGTATGTCACAAGTGTGGAAATCCGGATCACTTAGTCATGTTTTGTCCATTAAATGCTCTAGAGAAAAAGAGGTATAGTTCAGAAAAAGAAAAGGAAATCAAGTATGATAAGTACATTCCCACAAACAGAAGAATAACCAATCAAGAAGCGGATCTTTCAACGAGAAGAGCCTTTGCCGCTATGGGGGACTTATCTAAAGAAGAATTTGAGGATGGAGGGTTCGAAAATCAGTCACTACTTGCAATAGAATAATCAAATAAATATTATTTTCTTGCACTCATTGTTGAAACAGATTCTGAAGATGAAGAAGAAGATGACAAACAAATCAAGGTAAGTTTTCATCACATCAAAGTAAATATTGAATCATATTCTAAAAAGGAACTAGTGTCCTTATTGAGTACTCTTATAGATGCATATCAGTCTGTCAATTCTGAAAGTGAACAAGTGATGGAAAACTATGCATCTTTAAGAGAAGTCAATGACAATCTTGAGAAACACAATCACTTTCTTCAAAAAACAATTAAAAGAACAGATTAAAATCTTAGAGTTGAGTCACAAGGGCAAAAACTCTACTAGTGAACTTCAATTAGCTCTAAAAGAAAAAATAAAATTGTTAACCATAAAATGTCAAGCTTCAACAGAAAGGAATAGGTTGCTGCAAGAAAATCTTGATCATACCAAACTGGATCTAGAAAGAAATCTTAGATGGACCAGGTCCTCTGAAATTTTAACTCAGATTCAAGAAAGGCAAACCAGTAGTCGAAGTGGGATAGGTTTTAAAAAATAGAATAATCTTGTTTCACACACTATTCACATGTCTAAAAGTTTATGCACTCATTGTAAAAACTCAGGTCATTTAAAGAATCAATGTAAAGTTTTAGTTGAGGCTTTTCAGAAAAATGTTAAGTTCACCAAAAAGGAAAAGACTGATACGACAAAGAACCTGGTTCGAAATAAAAATGCTCCAAATAAAATGTTTTCTTATTTGCCTTTATGGGCTAGAAGAAATCTTATTCATCCTTGTACTCACATAAAGGGGCCCAAGCTAATCTGGGTTCCCAAGACTAATCTTTGACTAGTGTTTCACGTGTAGGTGAGATGGAAAAGGCCAACTTGGTACATGAATAGTGCATGCTCCAAACAGGTGCTACAATGGTAGAAAATTTTCTCTCGCTCTTTGATTTTCAAGGATACAGTTTATTCGTTGAAAAGGATGAGAAAAATGAAAGAGACCAATTTTTTTTAAAGAATGTGACATGATATAAAACATCTTTGATGATGCAAATTTAGGGAACATTTCATATGAACCTGGTTAACATCTGACAATCATTGATACAACTACAACATGAATTACTACTAATCTATTGTTCTGGAGATTGGGGAATAATAGAGCAATCGGGACAGTTTGAGTATGGTACACCTTTAGGGGGAACTTTGTTGTGTGAACATGGTCCTTGTTGTTCATTGGAAGGTATTAAAAATTTACAAGGGTTGGTTCTCTATGACAACTTGAGATTCGTTTGATCTTTGATAATATGATGATGCGACATTCTCATTAAGGCCTTGAATATGAAGAACTTGAGAAAAATCAGTCAAAGCATAGTCTTATCGAAACAAGTTGATGCATTATCATGATTTCTTTTAATAATTGGCTAGTAAACGAATAATCTTACGCTTGAGTGATTATAAAATGAATATCTGCTAACTTAACCTTGTACTGTAACAGGTACACACTCTAATCGCATCTCAAACAATGTTTAGAAAGTCTGCGGATGTTATCTCTACTCTTTGCTAACACCAGTAAGTAAATCATGGAGAAACACAAAAAAAAAGGGGAACCTGGTTTCTCTGTAATACTCAAGTATGTACCATCCTTTTTCAATGCATTAATTTCCTGAGTTTGGGTCAAACATAAGCACTAATGAACCTGGTTGATCATAAAATTCAATTTTCTTAAAGATCACCAAGAACCCTCTTTGACAATAAGCATCGTTCAATCTCAAACTTCTCTAATGATGAAAATCATGGTATTGAAGTTACTCATGCTTTAATTTAGGGGGAACTTTGCTTTACCACCCACATCTGAACCAGGTTCACAAACTCCATATTGATATTTCATCCATTACAAGTGTATAACATCTCTATCTCTTAGGGGGAACAATTCTCACAGAAATAAATTGTTGCTTGCTTTCATTATTGATAAACACATCTCTTCGTGCACCAAAATGTGATGAATCTCTTACTGGTAGTTGGTACTCCTTCAAAGTTGTCATCAACAAAAAGGCTATCAAAAAAAAGAGAAAACAAAAAGAAAGAAAATCATGGAGGAATGAAAATGTTACGGAGTAGAGTTAAAAAAATGATGATGTACCTTATGTTTCTCTTGATGAAATTTCACATTCTAAAAAAACAGATCAGAATAAAGAAGTTGGTGCACAATGGGCATACTGAAAAAAATTGTCAATGGCACTAAACATTCCTTTCTTCCTCACTTAAGTAATCTTTGTCCCAATCCTCATCCTCAAATTTTAGACTTTTTGACTCTTTGATGTGCTTATGTCTGTCTCATGCTCATGATATCATATGTTTTTGATTAATGGCATAAACTTGTACATATTTTTTTATTTCATTTCTCACTAAAGATCTTAATTGTGTATGAGTTTAAGATGACTAATATCCTAAGATTAACTAACCTTTTTGTTAGCAGAAGTGTACTTGAAAGTGTTGCCCATGTGGCAATGAGTTAAAAATGATATTGCACTCATTGAATGTTCTTCGAGTTCTTTGTTTATTGGTTTTCAATGATGCCAAAAGGGGGAAATTATATAATGTGGATAGACATATGCATAGTTTATCATCATCAAAAATGGGGAAATTGTTGATTAATGAGAAAACATGAAGTTTGGAGTTTTGATGGATGACAAGAGTTGTAGTTTTGATGACGATCAAATAGTCTTGATGTGTAATAAATCATTGGTTATCATCATCAAAAAGGGGGAAAATGTTTGGAAGTAGGAGAACAAATAAAGTAGTTTTGATGATCTATAAAGTGAAGGCATAATATCGTATATGTACAATTATGAGAGATTGCGGCAAACAAGAAAAAGTATTGAGGCAAAGAAGAAAAAGTGCAGAATTTTAAAGAAATAAAAAAGTAGCAATTCAGGCAATGAAGGAAAGAAATAAAAAAGTAGCAATTCAAGTCAAAGAATAAAAGAAATAAAGAAATTATAATTCAAGTAAAATAAGGAAAGAAGTAAATATAGACAAGTTCAAGAAGGAAAAGGATTTGTAATTCCTTTCCTTGTAGAAGTTGAAGGCAAATCAAATCTATAAAAGGATCAAGAAGTTGAAGGAAAAAATTGTCTTTGCAATCACAAAAATCAAGAGAATTTATCAGCAAAGCCCGAAACAATTGCCATTGCATATTCACGAATATATCATCTTGAGACCAGTATTTTCTGGAGAAAAAAACGCAGGCCTTTGTAAAAAAAACGCGAGGACCAGGTTCATCTTCATCACAACAAAATAAGGACCAGGTTCACGAAACCTGTTCTACTCAGAACTATTGGATATTGAAGTTTTATCAATTAATGTCTAGGGTTTTTAGTCTTTGTTGATTTGTTCTAGGTTTATTATTGAGTTGTAATAATCCTAGATTTGTAACAAGAAGTGGGTTTGACTTCTTGGAAGTTGATTCTTGAGAGAATTCTAACAAGAAGTGGGGTTGACTTCTTGGGAGTTGAGTCTTGAGAGAATTGTAAACAAGAAGTGGGTTTGACTTCTTGGGTGGTTAGAGTTAACAAGAGTTGAGAGCTTTTGTAAACAAGAAGCGAGATTGACTTGTTCTTGAGTGGAAAGTTTTCGATTATAGTTAATCGAAAAGGGTAGAAGTTTAGAGTTAGATTCATTGATTAACTGAGTTGTAAATCTTGAATTAATAGAAAACTTCGGTGTGGTATTTCCCTTCCTTGAGTTAGGAAGGTTTCCACGATAAATCTTTGTTTTATTGTGGTACGACAAAATTACAAGAACCTAGTTCTTGTTCTAGGGGTAACGTTTCTTCAACTTGTATTTTATTACTTGATAAAGAGAATATGATAATCTTTTGGGTTACCCTTAGTGTTCATGGGTTTAGTTATATCCATGTGTAATTTATTAGTATAAACCATTTTAGATGTTATGAGTTTAAACATATAATTGAATTTAATGACTAGTATCGCCTTAATGGCACCTAAAGATGTTTAGGGAGTTAACTCCCTTTTTTTAGGGTAGAGATAAAATTCTCAATGGTATTGAATCTTATTGTGTAAGGAGTATGAAGGTTTAATTTATAACATGCTTCGACTCTACAATTTAAGGGTATAATATTGTAAGAGTTCGTATAGGCTTACCCATAGTGAGAGATAAAATGCTTAGATGATAATGTTATTTACTATCCTTGATCTTCATAAATTTAGCTCGTGGAAATTCTCCATTATGAAAACCACCTTGGGTGATGGATATGAAAAGTTGAGTATTTTAGATGTTCATGTTTGAATTTACTTGAAGTCCTTACTTTATGGAGTGTAGTGAATTTGAGGAGTTTAATTCCGGTTAGAAGATTGCCTATTGTGTTGGTTAAATGGTTCTGATCAAGAGTGTCTAAATGGGAACCTCTCCAATGTATAAGTGACAATTGGAATCTTAGACCTATAAGATAATAGGTTTGAGAGTATGGAAGTCCTACTATGTGAATGTGAGGAGTGGTGTTTAGTAAGGGTCTTTGTAAAACGTGCTTAATTGACTTAATGAGGTGGTTTAGGGAATATGTTGGGTTATTCTTTTGATGTAATGGAATTTTGGCTCTATCCTGAGGTGTTGAACTTGCCATAGATGAGACTAGGTAAGTTCCTCTTATGAGTTTATGTTTTTTTTGTGTTTGGAAGCATTTGTATAGGCTCACTCGCAAGGAGTGATGGTGTGCCTAGTCAATATAGTTGAAGTGTGCTTATGATTTGCAATGACTTTCTTATATGATTCATGTTCATGAAAAATAGTGTTAAGCAAGAAGCTAAAATTTTGTGAATTCTTATCCTCGTGTTGCATTGTATTGGGTATGATCTGCCAATTTGAACTTCATGAGAAAGGAATTATGAGCATGTTATTGGTCGGGATTTAAGTATTCCTCCTGAAATGAAATGATAATTGTAAAATATTTGCATGTGAGCACATGATAAAAAAAAGTGAGGATCATGTTATGTCTAGAAGAAGGTAGTTCCTCCTAAAAACATGAGAAATATTGATGTTATGGTACATAATGGGATATCGGTGTAGTTCCTACTTCCTTGTGTGGTATTGATAATGTCTTTATGTTGAGTTCATGTTTACTCCCATGTATATGCATTAATTAATAAGGCATAATTGTTGTGATGCTAATATTGAGTCACTTTCCCCTTTCATGTCAAAGTATCCTTCGACGACGAATGTTCCTAACGTGGGAGATAGGGGAGTATTGAAACACTCTGGAGAACAATAGAGTAAACTAGACCCTAATGTGAGGGTTAGTTTCATGAGTTAAGGCGTTTTAGTCGTTAAATATTGAAGCATGTACTCTACCCTTAATTTTAGAAGACTTTTGTAATGTTTGAGTGAAGCTTTAAAGGTAAGAGCCAAGCCAAAAGTTTCTAGCCTAAGCCAAAGGGCCAAGTCTGCCTGATGATTGATAGCCACTGCCAAAGTGGAGCACGACCACTTTCACGAAGAGTGGTATTGACCACGGTATGTGATAGTCCTCGTGACGGTATTTTAGGGAAGTGTAACAAATGGAAACAAGGCCTATAAACTACCTAGGCCCCTAGACTCGTGATCTCGACCACAGAGCGTGGGAGGTATCTTGGTCTTGCCTTAGAATTAAGGGAGCCTTTGGTGAATGAAACACAATTAATAAAGTGCCTCACCATTCTCGAAAAACACGACGACTCATGGTGAGGACCATGGCTCGTGGTGTGGCTCGTTGTTGGATAGGAAGTGGTTAAAAAAAAGATGCCCAAAAAACAGCCCCTCAACACGAGCCACTTCATAGCTCGTGGTAATCACCACGGCCCGTGGTAAGTATCATAGAAGTGCCTTATAGCTTTAGGGGCTAAGGGGAAGGTTTCCTAGATACTGTATCATGACCACGGAGGCACTATGGCTCGTGGTAGGCACCACCACTCGTGGAACCTCATGTGAAAGGCTTTCCGTTAGACTTAGAGTGTCAATTCAGCTTCAAATTGTCATACCTCTTTGCTCAAAAAGAATTGGGTGTGCCATAACCTATGGAACTACATGTCTCTTAATCCTCTTTCCAACGCCATTCAGTTTTCCCAATTCCGATCTAGGAATAAAAAGTTAGTCCTCAAATAGGAAAGCACAGTTAGGCTCATAGTTCTTAACAACCTATTTGACGGGCCGTGGTGATGAAGACGGTTCGTGAGGTAGTCCATCAAGCCATTTCGGCAGTTTCAAGTAGGAGAACTTCTTGGGTCGTTTCCCAATTGTTTAAACTCAAGGTTACATAATTTTTCCCAACACCAAGACACCTATATAAGTCATTTCAACCTTAAAACGCACCCAATTAAATAATTTACCCCAAAATAGAATCCCAATTCTTCTTCCCTCCCAAAAGTCTTCACTCTCAAACATCCATTGAAGGACATGGAACAAGATCAACCAGGGCTTGTAAATGGGAGCTTGTCACCACAAAATTATAGGGCTTTAAGGCTATGGTATGATATCTATTTATCTTTTATTAGTTATAATCAAGGAGCCCTTTAAAAAAAAATTCAAAGTTCCCTGAATTCTACGTTTTATTCCAATTTCGTGAGTCTCTTTCCAAACTTGTTTCTACTTATCTATTTGATTAATTATTATTATATATTATTTTTTGGGGGAATTTATATTACATTTATGGTTTTTGATCAAATTCCCACAAGACCCGTGAATCCCCTTCTTTCTTAAATTCAAACTAGCTAGTATTAGATAATTGTTGAGGAATGTGAATACAATATGTTATTATGTATTTCACTATTGTATTATCATGTTATCCTCTATAGTGTTTGAATATCACGAAATACGATTAAATTTTTAATAAAACCTCGATGGCTATGAATGAAGGTGTGCAATTGGTAAGTAACTTTCTATGGAATTGATGATTCACTTGTGGTGCTTATGTTTACTTATTATGTATTAGTTTTATTGTATTGATCTAGTTTTGGTGGAGGTGCTACTTATTAGTTTGGATTGTAGTGTTGAGAAAAAGTCCCTCTTCCCATAAACCCTATGTATTACTAAGTATGATATGTTATGAACATGGTATTGTCTAGATGTTGAGTTACATGAGGGGCTATTCTGGAAGGACCTTACACACATGATCTCTTATGTGAATGTATGATTATTAACGTTCCATGAATGACCTACTTGTATGATTATTGTATTCATTTCTATGGTAATGAATTTTAGATATGTGACTTACACATGGTGTAAGATCCGTAAATGCAATATATGTTATCTATGCATGAATTGGGATATTATGGAAATGTTGTGACCCCCTTGAGAAGTGTGGTGTCTATTATGATAAGAATTATATTGTTGTGCTACTGAAAGGTCATTTATGCACCCACACACACACTACATGCATGAATATGAATATTGTATATTTGGGTGTCAATTGAAAGGCTAACTCTTATATTCACCTTTATATACTAATATGCATGAAATTTTGATGACTATCAAACCATGACTTTCTTATTAACATAAATGTTGTGAGATGATTATGGTAGTTTTGTTATATTTAATAAAAGGTATTCTCATGAACATTATGTGATTATGTTATGAAAGATAAATTATTACGTGATTTTTGTTCTATGACGAAAGAATAATTCTCATATTTATAACATTGAGCTATATGATACATGAGGGAGTAAGTTCCTAAGGTATTCTTTATGAACTAATGCTTACGTAAAGTCTTAAAGATAGTTTGCAAAATTAATTAAGCTAGCGTAGAGTAAACATAAAAATCAGATGGAGTCTTTTACGTCTAGCTAGTCCATCCTCCCACATGGGTTCATTTTTCGTCTAGCAAGTTCAGGTTCATATTATATATGTTTTCTTATGGGATGGAAACCATTTATGTTTAGCTAGTCTGGGTTTCTAGTATTAATCTAATTATTCCCTCACTACGTGCCCCCATATGTTTTAGGTAGTGGATCCACTTAAATGCTATTATGTAGATATGTGTTATGTCGGCATGTAGTAAAATTTCTTTTCGTTGTGGGTTTAGAACAGTGGAATCCATAGTAGATCTTATGGTCAAAGTCGTTTATGGAAATATCTCCTAAACGTTTAAAGTAATGAATTATGATTATGCATGTGAATTACACTTATGACTTTTTGATAGGTTTGCTTAGTAAGTATGGGGGTATGGGAATCCATGTCTACATTGCACATGTGAACTTATGAAGGGTTCTGAGGGTGGTTTACCCATGATATGAAGTATATGAATATGACTAAGATGTATGATATGAATGTGTTGCATGAATTATGACTAAGATGTATGATATGAATATGTTGTATGAATTATGACTAATGACTCCATTAGGAAATCTACTTAGTATGAGAAGTATTATAGGATTCAACTCATACATGGACCAAGTAGACTTCTAAAATAGCCATGATCTTAATTACGTTGTTATTATGAGGTTTATGAATGATGCATGCTTTATTTAGATTAACTTTATGGTTGGCTTTCAATAATATAAATTAAGGTGTATGATTTACCTCTTCTTATGCATGTTGTTCAAGGATGAATCAATTGTAAGATATTTATGATGTTGAATTGCTTATGTAAGTATAAACTTATGTCAAGTATGATCATGGTGGCCTAAAGAAGATACTTAGTGTAGGTAGGACTATGGACCTTGCCTATACATTGTATAAGTAAAAGCTTAAGGTTATTCATGTGAGTTTCAATCATGATGTTGTGAACTTGATATGTAACTATTCATGGGTATTATGTCTTATAGGAGTTAGTATGTGAATTATGACTATGTGAGATTATGTCTTGATGATTTTTTTAACCTTGTGATCGATGAACTATATGTGAGATATTTATGACTTATATTCTCCAACTCTTTTAAAGAATGATGTTAAAAACTTCGTAAATCATGGTTTGAACTAAATATACCTTTTAAGCATGTTTTAATGCTTTTATTTCATGTCTTCCATAATTTGTATGTTTTCGTGCTAACCCATTTTTCTACATTTCTACATTGTGTAGGGTTTTGAGACTTGGTGTCTTGGACATAGAAGATAGGTTTCTAAGGAGCTTTGAAGATGAAGACTTGGGGAGTCCTCATAGTTTCGACGACAAACCTACATTATTCAATTATATTATTTTTTTATGTATTTATATTATGTATGGTTCGTGTCCCTAAGTTGTATTGATATGATGTATAAGTCTAATGGTACAGATTCTTATGAGAAATAGTTTTAAAGATACTCTCATTTTAAAAAGTGCTCGTTTGTAGAGAAAAGTGTTAAATTTTCCGCTATTATCATATGCTTTAATGTTCATTAAATTCTAAGGGCCCTTGTAAGATCTCCGAGAGGTCAAATACATCGTGCTACGACTAAGGGGTGCCATGAAATTCTAAGGGCTCTAGGTTTGACGATAATGTACCATGACCTTATGGTTGTAGTTTTGAGGGAATGTATGAAGAAGGACATAGAGGAGTTTATTGCTAGGTATCCAAATTCCCAACTAGCAAAAGCCGAACATCGAAATCCTAGTGGCTTACTACAAGAGATCCAAATTCCTACTTGGAAGTGGGAAAACATCAATATGGACTTTTTAATGGGTTTAAATAGGACTCAAATGTCATATGATTCTATTTGTATGGTTGTGGGTAGGTTTACTAAGTACGCTTGCTTTATTCCCGTCAAGTCTACTTATTCGGTGAAAGATTATTCAAGGATCTTAATAAATGAGATTGTGTGTCACCGTGGTATTCCGTTATACATCATATTCAATCGAGGTGCACAATTCACATCTAGGTTTTGGAGGTCATTAAAAAAGGGTATGAATACTAAGGTGACGTTGAGTACCGCTTTTCATCGCCAAATGGATGGTCAAGCGGAACATACTATTCAAAGCATTGAGGATATGCTTAGGGCTTGTATCGTTGATTTCAAGGGAAAATGGGATAAACCTTTGCCTTTGGTGGAGTTTGCTTATCATAATAGTTTTCATTCATCCATTTCCATGGCTCCCTATGAAGCCTTGTCTGGTAGGAGATGAAGGTTTCCTATTTGATTGTTTGAAGTGGGATAGCCTTTGCTTCTTGGTCCCGGTTTGATTTATAATACTTTATAGAAAGTTCATATCATAAGATGCGGTTTCAGAGGTCCTATAGTTGGCAAAATTCTTATACCGATCATAGGAGAAGGGATTTGGAGTTTGAAGAAGGTTATAAGGTGTATTTACAAATTTCACCAATCAAAGGGGTGTTTAGATTTTGCAAGAAATTGGATGTTGAATCCTAGTTATGTGGGGTTGCCTATGAAATTAAACATCCTAGTGAATTGTCTTTAATTCATCCGGTTTTCCTTGTTTCCATGCTTAAAAATTGTATCGGTGATCTAGAGTCTATTCATCCCATTAAGGGTATGTATCAACAATCACCGAGTTGAAGATGCGACATGAGAGGCCGAGGACAACATGAAGTCCCGTTACCCTCTTCTTTTGATAATTAAGGTTAGTCATTCTTTTAATAATATAAATCTGACTATAGATTGAAGTTTCTTGATTTTTGGTGAAGTCTTGGAAAAATGTGCATTTTGCATCACATTACAGTGAGTTACAATGAATTTGATGCATAAAACATGAAATTTTTCCTTTTGGTTTGTTTTGAGTTATGTCGTGCATATTGATATGGTGAGTCTTTATGAAATGATATATAGCATGTTGTTGCACTAAAATTTGACATAAGTGGCTCATGTAAAGTATGTTGAGGTCATGTTGTTGTTGTTAGAAGGATAGTCCTCATAATGTAATGTTGAACATTATGTTTGGTAATTTATGTTTTGAATTTCCTTGAGCAAGTAATATCATTAATGTTTTTATGTATTGTTGTTGGTTGGTCTTCTAGTCTTCAGTCTATTCCTCTAGAAAAAAAATTGTGTCATTCGGGGACGAATGTTCCTAAAGAAGGGATAATATAATATTTTTAAAACCCAAGACGAGTCTTAAATCTTAACATAGGTTCCTTGAGGTATAAACACTCTTTGAGACCTATTTTTAATGAATATAGGTCATTTAGGAAGTTTAGGAACCAAAACGTTCAATAACGTCCATGACGTTCGAAAACTAGTTCTAGGAGGTACTAGCATACTTTAGCTTATTTGACTAGCGTTTAGGAGTCAAAAATTCATGAAAATAGGTGGAAGGGTAGTTAAGAGGTGTTTAATGTTATTCATTGTCGAAACATACGGGTACGACTCCCCAAGGACAAACCAAGAGCCCTTGAGGAGGACCCCTAGCATGTAGGAGGCAACACTTCCTAGGGAGTGTGCAACTACGCGAGGGCAACGACGATTCGTGTGTGGATCGGTCGGGATTCAATACCAAACGTCGTCCCACACCTATAAAAATGTTTGATGCCCTCATATGCGTAGTCTTTGACAAGAACGATAGATGTGCAGCACTTAAGGGCACATTGACCGTCGACGCACAGATGTCCCGTCGTTCAGGGTGTCGTGCCTGAGGATCGAGTTTCATGCACACTTTAAGTTAGTTTCATTGAATTAGTTAGGGGGTTAGGTGATTAATTAGGGTTTTAAGAGAAACTAATTAAGTTGATTAAGATCCAATATAAAGACGCCTACCCTCATTAGATTTAACATAATTCACAAAATAGACTCTCTTCCTTCTCTCTTCTTTCTCTCTCTATTGAAGACACAATTGAAGACAAGGTGGGGGGTTTGGGACTGTAAAGGGTATAATTCATACTAGTTCTTGAGAAGTGATCTAGGTTATGAGAATTGACCTAAGTATCTTTTCTTAAAGCTTTAATTTAGTATTGAATTATGTTGTAGTGACTCTTCTAGTCTTGTTATCATGTTGATTATTTGATTATGATGTGGTACATCTAAATTGGATTGAATTGAGGATTTATGGTAAGTCCTAAATGATGAACTATGAAGGACACTTGGTAAGTCTTATAATCTACATCTTCATTTCCAATTGTGATTAAGTTATGATGTTATATTTGGGTAAGCCTTGTCTTAGGACTGATAGGGTGGTCTGATGTTGAATTGAAATGTCATGACTATGTTGTGCGGTTGATTATGGTGAATGTGGTATAAGGATGATGATAACTATCAATGTACCTTGTTATTACATGAAATGCTAATGTGCTAACCTCACTTATATGAATTGTAATGAAATGGCCCATACGCATGCTATTCTCTTTGAGATATTGATGATGATGATTATACAAGGGGTAGAACCTTTATCCTAAACTAAGCTATGATTGATAATTAAAGGCTTAAAGACATTTCAAAAAGGGACTCTAGCTTAGCACCTAGTGAACTAGATAGAGGAGTGTCCCTTCCCACATAGGGAAGGTAGGATCACTAAAGTACTTTTGAGATTGGAGACTACAAGGCATGGATCATAAAGAGGGTCCCAACTATATATCCTAGTTCTTGAACTATGTTGCCCCCATAGGAATACTACCTAGTGGATCCACATATGCTCTATGTTTTATATTTTTGTACTTCCTTGGCAAGTAGTCCACCTTTTTTTGGTGTAGGGTTTTATGACACCGTATTTTACACTAGCTCATGTGGTGTATGTCGATAAAAGTGAGATGTTGCCAAAAGGTAAAATGAATTTAAGGATGGAACTCTAACTAGGATAACCTAGAAGGTCTATCATAGACTAGGTAGGGGTATGAGACTCTACCTAAGCATTGCACTAGTTAGAGTTGAGGGGAATCTTAGGAGGATGTTCTTATGTATGTGTACTATTATGATGATACACCATTACAAGTATATAATGAACTTGCACATTATTGATATTATATGTTGATTAGTTCACTTATGAGTATGTGTTGGGTTATATTGTTAAACTAGTATAAAATGTATATATAAATGTCATATTATATGAAATAGGGTTTTAGTCATGATTATTGTTGGGTTGCTTGAATGAGTAAGGTATAGGGCTTTGCTTTGTAATTGCACTTGTTGACTTGATAAGGTTTCATTAGTAGTTATCTTGTATTGTTATAATGAAATGTACTTTTATTCATTTGTATTGTTTAAATATGACTTGGTGATGGAGTGAATTAAGTATGTATCCATCTACATGATATGAATGGTTAACTTGACTAGACTTGAAAGTTGTGGTATTGTGTGGAGCATGTCTATGACTTATAATTATGAAATGTTGATTGTTATTGTCTTGTTGGATGTGCATATTGGTTTTTAAGGGTAAATTCATACTTTATAAAATGTCCCTTTTTCGGATGATTTGATCTTATATATGCATATGGCCTCATACTTAGTATAAGTGGTGTTCTAACACCATTTCCTTCCTTTTCCCCAACATTTTTAGGTTTCGATCGTTGAAGTGTTTTGGAAGGCGAATTGAAGAAGACTTGGATCCTTTGCTCATCCAAGTAGGGTAGGTCCTCATTTTTTAAGGTCAATGGCAATATCGAGCTTATGTGTTCATTTTAGTCCTAAGACTCTTATATTATATCTCCTTTCATCTGAGTACGAATTGTATGAAGCCTATAGGTAGATCTCTTTACATTGATGTATGGGTTATGCCCAAATTGCTAATCAAGTTTGATGGTTATCAGATGAGACAATCTTTGAAACAAAATTTTATCATATGTATGTATGTGCAATAAAAGCAGAAGGCTATATAACCTTCCTATACTAGGGTCTATGAATACTCGATGATTATA
Organism: Solanum pennellii; assembly: GCF_001406875.1. NCBI lineage: Eukaryota > Viridiplantae > Streptophyta > Magnoliopsida > Solanales > Solanaceae > Solanum > Solanum pennellii. The sequence continues at coordinate 41,687,086 of NC_028646.1, read as the reverse complement.
TTATTATGTGTGTGTAGAGATATATGTAAACCTTCTATGTAGAAGTAATAAATTTTTAAATTTTCCGCTAAATTTTACATATGAATGTGATGATGTAAACTAAGAGGCTAGTCTTAGTCCTCAAAGAGGACGACAACGTGGGTTACGTCTGGGGAGTAATACTCGGATGTGGAAATATATATTCACCTCCTATAAAACTCTACCCCCTCCTTAAAAAATCAATCCTTAAGTGTTGGTTCCCCTAAAAATACCAATCACCAAACCGGTCCACCCCCTCAAAACAAAAAGGCATACATCCCCCAAAGTTCTCTTCATCACCAAAATCAACATACAAACAAAAAATAATTCCTCAAAACTACCAAACCCCCCAAAATGACCAAATTCCCTCTTTCGCTCAACCCCTACCATGAAAAACCACTTTACAAATCATCATTACCAATTATTATTACATAAATGCATACAAGCTCGATTACTGTGCAGAGAAGGAAAGAGAGTGGAGGTCAAAGGTAGAGGCCACAAAGATGGATATAAAAGAAGATATTCTAAAGGATATGAAAGAGCTTCAATGTATTCATTAAGGTCGCCTGTTTGAGCTATGAGGATTTATGCAATCACACGAATTTGGACTTCCCAAATGGGTTCAACCTGCCAAAATTTAACATTTTTGGAGGAATAGGGAACCCTGTAGCCCACTTAAGGGCCTACTGTGACCTGCTCGTGGGATTTAGGAAAGATGATGTTTTACTGATGCTGCTTTTTAGCTTAAATTTTTGTTAAGAGACTCTAGAGTAGTTTACATTTCATGAAACAAGATAGTGGCATTACTGGAATGCCCTATTTAAGTATTTCATCGAACGTTTTGCTTATATGTGGAGATAATTCATGATTTTTTATTCCTTGGAAAAATTAATAAGAAATCAAATAAAATTTATAGAGTTCGCATATAGATGGGGAAAGGAGAAAGCCAGAGTTTGGCCTCCTATTTATTAGAAGGAAATCATGAAAGTACTTGTGCGGGTTGAAGAACCTGAATATTATGATAAAATCAATTTTCTCATTGGATCAATTTGTGTCGAGATAGTCGAAGTAGGTGAGAATATCAAAGGCTGATTGAGAACCGAGAAGATTTCCCGTGTTATTGTGTTTCCTGCATCCCCTTGTTTGTTTAAGACGAAAAGAGAAGATATGTCCAGTATCTCAAACGTGGGGAATAATACCCCAAGAATACCTTAATCATATCGAGGACGTTCTTGAATTTCACAGAGTTCATACCCGACTTGTTATGCACAAACTGGTTATCACAAAAGTCCTCCCCGCAGTTATCAAGATGCACCATCCCCTGCTTAGCCAAATACTCCCCCTCCTAGTTACCATACTCCCTCCTCCATTGAAAAACATCCCCTTCAGTTTAGTGATATGTCCAAACTTATACTTTAAATGAGAGTGTAAACGGTCGTTGTCACTTTATATAACTCAATAGGAGTTGAGATCGTTCCCATAGAGAATTTTTTTACAATCAATGTTTATTGTCGCTCTTATCCAATTGTTGTTACTATTTCCTAATGAATTCAAACAAAAAGTAAAATTTTGTCATGAATATTAAGAAGAAAGTTCTAGGCATAAGATGAATGTTTAGATTTCAAATATATCTTATAAATGGAGACTATGTATGGGTTATTTGTCGATTAAGTGAAACTAGGTTAGTGTTCACTATGAAAAGAACATTTGAAGCTCTTCTTAAATTGGAGATTCAAGAAATCATACTTTCACAAAACTCAATGACTAATGTTTATTTAAATCTTCTCAGCGTCATTAGATAATAATCTCTCGCCAACTCTAACTTTAACTTCAATACAATAAAGAGAGATTTCTACTTTTCCTAACAAATGTTTTTCTCTCGAAAAACCACTTGATTCAGGCTAGTCTAAAGTGTGCACTCGTTAGACCAAATTAAAAGCAAAGCTTGAATCTACACCTTTTGAACGGAGATTACTCTATGCTCATTTTACAGATTCATATTCAGAGTCTCATCATCAATCCCACACACCTGATTTGAATATGTGGTGATTCATAACTCTACGTACATAACAGTTGATAATAACAGAAAACATAATTTCAAATACTTACGATATCTAATTAAAAATTGAAATCAGTCTTTATAATCCGCACGTAAAACTTTCTCCTATTGCCCAATAGTTTTAAAAACAATATACGTTCGAAAAATTCAAAGTGCTCTGCTGCTTTCTTTGTCAAAAACATGATAGATAAAGAATAGTTCAAAAACGCCCTGATTAATATCCCAAAACACCTTCGAAACAAAGACATTATGTAATTAGGACTGCATTTTTTATTTCCTTCACGGCCCCCATCACGGCCCCTGAAAGACTTCACTGTCCGTATAGTAGTCTGTGGTCTTGCCTCAAAATCTCCAAAACTGACCATCAAAATTATCACGGTCCATGAAGACGTTCGTGGTCTTCACTTTAACTTTCTCAACTCTGGACCTTTTTCCTTACTTTTTGTAATAATGTTGATGGGCAGAATCACGGACCATCAAATTCATCATGGTACGTGAAAACTTCCTTGGTATTCACTTAAATCTTTCTCAACTCTAGTAACTTTTCAAAGGTCTCTGTAATCTTGTTGATCGACAGAATCATGGACCGGCAAAGTTATTACGATCCATGAAGACGTTCGTGGTCTTCACTTGAATTTTATAAAGCTTTGGACACTTTGCACTTCTCTCTCTAATTTTGTTCCCACACTTAACCACGGCCGGTTAAAATTATTACAATGCGTAACGTCTCTCGTGGCCTTTACTTTAACATTGTCAAACATAGGTTTTGGAATTCCTCTACTGTCATAATACTTCATTGTCACTATCAAGTTCTATGAAATGAACCACGAACTACCAAAATGGTCATGATTTACTACTTCTTCTCTTCTTTGTCTTATTCTTCTTGAATCATCAATAAACATATCGAATCATACCAAATACACCGATTCGAGTATTTGTTCCTTGATTTTAATAATTAAATTATGCTCGAATATTGTAACACATCCAAAATCTAAGATGTGTTCTAGAGCCTAATATAGGTGTCGAATTATTTAGACACTGTGTTAATGTCCATTTATATGTATATAAGTAATTTAGGAGGTTTAGAAATCAAAATGTCAAGGAATGTCCATGACATCCGAAAAATCTAGTTCAATGAGGTAGTAGTGAGCCTTAGCCTATTGGACTAGCTTTTTGGAGTCGGAAATTTACAAATTTTCGTGGAAGGGTGACTAGAATTTATTAGGGTTGACTCATAGTAAAAACGTACGGGTCTGACTCCCCCATGATTAACAAAGCGCCCTTGAGGACCCTAGCACTTTGGGGTCAAAGGCTGCCCAAGGAAGAGTCCATTATCTGTTGACAAATCGACAAGGCGTAGACTGCTTCCATCGATGGACTCTTAGCAATTTATTTGTGAGGCCTGCAAATGGACTGTCTCTTAAATTATCGACGAGTGTGCACCACGGAGGTTAACAGTGTCAGTCAATGGACACAAGATCCGTCGATCATGGTCTCGTCTGTGGAGCCACTATTTAGCTACACAATTTTATTTAATTCATTTAATTAGTTAGATTAGTTAAGATTTCAATTGGGGGTAGTGGGTGGTCTAATAAAGTAATTTAACAACCGATATAAAGACCCTAACCTAATTAGACTAACCTAAGCTCTCATAAATTCCAAAACCTAAACTTTGTTCATTCTCTCTTCTTTCTCTCAAGTTGAAGAACTCCATAGAAGTCAAGATCAAGGAGGGTTCTAGAAATTTAATTACTAAGGGTTCTGCATCATTCTTCATAAAACATTAAGGTATGCAATTACTTTAACTTTTCGGACTTCTTTCCCCAAAGGGTTTCCTCAAATTGATTTCAAAAGATGAATTTTCATGTAGGTCTCTTCCAATCTAGAAATTGGTCTTTCAAACTAATTTTTTTATCGATTACTTTAATGTTATTGATTAGGAAATGAGGAATTATTACTATATTACACTACTAATTTTTGTATTGGTATAGTTTGTAGAAGATGACTTTTTCTCCTTAACCCTAATTTGTGATCTTAATGTGAATTGTGTAGTGTTGGTCCAATTTATTTGGTTATATGTTGGATTACTAATACATGATGTTATAGTATCAATTATAAATATATTAATGGGAATTATATTCCTATAATTCTAATTCATGAGTAATTAATCTAGGTTATAAAATATGTAATGAATTTTACCTATGTTTCTTATCTTAAGCTATGAAAGAGTGATAAATTGTGATGTAGTAATTCAATTTGCCTTGTTATCATGTTGGTTATTGTTGTGTGATGATATTATACCCTTATTAAGTTGACTTAAGGGTTTAGGTTAATACATTGAATATGGATTATGAAGTAGACTTGGTAAGTCTTGTTATCTCAACTCCTTATTTCAATTGTGGTTACTTGAGATTAAGAGATGATGTTGCATTGAAATATATCTTGTATTAGGATTGATAGAGTTTGTATGTTGTAGAATTTAAATGCCTTGACTATTGTTTGTGAGATATTTTCTAAGATGTAAATGAAATAAGGATGGTGATAACTTGTGGCTTATCATAAATGATGATGTAAATGTGCAAGCCTCACTTATTTAAATTGTAATGAAAGTACCATTACTCATGCATTTTTTATTGAGATATGATGATGATGTCTATACAAGGGATAGACCCTATGACCTATATTATGTTATGATGATTAATAATGATATTAAAGACATTTCAATATGGACTCTATCTTATATCCAAGTGAACTAGAGTGAGGAGTGTCCCTTCTCACATAGGAAAGGTAGGGTCATTAATGTACTCTTAAAATTGGAGACTATAATGCATGTAGCATAAAAGAGATCACAATTATATATCCTATTTATTGAACTATGTTTCCCCCATAGGAATACTAGCTAGTGGATCCACGTAGGTTCTATGTTCATGGTACTACCTTGGCTAGTAGTCTTCCTTCTTTCGGTGTAGGGTTCCATGACACCGGATTCCACATTAGCTCATGTGGTCAATGTCGGTTAAGTCAAGATATTCACAAAAAGTAAAATTAAATAATGAATGAATTATAATTAGGATGAATAAAGGGTTTAGCTTAGTCGAGGTAGGGGCAAGGGACTATACCTATGAATTGCACTAGTTAGCCTCGGAGGGAGTCTTAGGAGGTTGTACCTATGTATGTATATTCTTATAGATGTAAATGATGATAATATTATGATCTTCATGTAAATTACACTATATGAATTTTTTTACTCTTATGAACATGGATTTGCTCTCTATTGTTAAAGAATGATATTATGTTCTCTTAATGATATGTTATATGGAGTTGGATATTGGTTATGATTCTTACTAGGTTGACTTGATTAAGCAATATTATGATGCCTTTTTTATTTATTCCACAAGTGGAATTAATAATACGCTCAAACTTACTTCTCAAATAAGAAGTAAAGCGGTCGTGTCAAGTAAATAATCCAACTAGTGAGGTTGGGATCGTTCCCACGAGGAAAATAGTTTAGACTTAACTTTAATTTATTACTACTATTATTTAGTCAATTACTTCCTTGGAAAGCAAAAATGATAAAAAGGGGGATTTCTATTCCTAAATAAATGAAAATAACTAGCGAAATAAAAGGAGACAACTAACAGCTTCGAATGTTGGAGTTTTATCAATTAATCAAAGTAACTAGGGTTTACGTGTTCCCCACAGGTTCATAACTTGATAAGTCTAACTATAACAATTCTCTCCTAGTATCTTTCATGAAAAGTGATAAGTTATGTATTTCTAAATCCTTGGTACGACATCTAGAAAATTTCACTCCGCACCTTGGTCCGGCAACGTGTGTTGCTATCCTAACACTTATCTTTACCTAATATTAAGCATCGTATTTGATATTTTACTAAGTTATTACCTTGTACCAATCAATACTAGCCTATTAGATAGTATGCACTAAATCTATGTTGATAATTACTTTCCTGTTATCTACCTCCTTGGTCCGGCAAGTATCATTAAGGCGAGTTCTAACGTTGGCCATCCGTTAAAAAGACTTCTATGCGAAAGAATTATCAATACATGCAAGACACTATTCTAAAAATTATTATTTTAGTTAGGTTTTACCTCATTATTTGCCTATGGTTCCCACAACCCTAGTTATGGAGTTTAGTTACACATAGTCATAATCACAATATTCAAACATATGGTATAAGAATTCATGTACTTACTTCAATGAGAAAAAGCAAAATCTAAAATTTCGCTTGATTATTCAAAAAATCACCAACAATCAATTCAAAGAATCTCAAAATAATCAAGAATCTAATAATAATCAAGGGCCTAACCAAATAATCCATAGTCTAACCTAATAATCCGGAGTCTAACATCAAAAACGAGGTTTTTCGAACTATTTGTAGAAAATAAAAACCTAATTAAACAAGGACTATTTGTTGGAAACCTGTCAAAACGCGGCTGGATCGACATACATCGCGACGGATCGTCGTAGGCATGACGGACCGTCATGGACTCCGTCGTCCCATACTTGATGAAATTTCTTCTTCTGCTCTCTTCTTTACCCTTCACTGCAGGTATGACGGATCGTTACGAGCACAACGGTCCATCGAGGGTCTCCATTCCAAAACACTTGAACTCTTGGAATATGGGTACTGGGGCTACTTCTCTATTCTTCATGACGAACCTGCAGGACAGACCGTCATGTTTTCCGTAACCCCACACTTGGTCAGACATCCCCATCTTCCTTCAGCAGCTGCACTACGCTGCCACCTACGGACCATCACAAGCATGACGGACCGTCACAAGCTCCGTAGGTGGTCTCTTCTGCATTTCTTCTCTCAAAAATCTCCGCATTCATCTTTGGACAGATTTTCTTCAAATAAGGAGAAACTTATATAATAATTAGAACAAAAAGGCTCTTGGAAACACTAAACATAAGGAAAATGTATTAATAATACCGTGAAACCACGATATATCAATTAATGAGGGTCATGAGTAATGGTCTTGCTTTTATATAATGTGATGATCTCTTATCCATGTGGTGATGCTATGACTTGATGATAGAGTTGTATTTGGTTATGAGTTCAAGTATATTGACATGCATGTGGCATGATTTTACTTACGGTGGTTTAGTCTTGTATAGTACATAGTATTGATTCCATAAACATGCATTAAGGATTTGTGTTGGTTCTTGAATATGCATAAGGATTTTCAAATGTAAAATAGCATGTTTTAATGAAATGTCCTTTTTAAGCATGATTTGATATTAGACGTACATATGGTCTCATACTTAGTACATATGATGTGCTAACCCCATTTACTCCATTTGCCCCAAAACTTTAGGTTGTAGTCATTGAAGGTGAGACGACTTTGAAGAAGATTTGAAAATCCTCAGTCATCCAAGTGGGTAGGTCCTTACTTTCTGAGAGGGATGTCGATATTGAGCTTATGAAGTTATTTTAGTTTAAAGACTCTTATGTTCCTCCTTTTCATTTGAGTACAAATTGTATAGCATATATGTGGCTCTATTACATTGATGTATGGGATATGCCGAATTGATATACTCTTGATTTAGATGGTTATGAGATGAGACACTCTTTTAAGACTATGTTAGGCGTCTTATATATCTATGTGCACTAAAAGTAGAAGACTGTATAGTTTTCTTATACGAAGGGTCTATGTATACTCGATATGAATATATATTTTGTGTAGTTAGAGATATATTTAAACATCAATGTAGAAGTACTGAAAAGTGTTAAATTTTTCTGCATTTTGACTAATGAATTTAACGATGTAAGCTAAGAGGCTAGTCTTAAACCTCAAAGAGGACGCCGATGTCGGTTACATCTAGGGGGTGCTCCAAAGATGTGATAGGTATCCCAGTACATCAACACCCTCAACTTAGAACCATTACTTGTCCTCAAGTGATAAGATTTACGATCCCCTTACTTCTCAAAATCATTTCCAATCATTGATGATATGTAACACTATTTTCCACACCTATATTTTCCCAATTCACTGAATCTAAGATATAAGGATCTATACACGACATTTCATTGTCTACACTATATTTAAGAAAATTTGAATAGGATTACTGCAGGACTTAAATTGTCTTGTAACATAGGCTCGTGGCTAGGTAAAGGATTTTTTGATATTTGATTTCGTGAGTGACTAATCCCTTTGTTTCCCAAAGTTAAGCTTTCACAAACCCAATTCTACTTGAATCGTTTATTTTCTTTCTTTCTGTCATCCCAGCAACTACGCATTTTTTTTTTAGATACATACTACTTGTACTTCAGTTTGTTGTTTGAACTCTCTCGGGATGTACTCACCCTCAACTTAGGTTTTTAGCCTGAGTTGTGCCAATGTAGCTTTGGGTAAACCAAGGTTTTGAACTGTAATAGGTGAAAATAAATGTCTATTTTAGGCTCAACATGGGATCAAGTGGTATTATATATATAAATTATTCCTACTCAGGCATGTTCTAGTTTCTACTCTTAGCACTAGAGATCAATAAATGCTCACACACAGTTAAACATGATTTCATTAACCAGTTTCATAATCCACCTTTAATCATTCAAACTCAGCAATGTTCAACAAGTTAGTATATAAAATCTCATACAAATATCGTAACTGTCAAAAACATGTTCTGAATTGGTTGTTCATTTTGTTCATAGCTAGCAATTTCATATGTCAACCTACTAAGATAAAAAAAAACAAGAAAGAAAATCTGAAAATACGGATATAACCTTCCATTTTCTACAACTATGGAAGATTTCTCAACCACCTCCTCCCCACAAGAAAGTAGAGTGCCCTCAAAGGTTATATATCATGCTACAAAGTAAAGGACTATGAGGAAGGGTCATACCAACGGCGCTCTAGGATCCTGTATCGGGCTTCGCGCTGGCACCTTTATCAGTATGTGCTTTCTCAGCACAGTGTGGTGCGGTTAGTATATTAAACCCCTTAGGGGTAGGTGCTGCAATATCAGTTTAAGTAGGTGCTCCACTTCTAGATGTGGCAGCTAGTAGTGTTTGTTGTTGTTCCTTTGCATGGGAAGCTCGTTCTTTGAGAGATCTTTTCTATGATTTTTGTACCTCGAGCAATGGGTCAAGAGTAGTGTCCTAGTCGAGGTCAAGGACGTTATGATTCTACTTTTTTGGATTATGTGGGGATTTCTTCACCCCAAATATCATCAAGGTATTGTATACGAGGTGCTTCATTTATCATCTGCATATGACTCAGCGAGTTTAGGAGGAGGGGGTTGCACTATTTTCTTGGACAAATAAGAATTTTATATTGCTTGTCAACCAATTATGCCTTCAGCTCATCAGTCTCTACTTAATTGGTAACGGCGAGATGATATTTTACCCAACTCTCAATTGCCATCTACTCTCTTATTAAGTACTTCCAAATCTTTCGGACCTAACTAGCGATATCCTTCTTGTCGACATCTAGTTTTCTTTCAATCATTTGAGGCATCCAGCGGACTATCTCATAAGCTAATGACCTGGTCTGGCATTGATCTACAACAAATTTCTCAAGCAATGCGATAGGGATAGACTACAAATAACCTATATCCAGTGTAGGGTTGTTTTGTTTTGATGCTTCTTGAACTCTTTGGGATGATTCACCTTGCTCCGTCATTTTATAAATGTGTGGCAACTCTGAATGGATTGGTGGAGCAATAAGCAGATGGATTATTGCTGCAGATTTGGCACCAAGAAGGTAAGTACCCAAATCTTTTATCTTTGACATGCCATTTATCAACTAGCCGGTAGGAAGGAATCTTTTCTTTGCGACATAATTTCCTTATCACACAAGGGGAAGGAAATGTCGCTCTATCATTTATAGCTATGTCTCGCATTTCAGTAGCTATGATCCTCCCTATAATTACTGACTAACCACTCAATAAGCATGCTACCAGTGAGGCGAGGGATATTAAAAGTGTGTTGTCATTCGCCATTGGCCGCAATTGCACCTGGACCACAGCCCACCACACTTTCGCTAGGAAGGTTAATGTAGCTTTAGAATTAGTATTCAGAGTAGTAGCTACCCAACATTAAAATCATACATGCGAATGGGTAAGTGGTAGAGGTCTGAAAACCCTATCATGTATAATGGAGATCGACAACGTCGCGAAGTCGATCGCTAACTCGGCTACTAGTGATGCTACAAGGACAGCTCTATCCCATGTAAGGATATGGTCTACTGGTGTGGGGGAAAGGCAGTGACGTAGTAACAACAAGAAGAACTTGGCTGCAAATGTGAGGTTGGCCTTCTTCATAAGGCCTCTTGGGTCCAACACCTAATTTGTTCCCTCGCCATAATGGAGAGCTGTTGTGCAATCCACCTCTTGGGGGACTCTCTCTTATCTCTGCTCCGCTAAAACTAGAAACTCTCGACAAACTCCCACCTGTAGTCGAACACTGAAGTAAGGGGAACCCTCGTGTCATCCGTGGACCCATCATACATGAAGCGGCAGATAGAGGTAGAATAAATGTCCACCCGACAGCCTTTAACTATAACCTTTGGGAGTGGGTCCTCTTTGACAAGTTTCGATCACCTATCCAAAACACCTTTGAGAGTTGCCACGTATGATGCGTATAACTCTCACATAATCTCATACTATATAAACCCAGATTCCTAGCCATCCATTCTAGTCTGTGGCGGGTAAAAAGGCTATGCTCATCAGGGACTATGTGAAGACTCCCTGTAAGAACTCTCAGCTCCATATTCACCAGCCGAGTCTTCACCATCAAGTCATTCAGCATGTTGTCGTCCCTGTAGATATCATATTGACCATCAATGCACCACTGGTTAGGCTCATCAGGAACTTGTGCAGGGACGTCATCATGGGGTGCCGGAGCAGACTCCGAACTCTAGGACTCACAAAAACTGTAGGAAGTAGCCTTATTTGATACTGTAGAGTGGACTGACGCTGAATCAGAAGTCTTTTTAGAGACAGATGCTCTATCAGAACCCGAGGTAGACCCAGATAGTGTGCCGGTCAGTGTGAGCTCCTCATCAGACTAGAAGTCAATCACTACACCGGACGCCACTAGCAGCTGTTGTAGGAGTTTGGGTTCCTTGTGGCACGTATTTCGGATCCCGCTAATAGTCAGAACTACCGATCATTTGGCAGAATGGTAACACGGATTTGTACCTACACATAGAATAGACGATGTTTGGTTAGGGGGCAATATGTACCAGAAAAACAACATGCTGGTTTCATTGCAATGGAACTACGCATGTAAAATAATCAACTCAGAACCTCGAAACACAAGACAAATGTCACTTGGAAAATTGCAGTACTGGGAGATGGGCATTATCGATGGCCCGTCGATGAATCGACATTCTGTAAAAAGTGTCTGTCGGTGGACACTTAGCAAATTGAAAAAGTTACATTCCACAGACCTCTCAGTTAGAAATTACAGACTTGCAGAACGGTTCGTCGTTTAATCGACGAAATGTAGTCCACTTTCGTCGTCTTACACTTTTAATAATTCAAAATTTCTCAAGAATCTAATTTTCAGTTAGAAACAACGGAAGTTTAGAACAGCCTGTGGATGGATTGACGGACCGTAGTCCACTTCCATCATTCCAAAGTTATGTTTTTGAGAGTTTATCCATTGACAGACCGCATTGACGGTCCATCGATCAACAGACAGTCCGTAGGCGGAGTCTCGTGCTGCTGGTCAAAGACATGTTTCAGGGCTTGGTTATAATAACACATTTTTACAAATTTAAGCAAATCACAAGTTGACCCAACACATAATACAAATATAAGATTAATTCGTCATCCGTAGGGCTTTGCTCTTGCAAATTTTGATCATATATTCTACGAGGCTATAACACCTTAATTGAGAAAATCAACAATCATATGGACTTTGCACATATTCAACCTCTAACCCATTAACTTTCTATAATTTTAAGGGACATAGAACACATAATTTAACAATTTTAGCATGCAAGTTTATCCCTAACTCAAGACACGCAAAGGGAAATGAAATACCAGGAAAGTATAGTGGAGTGAATGAGTGGGTGATCTTGCAATAACTAACCTACGTTCTTGTCTTCGAACACCGCCTGGAAAAAATGGAGTTGGAGTAGAATTTGGGGAGGGTAGGGTTTTGGGATTTATAGGAGTAAGGGAGTTGTGGGGATTTTGAAGAAAATGGATGGGAGAGATATCAGGAGTTAATGTAGAAGGAAGGGAATAAGGGGAGGGAAACGATTAGGAGGGAATTTGAAAAGATATGGGAAGGTAACTGAATAGCATATTTAATTTAGCAGGTCAGGTCACGTCGGGTCATTGGTTTTTGTGAACTTACAAAGACCCATCGATGGTGTATGAGTTAGTCGACAGACCATCGATTGGACCGTCTATTGTAAATAGATTTAGACCAATGTTTGAGACGTACCTCGGATCTATGGACACCATCGACGTTCCGCGGATTAAACAATGGCCCGTTGTTTGGTTAGTAGAGCTATGCACCGGATCAATTTCTGTAAAATTCATTGGTTTGGTCACTGCACATTGAACACCCATTAAGCTATACATTTTTATGTTTTTCTTGACATTTTTGAGACACAGACCCTAAACTACTCTCTAACCAACATAGTAAAGAAATAACACTTGATGTTTAGTAAAACAAAAATGGTACAAGAGAATGCACATATTTATTTCTAAGAAGAACTTGATTTTACATCGCTGGACGACACAAGATGCTTGATTACTTAGAATTCATCAAGGAGATATGCTTCAACAACTTGATGGACATTCTCCGCATACCCAAGGAATATCTTTATTCTTTGCCCATTGACCGTGAACTTTTCACCCTCTTTGTTCTACAATTCAACTGCTCCACGAGGGAACACATTAGTGACAAGGAATGGCCGAGTCCACGTGGACTTGAGTTTCCCTGCAAACAAGCGTAGCCTAGAATTCAATAGAAGCACCAAGTCTCCAACTGCATATTTTTGGTTTTCAATATTTTCGTAATGGTATTTCTTCATATTCTCTTTGTAGATGGCTGAATTTTAGTATGCTTCTAGGCAAAACTCATCTAGCTTATTCAACCAACTGATTCTCTACTCCACTGCTTGATTCCAATCCTCAGTTTCTTCATCGCCCTCATGGACTTGTGCTCAAACTCAACATGCAAGTGACAAGCCTTCCTATATACAAATTTGTATGGAGAAATACATATGGGGGTCTTGTATGTAGTCTGGTAGTCCCAAAGTGAATCATGAAGCCTACTTGACCAATCTATTCTATTACAATTTACCCTTTTTCGACATGATTTGTTTTATCTCTCTATTGGACACCTCAACTTTCCCACTAGTCTGTGGATGGTACGGTGCGGCTACATTATGGAGAACCCCATATTTATCGAATAGCCCTTTGAACAACTTGTTGCAAAAGTGAGATTCCCCATCACTAATAATGGCCTTATGTGTGCCAAATCATTAGAAGATGTTCTTTTTCAAGGACGCGGTTACACTCTTGCCTTCATTGTTGGAAAGTGTTAGGAGTTCTACCCATTTTGACACATAGTCTACCTCCACAATAATATATTTAATCCCATGAGAACTAACAAACGGTCCAATAAAATCAATGCCCCATACATCAAACAATTTATTCACTAGAATGGTATTTTAAGGGAGCTGTTGCGTCTTAGAGATTCCTCCGTCTCTTTGGCACCTATCACATGACTTGGTGAAGTCATGAGCATCTTGGTGAATAGTTTTCCAATAGTACCCGCACTGCAAAATCTTGTGGGCAGTACGAATACCACTATGATGCCCACCACAGGCGAGGAGTAGAATGCCTCCAAAATACTTAGCATCTCAACTTTCGGCACGCAACGACAAATAATCCCATCAGCACAACTCCGGTATAAGTAAGGCTCATCCCAAAATGAACTTTTTCACATTGGGCATGGACTTTTTCCTCTGACGGAAGGAGAAGTCCGATAGGACTATATCACTAGCTAGATAATTCAGAAAATCAGTGAACCGTGGAATCAAATCATGAGAAGCGGCCAATACATGCTCATCATTTAAGGTTCATCAATTTTAGCCTTTTGATCCAACTCTTGCATAGACGCATCCTTCAATCTAGACAAGCGATCGTAAACTTGATTTTTAGTCCCTTTTCTATCTTTCACCTTAAAATCAAACTCTTGCAATAGTATAACCCATCTAATCAACCTTAGTTTCGCATCCTTCTTTGCCATCAAATACCTCAAAGTGGAGTGATCAGTATGTACTATGGATTTCGTTCCAAGCAAACAAAAGCAAAATATTTTGGAAACAAATACTACTTCAAGGAGCTCTTGTTCACTTACATTGTAATTCTTTTGTGCTTCATTTAGGGATTTAGTTGCATAATACATGGGGTGAAGGATTTTATCCCTTCTTTGTCCCAATACCACACCAAGAAAAACCCCACTAGCATCACACATCACCTCAAATGATTTACTCAAATTTTAGAAAATAATTATGGCCGCAAACACCATCTTCTCTTTCAACTTTCCAAACACCTTCATACAAGATTCATCAAGATAGAATTTACATTACTTCTCAACTAACTTGCACAGAGGGTGTGGAATTTTTGAGAAATCCTTAATAAACCTCCAGTAGAAGCCCGCGTGTCCCAGAAAACTTCTCACACCTTTTACAAAGATGGGTGGAGGAAGTCTCTCTAGAACCTCAACTTTTGTTGGATTAATCTCTATCCCCTTCTATGAGATGTGATGGCCCAATACAATACCTTCTTTCACCATAACGTGTCATTTTCCTAGTTTAGCACAAGATTGCACTCTTCACAATTTTTGAGAACCTCGGCCAAGTTACTCAAACACCGATCAAAGGATTCTCCTCATTAAATCCTTGGGTGTTCCGTCGAAAACCCTCTGTCTAATTATTCACATCTTAAGAATCATGTTCTATATATATTGATCCGTTGGCGGTGGTGGTTTAGTTAAGTAATTCACTGCATTTACATTCTCTGCACCTCCAGTGACATGTTTCAATACCAACACTAGCTCAGTTCTCATTTGAGTCATCTCTTAACGAATCTCATCTGTGGCCAGATTGTGTGTAGCTTGCACTGCAAAGATGTTTCTCCCAGTATCCGACTTCCTATTACTATAAGCCTTATTGTTGTTGGTAATTTTTACAATGGGATATGACCAAGGAGAAATATGTGAAGATACAAATCAACGAGTTTCACAAAATAGGTGAAGATCTTAAGTCAGAGAAGATTATTTTACCGGATTATTTCATGGTTGGTATAATGATCGAAAAACTACAAGAATCTTGGAATGACTACAAGAAAAATTTGAAGAAAAAATAAAATTTATTCACTATTGAAGATTTGGTGAAACATATCATCATTGAGGATACCAACCGAAAGCAATCATATTTTACCAAAGCAAAAAAAATCGCTACAAAATCAAATCTTGTGGAAGACAATAAGTCTTGCTATAACATGTATAAAAAAGAACTTGATTTCCCCCTTTTTGATGATGCCAAACTATGCATATTATGTCTATCCACATTCTATAATTTTACCCTTTCGGCCTCATTGAAAACCAATAACCAAAGAACTCGATTAACATTCAATGAGTGCAATATCATTTTAACTCATGGCCACTTGGGCAACACTTTCAAGTACACTTCGTCTAACAATATAGTAAGTTAATATGAGAATATTAATCATCTTAAACTCACACACAATCAAAATCTTCAATGAGAAACAGAATAAACAAATATGTACAAGTTTAAGCCCCTAGATACCTAAATCAAAAGCACATGATGTCATGAGTATGAGACATACATAACCACAGCAACTAGTCAGAGTGTCTAAAAAATTGAGGATAAGGATCTGGACAATGATTACTAAAGTGAGGAAGAAAGGGATGTATACTATCATCAATAATTTGTCTTCAGTATGCCTATTGTGCACCAGCTCCTTTGTTCTGATCAGTTTTCTTAAAATGTGAAATTTCTTTAAGAGAAACATGAGGTACATCATCAATTTTTTTAAAACTCTATTCCATAATATTTTCATTCATCCATGATTTTTTTCTGATAACCTTTTTATTGATGACATTTTGGAGGTGTGCCAACTACAAGTCAGAGATTTACCACATTTTGGTGCACAAAGAGATGTGTTTATCAATAATGAAAGCAAGCAACTATTTATTTTTATGAGAATTGTTCCACTTGATAGATAGACATGTTATACACTTGGAATGGATGAAATGTCAATTTGGAGTTTGTGAACTTGGTTTATAAGTAAGGGGTAAATCAACGTTCCCCCTGAATTAAAGAATGAGTGGCTTGAAGACTAAGGTTTCCATAATTAGAATGGTTTGGGATTGAATGATGCTTATTGTCAAAGATGATTCTTTGTGTTTCTATAAGATTTGATTTTTCGATGATCCACCAAGACCACTAGTGCTTATATTTGACCCAAACTCAGGAAATTCATGTATTAAAAAAGGAAGGTGCATACCAGAGTATTACAGAGAAACCAGGTTCCCCTTTTGTGTTCCTCCGTGATTTACTTACAAGTGTTAGCAAAAGAGTAGAAATAATATCCACAAACCTCCTAAACATTGTTAGAGATGTGCCTGGAGTTTGTACCTGTTACAGTACGAGGCTGAGTTAGCATATATTCATCGTATTATTACTCAACCATAATATTATTCGTTTACTAGCCAATTATTAAATGAAACCATGATAATGCATCAACTTGTTTCGATAAGACCATGCTTTGACTGAGTTTTCTAAAGTTCTTCATATTCAAGGCCTTCATGAGTATGTCGCATCATCATATATCCCAGGTCAAATGAATCTCAAGCTGAGTCACAGTGAACCAAACCTTGTCAATTTTCAATACCTTCTAATGAATAACAAGGATCGGGTTCATTTGCAATGTTCCATAAATTTGCATCATCAAAAATGTTTGATGTCATGTCACTTTCTACAACTTTTTTTATCTTTTTTTTTCCTTTTTCTCATCATTTTCAAGGACTTAACTGGGGCCTTGAAAATCTAAAAGTGAGAGGAAATTGTCTACCATTTTTAGCACCTGTTTGGAGCATGCATTATTCATGTACCAAGTTAACCTTTTCCCTCCCACCTTCACCTAAAACACACAAGATTAGTCTTGGGAACCCAGATTAGCTTTGGCCCCTTTATGTGAGTAAAAGTGTGAATAAAATTTCTTCTAGCCCATAAAGGCAAAAAAGAAAACCTTTTATCAAGAGCATTTTTATTTGGAACCAAGCTATTAATCATATAAGTCTTTTCCTTTTTGGTGAACTTATCATTTTTTTAAAAAGCCTCAAATAGAGCTTTACATTGGTGCTTTAAATAACCTTTGTTTCCACAATGAGTTCATAAACTTTTAGACATGTGAATAGTTTCTAATACAAGATTATTTTGTTCTTTAAAACCTATCCCACTTCAACTGGTAGTTTGCGTTTCTTGAACCTGAGTTAAAATTTCAGAGGACCTAATCCATATAAGATTTCGTTCCAGATCAAGTTTTGTATGATCAAGATTTTCTTGTAGCACCTATTTATTTCAGTCAAGGCTTGCCAATTTATGGTTAACAATTTTGTTTTCTCTTCCAGAGCTAATTGAAGTTCACTAGCACAGCTTTTTCCCTTGTGACTTAACTCTGAGATTTTAATATGTTCTTTTAATATATTTTGAAGACAATGATTGTGTTTCTTAAGATTGTCAGTTTCTTCTCTTAAAGATGCATAGTTTTCCTTTATTTGTTGTTTTTCAAAATTTATTGACTGATATGCATCTAAAAGAGTACTCAATAGGGACTTTAGTTCTTTTTTAAAATATGACTCAATATTATATTTTATGTGATGAAAACTTACCTTGATTTTTTTGTTATGTTCTTCATAATTTTCAAAATCTATTTCAGCAACGAGTGTAAGAAAATCATATTTGTTTGATTGTTTTATTGCAAGTAGTGATTGATTTTCGAACCCTCCATCCTCAGATTCTTCTTCTGATAAGTCCCCCATTGCGGCTAAGGCCCTTTTCATTAAAAGATAAGCTTCTTGATTGGTCATTCGTCCATTTGTGGAAATATACTTATCATTCTTGATTTCCTTTTCTTTCTCCCAACTTTTTCTCTTTTTCTTGACAAAACTTGACAAAGTGATCCGGACATCTACACTTGTGACATACTTGATCTATTGGATTATAGGCTGTTTTTTGAGAGTTTTTTCCTTGGAACACTTGACCCCTTTTTAACATTGTTCAGAACCTTTTGGTTATTAGCGCAATGTTTTCATCCTCAAAATCTTCTGATGTTGTGCCTGTAAGAACCAGGTTCTTCTCTTTTCTTCTGCCTCCAATTTTCTTTTCTTGTTTTTTCTTGAGTTTGTAGGTTATGAGATTTCTAATGAGTTCATTCATAGATAACTTATCTAGATCACGTCCTTTAGTAATGGTTTCTACTTTGCTTCCCAAGACTCTGAAAGAACACTCAAAAGTTTTCTGACTGCCATCCCGTTGGTAATTTTTTCTCCTAAAGAGTAGATTTCATTAGTGATAGCAATGAACCTGGTGTGCATCTCTTGGATTGTTTCACCTTCTGCCATTCTAAACAGTTCGTATTGTCTGTTCAAGTTCTCTATTGTAGACTTCTTTACCTGAGTTGTTCCTTCATATGCAGTTTGCAATGTTTCCCATATTGCTTTTGTATCTTGACATGATGAGATTCGATTGTATTCATCTTGACCTATTCCTCATATTAAGATCTTTTTTGCTTTAGCATTTTTCTAAATTTCAAGTTTATATGTAACATTCCATTCATTCCTATCCTTTAGTACTTGAGTTGTTCCATCAATTCGATTCTTCATGGGTATAGTTGGACCGTCCAACACAACTCTCCATAGGTATGGATTTTCTCAAAGTAAGTGATCCATCATGCGATTCATCCACCATCCATGATACTTTCCATTAAACAGTGGTGGTCGAGTTTGAGAAGCTCCTTCTTGTGATTTAGGTGGTTCAGTCATTGATATTTTTCAAGATGTTAGTCTTTTAATGAAAAGACATGTTTTGATACCAATTGAAGAAATGTTACCCTGATATAAGAACCAGGTTCCAGTAATTTTGTCGCAATACAATAAAACAAAAGATTTCATCGTGGAAACCATCTTTACTCAAAGTAGGGAAAAACCGCACCAAAGATTTATATTAATTGAATATTTAGAACTCATTAATCAAAATTTAAACTTCTAACCCTTCAGATTAACTATGATCAAAAATTCTCCACTCACCAAGAAGTCAAATTTTGCTTCTTGTTTACAAAAACTCTCAACTCCTCTTAACTCTAACCACTCAAGAAGTCAAACTCACTTCTTGTTTACAATTCTCACAACCTCTCTCGCAAGAAGTCAAACCCATTTCTTTTTACAATTCTCTTAAGACTCTACTCCCAGGATGTCAAACCTACTTCTTGCTACACAATCTAGGAATTATTACAACTCAATAATAAACCTAGAACAGATCAACAAACACTAATAACTCTAGATTTTAATTGATCAGAGTTCAACATCAATTATTTAGTGAAACTGATTTTATGAACCTGGTCCTTACGTTGCTGTTACGAAGGCCTACATATTTTTCCAATAAATATTGCTCTTAACATGATATATTTCGTGAACATGCAATAGCGATTGTTCTTGCTTTGCTACAAAAATATTCTCGATTTTTGTTATTGAAAAGACACTCTTTTCCTTCAACTTCTTCATCAATTTATAGAGTTTTATTTTCCTTCAACTTCTACAAGGAAAGGAAATACAAATTTCTTTTTTCATGAATTTGTCTATATTTACTTCTTTCCTTATTTTACTTGAATTGTAACTTTTTTATTTCTTTCCTATTCTTACTTGAATTGCTACTTTTTTATTTTTTTCCTTCTTTATTTATTTCCATATTTGTTTCCTTCTTTTCCTTCTTTATTTCTGCACTTTTTCTTCATTGCCGTAATATTTTTTCTTCTTTGCCGCAATCTCTCATAATTGTACAGGTCCTCTGCAATAGTGTACGCATATGACAACAATTAGTGAACCATGCCTTCACTTTATCAATCATCAAAATTAATTTATATGTTGTCCTACTTCCCCACATTTTCTCCCTTTTTGATGATGATAAACAATGATTTGTTACACATCAAGACTCTTTGTTAGTCATCAAAACTACAACTCTTTGTCATCCATCAAAACTACAAACTTCATGTTTTCTCATTCTCCAACAAACTTGATTATAATATTAGGGTAAACAATAAAAAATTTAAGAAAAATATAAATGTTTTGTATGTTGAAAGTTAGGCCAGCATGCAGTACACTGTACAAACAGAGCTGGGAATAAGACAATCATGCTAAGTCAAGAGTAAATGTGGTTAAAGCCAAGAGTAAATGTGGTTGAAGCCAAGAGTAAATGTTGTTGAAGTATATGATATTATAGTGGGAATCATTTCCCAAGCTAACCTTGTGGCTAATGTGAGTAAATGGGTGGTAAATTTAGGTCCTACTAGGCATATTTGTGTCGATAAAACAGATCTTGTGTCTTACATCCCAGTCAATGAAAGAGAAGAAGTTGTGTATCTTTGTGATTCTTCAACAACTCAAGTCTTGGAAAGGAAAGTTCTTGTAAAACTCACATCTAGAAAAACTTTTTCAATGATTAAAGTGTTGCATATTCGTAGTATCCAATCCAATCTATTTTCTTTGGGATTATTAGAAAAGGTGGGGGTGAAAGTTGCATTTTAATCTGGTAGTGCAGTAACCACCAAGAATAGTGTGTTTGTGGGTAAAGGGTATTGTAATAATCGCTTATTAATTCTCAATGTTTCTCAAATCATGAAAGAATATGCTACCACTTAATTCTTTACTTTTAACATGCTAAATTGGAACCATTTGAATAAATTAAAATATTATGTTAGTATGTTTTTATAATAAAAAATTTTCTTATGTTAATGATGGTTTTCAAAATGTTAGGATTGGAGGAAAACGAAGAGAGATTAACGTGATGGTGGTTTTAAATATAGTTATTTTCTAAAATTTATTTTGGGGTATAAAAACTAGAGAAATATCTACTTCTTAAATAATAAAGAGAATTTCCAATTGTATTATATTGATATCCTTCATATTATGATTTTAAATGGAAAAAAAATATTCACAAGTATGTTCTTCTTTGAATGATGCAATTTGATTCTATAATTTAATTGTTTCTTCTTATCATAGATGAATGATTTTATACAATGTTTAAGTGAAGTTATATATTTAGCTTATCATTTATACAATGAAATGCTTTCTTGAATAATTGGTTGAACTTGTTATATACTATTTTCTAAGTTAAACCTTTTGAAATATGGGGGTAACGTACATTATGCGGTCTTTCCATTAAAAATTCAATGTGTGTTCACCTATTGTGTTGAATATATAAATTCAGCTAAATATAATGGAATTAATTGATAATGATATTAATTGTACATAACAGTTCACCACCTATAAAGGATATGGTTATGGATTAAGAGTTCACAACTCAATTTCTTTCCTTCCAAATTTGCAATATATGCACACCACAATAAATCACAGATGGGACAAATCTAGTTTGAATTACTATCATGTTTGACATACAACTTGACAATAGTCTAATTCTCCTTGAATCTTCATTGATTAATTTTCCCCCCAAAATTTTAAGTCTTTGAATATTCCAAATTCACTTACGACTTTACACGATTCATGGATTTAATTTCATCTCTTAACAATGTCTTATTACTCTTTGTCTTAAATGTATGTAATCACCATATGGAGATTACTTTATGACATGATGTTAGAGTCATATTTTCTATAAATTCATTATGCTATGTACATGTTGACTTGTCTTAACTTGAGTAGGTTGGTCTTGTGTTGAATATGCTTGTATCATAGGAAGTATATGAATATTTCGTTATATGTGTTCTTGGGTTGTGCATAAAGCTTTTTAAAGTAACTTTGCATGATTTCACCAAATGTCCCGTTTTAGCATGATTTCTATGTTATCTCACATGTTCCTATACTTAGTACAAGTGATGTGCTAACCTCTATTTCTCTTTTTTTCCCCAGCATTTTAGGTTCCAGTTATTGAAGGGTTCGTGACCACTTTTGAAGGAAAGCTTGGATCATTTACCCAAGCGTGCGTATTTCCTCAAGTTCCGAGGATGATACCTTTCTCTCACTCTACCTATGTTACATTGTAATAGTCTAAAGACAATTATTTCACTCTTGTTGTTTCAATCCCTAAGCGGCATTTATGCATTTGTAAAGTATATGGAGATATTTTTCTATTCCGTTTAGATGGTATGATATGAGACATCTCTATTAAGACTATATGGTATATATATATATAGATAGATAGATATATATGTGTGTGTGTGTGTCTATAGCATCAAGTAGAATATTATGTAATCTTCTTATAAGATGATTCTAAGTAAACTCTCTATGAATATATTATGTATAAGCTAGAGGTCTAAGTAACTTCGCATGATTTCACCAAATGTCCCATTTTAGCATGATTTCTATGTTATCTCACATGTTCCTATACTTAGTACAAGTGATGTGGTAACCTCTATTTCTCCTTTTTCCCCAGCATTTTAGGTTCCAGTTATTGAAGGGTTTGTGACCACTTTTGAAGGAAAGCTTGGATCATTTACCCAAGTGTGCGTATTTCCTCAAGTTCCGAGTATGATACCTTTCTCTCACTCTACCTATGTTACATTGTAATTGTCTAAAGACAACTATTTCACTCTTGTTGTTTCAAGATATTATTGTAATCCCTAAGTGGCATTTATGCATTTGTGTAAGGTATATGGCGATATTTTTCTATTCCGTTTAGATGGTATGATATGAGACATCTCTATTAAGACTATATGATATATATATATATATATATATATATATATAGATAGATAGATACTTATATGTGTGTGTGTGTCTATGGCATCAAGTAGAATATTATGTAATCTTCTTATAAGATGATTCTAAGTAAACTCTCTATGAATATATTATGTGTAAGCTAGAGGTCTAAGTAAACCTCATGACGTAGATGTAGATGAATTTTCCGCACTTTTTAACTAATGAATGTAATTATAAATGCAAAGAGGCTTGTCTTAGTCCTCTCCGAGGACGACGACGACGGTCACTTCTAGGGGGTGCTCCCCGGATGTCAAAAACTTGGTATCAGAGAATAAGGTTGAATATCTTTAGAGACTATGTTATGCTTAGGAAACTCTCATATTTTTGTATTCGTATGTCGTGCCTCTAGAGTCTTACCATGTTCTTTAACCTAAATCATGTATCGTATTTATAAGTATAAGTACTCGAGAGCAACTGCTGGAAGGGTCGAGGAAGATATGGATAATGTGGGGGCTCATGACAACCAAGTGCCTCTGCAAGACAACAAAGTGCCTCGACTTGAAAATGTTGTTACGGGTGATCAAGTTTCGATTGTTCCTCCACCAATAACCGATGGAGAGATAAGGGAAGCTTTTCTCAATTTGGACCAAGCCATAACTTCTCAAGATAATTACATCACTTCTCCAGTCCAAGCGATGATGTCCCAAGTGAATAGGGAGGTTGGAGCTCGAGTTTTTCAACATGCTACCGCTATGGCCTCTCGTTTGAGAGACATTACTAGAATGAATCCACCTATGTTCTTCGGTTCAAAGCCGAATGAGGACCCTCAAGATTTCCTCGATGAGTCCTATAAGATTATCTATGCTATGGGTGTGACTTTAATTGAGAAGACCAATTTGGCGGCCTATCAACTCAAAGATGTGGCCCAAATTTGATATACACAATGGAGTGATAATAGGGCACTAAGAGGTGGTCCAGTGACTTGGGAGATCTTCAAGAAGGCTTTTGTTGAAAAGTTTTTTTTCCTAGAGAGTTGAGGTAATCTAAGTTGGAAGAATTCGTCAACCTTCGTCAAGGAGGTATGAGTGTACTTGACTACTTGATATTTACTAAATTGTCCAAGTATGCTCCATCCTTGGTGTCAAACCCAAGGAATGAGATGAGTAATTTTTTAATGGAAGTGTACAAAGACTTGGTAGAAGAATGTCGTTAGACAATGCTTCATGATAAGATGAATAACTCTCATATCATGGTTCATTCTCAACAAATTGAAGAAACTAGGTTAAGGAGACAGAATAAAGAAGCCAAGAGGGTAAGGTCTTCTGGTGGTGGTGCTTCGAAGGGGGAAATTCGAGACAATCCTAGATTCAATAAGTGATTCTCCAATCAATTTCCCTTCCAAATTTCCCAAGGCTTGTGATGATAGGGTGTCTAACCTACGTCTTAAAAGCTATGAGATACTAGTTCACCAACTAAGAAGCTCACTTGTGGAAAGTGTGGTAAGAAGAATTATGGTGAGTGCCTTATTGGGACGGAAAACTTCTTTGGGTGTGGAAAGAGTGGCCACAAAGTTAAAGGTTTCCCTAATGCAAAGGGGCAAGACAAGGGGAGTGGACATGCACAAGAAACTGGTATGTTAAAAGTTTTCTCTATAGAATTTTATGATTACTTGATCTGGGTGCTACATTATATTTTTTTACTCCCTTGATAGATTTAATGTTTGATATTTAGCTCGATATTCTAAATGAACCTTTCATGGTAACTATCTCGGTAGATGAGTCGGTGGTAGCAAAGAAAGTATATAGAAATTGTCCTATAGAGTTACCCAATAGAGTTACTCATGTTGAATTGGTAGAACATGATATGGTTAATTTTGATGTCATTTTTTGGATATATTGGTTGCATGGTTGTTTTGCCTCCATTAATTGTAGAACAAGAATTGTCAAGTTCTATTTTTGAGATGAACCCATAAAGTGGAAGGGGGAAATTCTATTCCTAGAGATCGTATCATTTCTTGTATAAAGGCTTGTAACATAATCTCAAAAGGGTGTTTGTACCATATTGTAAGAGTCAAAGATTTAGACTCCGTGAATCCTCCCACTGAGTTAGTCCCCATAGTAGGGGAATTTCCAAAGGTCTTTACTAATGATCTTCCCGGAATCCCTCCCAAACGGGAAATTGATTTTGTATTGACTTGCTAACGGATACGAACCCCATTTTAATTCCTTATTATTGGATGGCTCCGGCCGAATTGAAAGAGTTGAAATCTAAAGTCAAGGACTTACTAGACAAAGGCTTCATTAGACCTAGTATGTCTTCATGGGGTGCTCCGGTATTATTTTTGAAGAAGAAGGATAAATCCATTAGAATATGTATTGATTATCGCCAACTGAATAAAGTTACTATTAAGAACAAGTATCTTATCCCTCAGAGTGACAACTTGTTTGATCAAATCCAAGTGGAAAGATATTTTTCTAAGATTGACTTGAGATTAGGGTATCACCAACTTAGGGTGAGAGGTAAGGATATACCAAAAATGGCATTTTGAAATAGATATGGTCACTATGAGTTTCTAGTAATGTCCTTTGGTCTCACCAAGGTGGCATTTGTGGACCTCATGAATATAGTGTTCCTAAGTTACCTAGATTCATTTGTCATTGTCTTCATTGATGAAATTTTGGAATACTCAAAAAGGAGGGTGAATGGGTGAACCATTTGAGAGTGGTATTGCAAGTGCTTAAAAAATAAACTATTTGCCATGTATAGAAAATGTGAGTTTTGGTTGAGGTCAGTGGAATTTCTTGGTCATTCATATCTAGTGAAGGAGTTGAGGTTGATCCGAGGAAAATCGAGGTGGTCAAGAATTGGCCTAGACATTGACTCTAACCGACATTAGGAAGTTTTTGGGTCTAACGGGATATTATAGGAGGTTTATGGATGATTTTGCATCCATTACATCTCCCTTAACTACTTTGAACCAAAAGAGTGTGAAATTTGAGTGGCGGACGCATGTAAAAGAAGCTTCCAAATCAATAAATATAGGCTTCCCTCCGCTCCGGTGTTGATTTAACCAGAGGGTACCAAGGGCTTTGTTGTATATTTTGATGCATCCCGAGTGGTCTTAGAGTGTGTTCTTATGCAACATAGAAAATTAGTAGCTTATGCTTCTGATAACTTAAGGTGCATGAGAAGAATTATCCAACTGATAATATTGAGTTAGAGGACGTGGTATTTTTCTTGAAAATGTGGAGGAAATATTTGTATGGTGTTCATGTTGTTGTATATACTTACCACAAGAGTCTTCAACATGTTTTTATTCAAATAAAGTTAAATCTCTTACAATGAAGGTGGTTGGAATTGTTGAAATATTACAACATGAGTGTTCTCTACCCACCCGGTAAAGTAAGTGTGGTTGCAGATGCTCCAAGTGGTATGACCATAGGTAGTTTCTCTCATGTAAAATAAGCTAAGAAATACTTTGTGAACGATGTTCATAAGTCTGCCCATTTGAGTGTTAGATTGGAAGATTCTCCAAGTGGTTGTTTTATGGTCCATAATAACTCCGAATCGTCTTTTTTGGTTGACGTGAAGTCTAAGCAATACCTTGAACAACCATTGATGGAGTTGAAGGAATCGGTTCTTGGTAAGCTTAATGAATCATTCTCCTTAGGGACGGTGGTGTTTTGAAGTATCAAGGAAAGTTGTATGTGCCCAATGTTGATGACTTAAGAAACTGGATTCTTGAGGAAGCTCATGGTTCCTGTTATTCCATTCATCCAGGTTCTACAAAAGATTTATCATGACCTTAGAGAAGAATTTTGGTGGGAAGGCTTAAAAAGGTACATAGTTAAATTTGTTGAAAATGTACAAATTGCAAACAAGTGAAAGCCGACCACCAGAAGCCAAGTGGTTTACTTCAAGAAATACAAGTTCCCACTTGGAAGTGGGAAGACATTAATATGGACTTCGTATTAGGATTTCCTTGGATACAAAGGCAACATAACTCCATATGGGTGGTTGTGGATAGGTTGAAAAAATCATCTCATTTTATGCCTATCAAGGCCACTTATTCGGAGGGGGATTATGAAAGGATCTTCATATATGAGATTGTGTGTCGTTATGGTATTCCATTATCCATTATATTAGATAGGGGTTCATAATTCACATATAGGTTTTGTAGGTCATTCCAAAAAGGGTTGGGTACAAAGGTGAAGTTACGCACCTCTTTTCATTCCCAAACGGGTGGTCAAGCATAGCGTACTATCCAAACCCTTGAGGATATGTTTAGAGCTTGTATAAATGATTTCAAGGGAAATTGAAATAAACATTTTCCTTTAGTTGAGTTCTCTTATAGCAATAGTTACCATACAACTATATTTATGGATCCTTTTGAGGACATGTATGGTAGGAGATGTAGATCTCCAATTGATTGGTTTGAAGTGTGCGAGTCTTGAGTCTTGGGTCCCGAATGGATTTATAAGACTTAGGAGAAATTTCACATGATAAGGAACTGGTTGCAAACATCTTATAGCCGGAAAAGATCATATGCCGACCATAGGAGAAGGGACTTAGAATTTGAAGAGGGTGATAAGGTCTATCTAAAAATTTTGTCCATGAAAATAGTGGTGAGCTTTGGCAAGAAAAGGGAATTTGGTCCTCGTTATGTGGGTCCTTATGAAATTTTTCAAAGGGTTCGCAAGGTTTCGTATGAGTTAAGATTACCTGGTGAATTCGCTTCGGTTTATCTAGTGTTCCATGTGACCATGCTTAAGAAGCAAAACGGTGATCCCGAGTCCATTCTTTCTAATATGGGTCTAGGTGTAGAAGAGAACCTCTTCTATGAGGAGGTTCCGGTTGAAATTCTCTATAGAAAAGTGAAAAAGTTTAGAAACAATGAGGTAGCTTCCGTAAAGGTGTTATGGATACGCCACCTAGTTGAGGGAACAACATGGGAGGCCGAGGCTGCAATGAAGTCATTTTACCCTCAACTTTTTGTTGAATAAGGTTAGTTGTTCCTACTAATATGTCATGTTATGACTAGGGGGTGCTCTTGGGTCGTGAAAAACTTGCTATGAATGCATGAGATTATGAGAATTTTTTTAGGGTTCAAAGTCTCACATGTAACGTCTAGTATAACCTTTTTCATCGGTGTGAGTCGTGAAACATCTATGAGTGAGAGGCTAAAGGACGATAAAAGTTACACTTGGTTCACACACTTGAAATCACTCCCTAGAGTCGAGTTCTATAAGTGTCTCTTTCTAATCCTTTTCTTATGCTTACAGGAAATAAATAGTTGAGGAAGACTTACAAGGAGAGTGGAAGAGAATATTGTAAATGAGGGATTTCCTCCCCATGACCCCAAGATGTACAAGATCCTCAAGGTGAGAAAATCCCAATAGCCCCGTCACATGTGACTCAAGAGGAATGTAGGGCTACTATGATATTGATAACCCTAGACATGATGTATCAATCTCAAGTCGTCAGAACTCAAGCTCAAGCTATGATTACCCAAGTGAAAGAAAAGATGGGCCAAGACTGAATACTAATGAGGGCACTATGGCATCTAGGTTGAGAGACTTTGTGAGAATGAATCCTCAAATTTTCCTAGGCTCTAAGGTGGGAGATGATCCTATGGAGTTTGTGGATGAGGTGTATAAGTGTTATGGAAGTAACTTCGACGGAAAAGGCGGAGTTAACTTCCTATCAATTGAAAGATGTAACCCAAATTTTGTTTACCCAATGGAAGGCTAATAGGTCAGTTGTAGCGGGTCCTTTAGAATAGGAAAACCTTAAGAAAGTGTTTTCTGGTAAATACTTTCCCCGGGAAATGAGATAAGTCAAGTTTAAGGAGTTTATCAACCTTACACAAGGTAGCAGGAGTGTGCAAGAGTAGTCTTAGAAATTCACTCAATTATATAGTTATGCCCCCTCCTTGGTGTCAAACTCTAGAAATGAGATGAGTAGGTTTGTGACTGGAATATGCAACTTAGTTAAGAAAGAGTGTCATTCGGAAATGCTTCATGATGACATGAACATCTCTAGATTCATGGTGCATGCCCAATCTATGGAGGAGGCTAATCTTGAGACAAAGAATAAGTAGTTCAAGATGTTTAGGTCTAATGAGTCAAGTCAACCTAAGTCTAGGAAGAGGTTTTACAACCAAGATTCTCCCATATTGAGAAAGTATAGGGTGTCTAAGCCAAATTCTAAAGGAGTAAGTGGAGGTGGTTCTTCTTTAGAGAGGTCTAAATGTACTACATGTGGGAAGAAACATTTGGAAAATTGTCTTGCCGGTACGGATGGGTGCTTTGGGTGCGGAAAAAGGGGTCATAAAATAATAGAGTGACTAACAATTTTGGCAAAAGGGAAGGCAAGAAACCAAGCTCCTCATGATGGTCCAGATGTTAATGCTCCAAAGAGAAACCATTTTGATATGCTACAAGCCAATAAAGGAGCTAATCGGGGATGAAGGTTTCGGTAAGTAATAAGTCCTCATTGTGCTAAGAGATTTCTATTATGTGTTCTTTTAGATGAGTTTTTTCTCAAGTGAGGGATAGTATGTTGAAAAATAAGGTCATGAGAGTATCTTTTTCTTTTTTCTATTCTTATTCAAGCTTGAACTCTTAGTGTTAAAGCCACGAGTATAATTAGGAGTTGCACGTTATCCTTATGCTATGCATGTCCTTGATGATGTTATGTTTCAATAATAAGATTTGTATATGATCTATATTTTCTCATGTTAGTGACATCTAGTATGATTTTTCTTAAAATATTGTTCATGCATATGCGTAAGGTTAGAGAAGGAAGTTCCTCCAATGAAATAAAGAATGTGAAATTTTGAAGCATAATGAGTTTGTAGATGTAATTCCTAATTACTTGTTGTGTTTTTTTGAACTTGTTGGCGTGGAGTCAATATTTACTCATAGTTGTCTACTATATAATTATGTTTCATTCTTTGTTGTGGCAGCTAGTCTTGCGACTTTACCCTCGATATGTTTAAAGTGTCATTCGAGGACGAATGTTCCCAAGTGGGGAATATTGTAAGAACCCTAAAAATGAAACATGATGAACTAGAGTGTCAGATGTGTTTTATGATTTGGTAACTTATTAAAAGGATGAGAAATAAATTTTAAGCTTGGTTTAATGTTTTTTAAGATCAAACGTCAAGGGAAAGTCACGACGTTCAAAAACTAGTAGTTTGAGTGTTGGTGTGTTATAGTGTGCTGACATTGGGTTGGAGTGTTATTTGGAATCTAAAACTAGTGAAAGTGAACCTTAAACCTATATGGACATGTTTAGGGGTTGAATGTCTGATTACAAATCCCCAAGGACTACCCTAGGGTCCTTAAGGAGGACCGATGGCATAAACCATAAGCTGCCAACAAGTGGTGACTTACGAAGGAGCCACGTAGGGTAATAAGTCTACTTAGCCTTGTAAGTCAGCTCTGTAGGTACACACTTAGACGTGAGGGATTGTAATCCATTTGAGGAGTCTCTCGCCAAACCTAAAAAGTACAGGATGGTCCGTAACCCCACCTTCCGGGCCATAGGTGGGGGTCGTAAGTCCCTACTAGCAATTTTGTCAATGGATCGTCCAAGACAAGGGTGGTTTGGGAAATTCCACCCTTGGGTAACTAAATATGGGGCGGCTATTTTATGTATTTTAGGGTATTTTAAGAGTATTAGATAATAAAACCCTCACTTAGACTAAAACACCTAAATCAAAACTCTTCTCTCCCAAAAAGTTCTGTGTAGAACAACATTGAAACCAAGGTCAAATTCAAGATAAAAGAGGATCTTCCAAATTCTTTGTTCCACAGTTTTAGTGGGATTTAAACAAGTGAGGTATTTTGATCCTTCATTCTTGAATAATCTCTCATTCAAGAAGTCCAATCAAAGGCTTTCTAAAGTGTTTCAATGATCAAAAACGTCAAATTATATTTTAAGCATTGGTTCATTAGGGAAGTGTTCTAAAAGGCATTTTGTTAGTAAATAAATGATTGATTAACGTTTTTATGATGATTTTAAATAAAATTACTTGAAGAACCCATGATCTCCATGAAATCCTAAATTGTCTTATTGATACGCTCAAATTTACTTCTCGAAACGAAGTAAAAACGGTTGCATCAAGTAAAAAACCCAACTAGTGAGGTTGAGATCTTTCCCACGAGGAAAATGGTTCAGACTTAAATTTATTCTATTATAACTTCTATTTAGTCAATTATTTCCCGAAAACAAATAATCAAAGGGGGGTTTTGATTAATTAAAGTAATTAGCTAAATTTAAGTAAATAGGTGACAAGTTTAAGTATTAGAGTTTAATCAAGTAATGAGAGTAACTAGGGCGTAAGTGTTTCCAACAGGCTCCTAACTCGGTAATTCTAGCTATAACACTCCTTTTCTAGTATCTTGCATGCAAAGTGATAAGTTAGGTATTTCTAAATCCTTGGTTCGGCATCTAGAAAATTTCACTTTGCACCTTGGTCCGGCTACATGTGTAGCTTTACTAAACCTTATCTTTATCTCATATTAAGCATCATATTCGATATTTGACTAAGTTGTTGTTTCGTACTAACTGACAGTAGCCTATTAGATAGTATACACTAAATCTCTGTTGATAATTCTTTTCCTATTATCTACCTCCTTGGTCCAGCAAGTAGCAATAAGGTGAGTTCTAACGTTAGTTATCCACTAAAAAGACTTCTATGTGAAAGAATTATAAATACATGCAAGACACTATTGTAGAATCGTTATTTTAGCTAGGTTTTACCTTGTTATTTAGCCATGGTTCTCACAACCCTAGTTATGGAGTTTAGTTACCATGCTAATAATCACACAATTCATAATAATCATATAAGAATTCATGCACTTACTTCAATGAGAATGAACAAAATCGAGAAATTTACTTGAATAAATTACAAAACACCAACAATCGATTCCAGAAAAGTAATATAAAATCGCAAAATCAAAAGTTCAATACTAAGAATATGAAACTGAAAATTATCCTAGAGGCTCACCCCAAATACGAGGTTTTTCGAACTATTTATAAGAAACAAAACCTAATAAAAGAGGAAAATCTATTTAAGGAAAAATAAGCAAAAAAATGCGTCTGAGTCAACAACCCTCGTGACGGACCGTCGTGGTCTTCTATTGCTCCATACTTAGCTATTTTTCTTCTGCTTTTATTCATCAACTCTTTTTAACCCCTGACTGACAGGTTTGACGGACCGTTGCAAGCATGATAGTCCATCGAGGGGCTTCGTTCCAAGACACATAGAATCTTCTAAAGTTGGGTACTAAGACTACTCTCTGTTAGCATTATTAAATGTACAGGACAGACCATCGTGGCTATGACAATCGGTCGTGAGCTTCCGTAGTCCCACACTTGATCAGAATTCCCCAAATTCCTTCAGCAGCCATTATCTTCTCACGATAGTTGACCCTTATAGATCGTCATAGTCACGACGGATCGTTGTGGGGTCCGTAGGTGGTCACTTCTGCAATTTCATCTCAAAATCTATGCGTTCTCCTTTGGATATATTTCCTGGAAATAAATAAAAAACTACAACAAAAATCAATACAAAAAGGATTTAGACACACTAAACTTAAAAGGCATTAAAAGTACCATTAAACCACGGTATATCACTTATGAAATGGGATTGTAATTAGGCTTACATGTTGATGGAATTATAACTAGATTGAATTTTATTATTGATTCCTATTGTTATCTATATATATTGATGATTAATTATTGGAGAATTGAGTTATGATTATTATGGCTTTTGACATTTGTAAGTTAACCTAAATTCTCGCCACATTGGAATCGTTCTTGTATGGTTTGATCCACTTATGGTGGAGATCCTTATTTTCTATATGTGTTGTGATCATGGCCTTGAAGTCATTAGATAATTTAGTGAAGTAATGCAACGATGTATAAGTAGGGAGATGTATTGTGAAGTTATGTATGTGTTTCTTGAATTACTAGAGTATAATGTTAATTGAAGTATATTTGTGTGTGGATCATCATTAATGTAGTATGATCATGTTTAGAAGATAATGTCATGAATGATAGAGTTTATGTGAAAGGCATTCTCACATATGTGCACACACATGAGTAAATGGATGAAGCTAATGATAAAATAATGAATGTGAATCTAATGAAAGGTTTCCTCAATTGTAATTTAATGAACGAATGGGGGATTTTTGGATGGATGCTTCCTCGTGAGTAGAGGTGGAGTGTCTAGTAATAATCTCAATATTTCTAAGAGCTTTCCAATGAATGAATGATGGGATGGGATGGATACTCTTCTGTGAATGGGGGTACAGTATTTGGTAGCAATCCACTGAATATAATGAATGAATGAAATGAAGTGTATAATACTCCATAAGGACTAGTTCTAAGCACCGAAAGGATATGAAAATTGGTGGATACTTCTCAATGAGTAGAGGCGGGGTATCTAGTAGCAAACAATTTAGATGAATGCTATCTCGTGAGTAGAGGTGGAGTGTCTAGTAGCAATCTCCCTGTCCCTTAACTACGCGCCCGCGTAGGTCTATAACTAGTGGATGCCACTTAAGCTAGATAGAATGACCCTACCATAGGTAAGTGGGGATTCCTTATTTTGTAAGGGTTAATACCGGGATTCCATGTCAAGTTCTCATGGTCTATGAGGGTTAAAGTTTAACCCACAAAAAATGTAATGCACTATGTCTTCCTAAGAGTGTACTACTTAGTATAGGTGGTGGAATGGGACGTCATCTATACATTGCACAAGTAGACTTTTTGAGGGGGTCATTGTGTGTCTTTATGATGAAAATGAATGAATGAGTATCTTACATGATTTTAATGAAGCAAGTTGGTCTTATGTCTAATGTTAGTGAAGTTGTTATGACTTGTTGAACATTATGTGCCTAGTCTAAGGTGATTCTAAAAGATCACTTGGTGTGAGTAGTAGTAAGGATTGCTACTTGTACATTGCTCTACTGTAACTTGGTTTTATCTTATACGATTGTTCCTATATAAGGATTATGGATTATAATGTGTTATGTCTTTATGAATGAATATGATTTAGTGGAAAAAGGTATTATGAAAGTCCACCTTGGGTGAGATTAGAGTGTTTCTTAGGTGTTGATGGTGGTATGGGACATTATCCGCACATTTCATAAAGTGATGCTTGAGGTTTACTTGAGGAGAAGAGGTAAAGTAAAGGTAATGGTTTATATGTGTTGAATATGTCTCGAAAGTGATAAATGGCTTATAAGTTGATTACGATTGAATACCATCTTCTTCATATATTTACACGAAGTGTATGTTTAAGTGACTAAAGGATTCCTTCTAGTTTGAAGTGCTTTGAGTTGCTATCCTCAAGCTTTGGTGTGTCCTCAAATATTCAAGGACACTTATCCTATGAGTTTTCTCTAAATTCATCTAATAGACTTCTATTATTTTTCTTTAAATTGTAAAGGGTCGTGTCCCTATAAAGATGATGTCATGAATAGGATCTCTACGTTGAGATTGAGTATTTACAATGTTTTAATAAATGAGTTTCCACGTGTTGATTTTATTGAGAAAGGTTTTAATTCCACACTATTTTTGTGCCTATGTAATGAATGAATGCTAAGGGCGTGTATAAGTCCTCTTCGAGGTCGAATACGCTGTGTTACGACTAGGGGGTACTCGGGGGTTGTGACAATACTATAGTTGTAATCATCCTCTTCCAAAAGAGAGCAAACGTTTCTCAATGTCGATTTAGTCGTGACTAGTTCCTTTGATCGAAACTGAAGTCAACAAGCTCATTAAATAAAGTTTTATTTCAAAAGTCAAATATCCTATATGTATTTCAAGCATTGTACCTGAACAAAATAAGTATGGTCAAATCCGAGTTTACGTCAACTTTATCTATCTTAACAATGGATGTCCTAAGGATACATTCTCTTCCAATACCTCAGCTTATAATCGATGCCACGACAAAATATGAGACAATGTCTTTCATGGATGGCTCATCTGAATACAATTGAATTTCCAAGGCACCAAGGGGTGTAGAGTTTACTGCATTTTTCACTCCTGCATACATGTTGCTTCGAAGTGATTCCTTTCATTTCAAAAAAGTTGGAGATATTTATCATTGAGTCATGAAGAATGATTTTCATGACATGCTTCATAAAGATTGAGTTCTATGTTGATAACTTAGTCATTAAGTCAAAAGGAGTAATGAACACTTGTACGAATTGAGAATGGTGCGCGAACGACTTCGAAGATACCAACTAAGAATAAACACTTTAAAATATGCATTTAGAGTCACTTCTAGAAACTTTTTTGGTTTTATTATTCGAACCAAGGGATTGAAATTGACCAAGAGAAGATAGATTCTAGTTTGGATATGCCTGAGCCTAAGGATATTTTATGAGTCAACAAGTTTGTAGGGAATGTTTACATGCCTTAGGAGATTTATCTCAAATCTTTTTTGGATATGTTAACTAATGAGTCGTCTTATAAGGAGAAATATTCCTTTTTAATGGTACCAACCTTGTACCAATGCATTCGAAAACATAAAATTTTATTTGATGAATTGTCTAGTACTTGTAGATCCAATACCTGACGAACCGTTGATAGTATAAATTATATCACAAGAAAGGTCAGTAGGAGAATGTCTACCACCACAATAAATTGAAGGGAAAGAAAAGGCCCTTTATTACTAGAGTAGGATGTTGACCCAAAGCGAGATCAAGTTTTCACCTATTAAGAAGTTATTTTTAGCACTCATATTCTCATTTTAAAAATAAGGAGAATAACTTCAAAGTTCATGTTGTACGATTTGTCAAAAAAGAAAATCCTATCAAGTTTTTCATGTACATCAAATCCTGTCTTGAGTGATCGGCTAGTAATATGGTACCTCCAATTTCAACAATCTGAATTATGTATCTCTCAAACGGCCGTAAAAGGACAAGAGCTGGAAGATGTCTTTTCCAATCATCCAATTTTGAATTTTTGGGAGCAATATATGAATTACCTGAGGAAGATGCAATGTTAATGGAAATCCAACCACCTTGGAAGATCTATTTTGATGATGTTTTCCATCATGAAGGAGCCGGTGTTGGAGTAGTGTGTGTCACTTTGATTAAAGATTGATTTCCACTCATTTGATTCATTTTTAGTTAAAAAAAAGTGTCATCAATGCCTATTTATGTACTTATCAAATCAATACTATTATTTTGTATCTACGAAGGCTAAAGGACAAGGCAAGGACGAATCTAGGAAAGAGAACTCAAAAACACCAAAAAGGAGTGTAAAATCCCAGCTGAAGATTGCCTAGCATAAAGAGTGGAATTCCCAACAAGTCCAACCGCGTCGAAAGAAAGTGTTTCATGACAAAACATCTAGGCCGGTGAGCAAAGAAAGAATACATCAACAAAAAGAAAGAATACATGAATGATGAGCCAAACGTGAAAAGGCAAACATAACTCCATCATCAAAAGTGACATTCGGACTAGTCAACAAGAAGGCTAAACTAGGCAAATAAAGAGGTAATCAATGATCAGCTGATCGATAAAGGCATACTACATCGAGTTTGACAAGTCGGGTTTTAACCCCTAAAGCCTGAAAGTGAGAATGGGCAAGCTAGAGGAAAGAGTTGTGATTTGCCGATTGTGCAAGGAGATCTCGACTAATGTCACCGAGTGGGACATGAAAGACATTTTGGGTTAAATTTTGGGTAAAGTATAAATAGCCCTAAGGAGATTGAAAATGTATCTTTGATCGATTCTAACTTTTTTATATTAAGAAACTGAATTTTGAGGTTTTCTCTTAGTTTATGGTTCGGAAGAACCTTGTAATCGACAATTATGGGTTAAATATGAGTGATTATTGAGGATTGTTGCTTATTTTTAACCATTTTATGGCTGGAAATATCATCTGTGCACTCTTTTTCCTTTTACAATAATTATTTAAAACCCTAAATCTAGGGGTGTGATTATGGGGTTGGTGCTGATTTAACTTAATGGGTCATGTGCCTTGCTCCATTTTATTGTTGTCCCTCCATAAATTTGAGTTACTTAGCATGGAGTTAATTAAGGGGTTAAGGTGGAAAACTTAATCCAAGCCTAGATCCTCGATTGATCCTCAAAAGAGTTCAGTTGTAGTGGGTAAATAGCTTAATGCTTGCAATTTAGGTTTGATTCTTGTGGTTTGCTCGAAAGAGTAATTATGGTTCAATTCTAATTGTCAAATCTATTTGAAAAAGAGATTTTAGCAAGGTTTTGGGTTGATTTGTCATTGACATAGATGTAACCAGAAGGCTATTCTTTGATATTTTATTTTGAGATTGAAAGAAGATTTGTGTTATTCAAGATTACCCAGCTTATCCATGTTTCTCTAGCATTATTGAGCAAGCACTCACCCCTATTTGACATCAATACCAATCCCAACAACCCTAGATTGTCTCTTACGTGTCTTAACCCCACTTTTTGGTTAACTTCTGTTAATTGATTCCAACTATTCCTTGTTAAATTTTGTGGATCATCCACCCATTTATCTTAATTACTGTTGACACCCAATTTTGGCTCCCCACATAATAATAATAATAATAATAATAATAACAACAACAATAACAATAACAATAACAATAATAAAAATAAAAATAATAACACTAATAATATTAATAATAATAATAATGTGTGTGTGTGTGTGTGTGTGTGTGTCTATATATATAAGATCG